>NC_091025.1:13436500-13795500 GCF_041296385.1 Aphelocoma coerulescens | reverse complement strand
GCTTTTACATTAGCTGTTTTCAGATTTATGGATTGATGGATACTGCATATTTATGTTGTGTCAGCACAGGAGCAGTTTATCATTTAACACTTATCTCACTGAAGAATAATTTGTTCTCTCCATATTAGGTAATTTTTGAAACACTTGCATATAATAAAATGCATTCTCTATAAATTTATAAAGACAAATTTGATAGAGCTTCAAAACTGATTACTTCCTTTTAGGCAGAGTAACTACTTTGTCATTTCTGTTATTATTGCTCTCTGATGTTTCAGTATTCTGTCATTGTCTGTACGATCACTGCAGCCTTATGATGGTGTAGAGGAGATACAGAATCACAGAATCATTTAACCCAGCAGTGCCAAGGCCATAACTAAACCCAATCCCTGAGTGCCACATCTATGTGTCTGTTAAGTGCCTCTGGGGATGGTGATTCCACCACTTCCCTGGGCAGCCTGTTCAATGCTTGACAACCTTTTCAGTGATTAATTTTTCCCTATTATCCAATCTAAACCTTCCCTGATGTTACTTGAGGCCATTTCCTCTTCTCTTGCTTGTTACCTGGGAGAAGAGGCCAAGTGCCACATCGCCAAAAACTCCTGTCTGGGAGTTTTAGAGAACAATAAGGTCCTCCTGAGCCTCCTTTTCTCCAGACTAAACACCCCCAGCTCCCTCAGCTGCTCATTAGATTTGTGCTCCAGCCCCTTCTCCAGCTTTGCTGCCCTTCTCTGGATATGCTCCAGCCCCTCAATGCTTTTCTTTCAATGAGGGGCCCAAAAGTGAACCCAGTGTTTGAGGTGTGGTCTCACCAGTACCCAGCCCAGGGGAACTAATCACTGCTCTGGTCCTGCTGGCCACACCATTGCTGATACAAGAATCAATGAAACACAGTTTCATTCCTTGGATAGAATAGATGCTTGCTATCAGTATATTTCTAAGAGAATTGTGTCAGGGGATTTACCTGCCCTAGAACTCCTTTAAATAGCTAAATAGCAGTTAAGGTTCCACATAAATGGAACAAACAGAAACAAAAGTGAAACAAAAAGAATCTACATGATTTTTTTGACACTGTTTGTCTATCAAGTCATAATGAGTATTTTAAGTAATTCATCTACTAATTGGACAGATTAATATAATCTTTCCTATAAGTTCCTCTCCATGTCACAGAGTCTATTTTTCCAACTTTCATTATGGAATTAGAGATTTCCAAAAAACTATTGAAGTGTGGGCTAGATATTTCTTGCTGATAAGCTAGGTTTTTTTGTTGGTTTTGGGTTTTTTTTTTAGGTATTCCTGTGTTCATGCCTGTTTCTCTTACTGGTTTATCATCACTGATACTGATTAAGACATTAAGGATATGTTTATATCCAATTGCAGGAGCTATTAAATGTAATATTTCGAAGGCTACTCTAGAGCCTGTCTCACAGCAACTTTTATTGTACTTTAAATATTGTTCTGTTCGGGAAAGGCACTTAGCACTGCACCAAAGGATTGTTAGTGAGCGAATATTAGAACTGTCATCCAAGTATTGTCCTACACCCCCTTAGCCAGTGATCCTCCCCCCACTATACCCACAGGATTTAGCAGAGGAGGAAGAGTGGCTGAAGCATGTCAAGTTGAGCATCCAAAGTGGAGTTTGTACCAAAGAAAATAAGCTGTCATCTACGCAACAAGGAGCCTGAAGAGGAACAGGGGAGATATTGCCTAGTCTGAGGCATTAATTGAACATTTGTTTTGAAATTAAAAAAAAAAGAAGAAGTAGGATTAGTCCAGGGAGAATGCAGGGAGAATGTTCTCTGGCATCCAAGGCTTGGATTTTTAAAAATAATTACAAAAAGGAAATAAATCTGATTCTTGCCTATTGCATTTTATGACCCTTGTGTGTTAGTCATTGTTCTTGAGTTGGGAACAGAAATAATAGTTGAGAAGCAAGCAGAATTTATAGTTCTGAACAGCAGTCTTGACAGTTTCTCAATAAAACGTAATTCAACAAATTGCCAACACTTTTCCTGATCAGAGTACATAATGCAACAGTTAAGTGACATCAGGCTCAGCAGGCAAGTAATCAGCATCCAGCTCATAATGATCTCTGTAATTTGGTGTGTGTCTGCTCTGTCACATGGGCAATTGGTGTCATCCTGTGTCAGTTTGGTTCCTTGCCCTGCAGCACAACTTTTGAATGTAAAGAGCATCTTACAGGAAAAATAAATGACCAATCAACCACCTCCATTCTTGTCACGTGTGATTAGAAGAAGAACTTGAGAATTTAAAATACAGCTTAGAACTTACATTTGTACTTTATGTTTCCATGAGTTATATTTCTTATCAGAAACTTCGGAAGTATTTATTCAGTCTATGAATTTTGTGTTTTGCTACTCCGAGTAGTCAAAAAAGAGTACATTCTGGTTAATTGAACTTCCTCACTTGTTTTTCCCCTCTTTTTCTCATGTATAAAAGATGTCTCAGCAATTTAGCACTGTCTTAGCAAGATTTCACTTTGTGGTATGTGTGGTATGTTTCAGATTGGTTTTGCTTTGGTTTGGTTTCTTGGGTCTTTTTTTTCGAAGGTCAATTACCATGGGATCTTTTCATGCTGGAGGAGCATTTAAGAGAGACCATGGAATCAGGACTGGATATGCCATAGATTGTTGGATTAATTAATTATAGCAACGGAAATCACATTATTTCAGTTAGTACAGTTGCATTTCTATAGCTATACATAAATTATAAGGCATTACTTAGTTATTGCAGTGTTATGCTGCTTTTAGTTCCCCAGCTCATTGGCACACCAAATACAAGGTGTTCAGGACGTGTGTAGATTTGTAATACTAAAGCAAATTCATCATCACATTTGTGTATCTTCAGTTGTTTTGTTCTTCAGTATTCCTGCTGTGTTTTGCAGAGCATCTGAGCACATCTTCATGCATCATCTTTCTCTGTCCTTAATTAAATGCTGTCACTTGAAATGGTGGTTGCTCTTTATGTATCTTGGGTGGACATTTTGGAAAGTCATTCAGCTGTCCAGCTGTTTGGTTTTAAGTTAGCCAGGTAGGTTTCACAGACTTGCTTTTTAGCCAGTGTAGAAGATAGAGAGGATCTGTATGGTGATTAAGAACCTGATTCAGGCTTCCTCTCTAGATGATCCTCTTTTTCCATGAATGCTGCAGGAGTTTGGGGAGATTGGCAAGCCAAATGAAGAGCCAAAGTAGTGTCATGGGAGTACTTTCCTCTTTTGCTGCATATTAGACCTGAAAGCATCTTAAAACCACTCTTTGGCTGTACAGATGGTCTCAGGGCTGCGTATCAGCTCCCTCTGGTGAAAGGAAAGAGGTGTGAAACACAAGGGGCTGGCTGGGGAAATAGCTGCTGGTGAATAATTTATAGGACTCTCCCTTGTTTTTCTTGACATAATTATGACTGCTCTTCTGAATGCGTATTCAGGTTGTCTGCACTGGAGGATTGTGTTCCTCAGTGCTGAGGAGTTGCATTCTACAATTGCTTACTCATGTCTTCCATGTGTTTTTCAAGCTGTTGGCTTGACACAGGTGAATTCTTAGTTACTCTTTGTATAAATACACCCAAATGTCTGAAAATGCTTAGTAAATCATCAAGGTGGCACTTTATAGCTACTGTGTATTTTAGACCACATCATGCTATTCCTGTTACTTCAGCCTATAATTAAAAAGGCACGATAACAGCGTAACTGTTGAGAGGAAATGTGTTATGTAATGCCACTTTTGTTTGGCAACATGGGAAGCCAAGACAATTAAGTTCTGGCACCTCCTTTACAGAGTTTGTGTAGCTGCATTTTTAAAATGCTTGGGTAAGAGTGGGTATGGAAAGCATTTTTAAAATATGCTTCATTCTTTTAAAAAAGGAAATTTAAAAGAAAGAAAAATGAAAGTTACTGTTGATAAATTGCTGGAGGTAGCTGGAAGGATCAAATAAATAAGATTTGCTGGTGAAAATATGTGGTCATGTAGATAGTAAAATCAACTAGAATGTGGTCTGTTTAGAGGAGGAAAGAAAGGAAGGATAGGAAGTAGGAAGTCCTATTGCTGATTCAGCGCATGGCACTCAAATGTGACAAATTTTCTGTGAATTTTCACTTTCTAGGTCAGACCGAATCACTTGGCTGGGTTTTGTTTGCACATCTTGTTGGTGACCTGCTGCTTCCATTTAACACATACTCTAGAATGCACTTTAAAAAATATAACAGTTTTCCATCTGCTGTTCTCACTGCAGACTTTATAGCCCTGTCATCTACTTGCATCTTCCAGAGAAAAGCAGTTGCCTGCAATCTTTTCTATGCGTCAGTGGTGTCAGAAGTATCTGCTTGGGTTTCTTCTTCTCTCCCATAAGACTTGGGAAACACAGACATTCTGAAATGATCTCCCCTTTTGTGGCTATTGGGATTTTAAGGCCTATGTATGGATCAATGAAATGCAATGGTAAACGTTTTTATTACCAAATAGATCTGATAGTAATTCCTATTGTGGAAAAATCATCACATGCTTAAACATAGAATGCTGCTCTGAGAAAAGAGGTGCTCACACTTTATTGGTATGCAGAATACGTGAATGTCTTTGCATGCTAATTTTAGCATTCTTTGCACCTTTATCACTGTTCATGCAATGCTGATGCACTACACCCATTTTATATTATTCCAATATAAATCAGTTTCTACATAACCTTTTAATGATGTTGGCTTATAAAAATGTCAATCATATATTCTTTGTAACGCAGCAAATGTTAAACATTCAATTTCAACTTCTTTACTAGGCTCTTCACTTTTCTGAAGAATTATTATAACCTACTTGTTTAGAAAATAAATTTTTATTTTAAGTAGCTTGACAAACTTGGTAGTAATCTCTTGTGGTTCAGTGTAACAGCAGCCATATGGAACTATAATTTCCAAGTCCCACAGATCTAATTTAGTTTTATGCTATGTTGGATTACATTTCAAAATTATCTTCATGCCATCTGTAAGACTTCTTACATTCTGAATTGTTTTATTGTAGTTTTACTGTAGTGCTTGCTATCTAGAGATTTGTTCTTACATCAGATACTGATGTTTGATTTCTTAAAGGCCCAAGACATCTTAATTTTCCCCATACAGTGTCTTGTAGGAATCTCCTGAGAAAACCAGAGCAATGTTAGAGATGAGTTAATGTGCATGTAAGTGAATGTGGTAAACCCCAGGAATTTATTTGGTTTACCTTCATCATTTGAGAGTGCTGTTTTGCTTTGTTTGTACTTGTAATACACCGAGACCTCTTCCCCTTCACGTGCAGCTGCTTGGCCTTTCCCACTGACAATGCCTCCTGACGACTCTTACACATATGGGCACGATGAACCTGCTGAAAGAGAAGAAATGTGAGGAGAAAGAGGAAAAAAAAATGAATAGCTGTTAAAACAAATTAAAAGTTAGCTGCTTTAAATGTTATCTTTGAGTACCAAAGGAGGAAGGTTTTCAAAGACAGTTAGGTGGCAGGTATGGGTTTTGTAGCCTTCAGTTTTGCCTTATTTGCACAGTCTTTTTTTCTTTTACACAAATGCCCCATGTCCCCTAACTGGAGTTAGTTCATCACTAACTTTGCAACCTGCCCCTGTTCATGTGTGCAAAGTTGTTATTGTGTGTAAAGTTGGGCAGGAGGTTTCAGTCTTCCCTGTAGAACTGCTGCAGGCTATGCAGTCATCTCAGAACACTTTGGAAGGGGAAGAGTGGGAAAATCAGAACAGCATCTCAAGTGGCAGTTTAGCAGATGGTTTAATTCTGTGTTCATGGTCAAGCTTTTTTGTCCATCAAATCATTGTCTTGTGTTTTCTTTCCATTTCACCATCCTCTCATCAGAGCTCTATTGAAAATATTAAGCACATCAGTGTACTAAGAGAGCATTAACCTGCAGCATTAACATGGCAATTGGAGACCTTCTGGCCCTTTAGCTTATGTTAAAGTCTTTTCGTTTTTTTCTTTTCCTTTTTAGATCTCTTCTTTCCATGTGGACTAGTAAGAAAATTCCGAAAGGGTAATTTGTAAATTCTTGCTATGTGCTTTTACAGCTTTTGATACTGTGGGTCACATGTCAATTACTGGTCTTGGATGCAGTTATAGCATGAAAAAATAAAATCTAACATTTGCATGGTATTTACATTTTTTGGATGTTTTGGGTTTTTTTAAGGAAGCAGTTAAGAGCAAAGATGAAAGATATGTAAAAAGATTCACTATAAAATAGTATTTTGTAAGATGTGTTACCTTTCTTACATATTACCTTATATATATGCATACATATTACCTTTCTGAGGTATGTGGTTTGATAAGATTTTAATAGTACTTTTCACTTTGCCATCAGATCTACAGACATCTTTATTCCATTGGGTCTTGATGGTGCTGTTGATGCCATCACTTCCAGCATTAATGTTTCGGGGCTTTGTTTCTCTGCGGGTTTTTTGCTTGTGCGTCAGCTTTAATTTAAAGGCACTATTTTAAGTTATAGCTGTAAGACAAACAGCAACTTGTGCTTCTGAATGGCTTATTTTTCTATTGCAGCAGATATGAAGTATTGGCTGCTGTAGGAATTCAGTCAGGATCTCTTGCTATTGACATTGACTTTACGCTGCCTTCCGAAAAGCTAATTTGTACACGTAATATGTGGATGCAATTCATTGTCTGAAAACCATAATAATTTCAACTATTTTTAGATCAACAAAACAAAACAGTCCATGACTGCGGCAAAGAGAGGTTTCTTGCCTACTGCCAGATATAGTTTATAGTAAAACTAACTGCATTAAAAATTTGATACACGGAGGCACCTCATTTGTAGTAGGCTTTAGTTAAACATGCCAATAACAAGATCACTAACCTCTGTCTTGGGTTCTTCCTGAACTGAAACTTTGTACTAAAACTGTATGAGGACAAGTCTAACCCTTGACATCAAAATTTAGGCCTATGCATTCCATCTCCTGCTTTACACCACTTACAGTTTCCTTTCTGGGTAGTGTTACTAAAGAAAAGTGATTCAGTGTAAGATGCTCTCTGGTGGAGGTCTCTTCACCCCTCCATCCTGGAGTCTGCTATCAGCTGTACCTTTAGTATGGCTTTTGTGAAAGCCTTCATTTTGCAGTGCTTTGGAGAGGTTACAATAACAAGACAGACCACGAGAAGGTAGGACAGATGAAATAATATCATTTACAGAATTTGTAAAATTTTTATACATGTATAAGAACATCTTGTAATACTCAAATCAGAGCTGTAAGCCCTAAACTTTCTTTGTTTAATCCTATCTTTGTTTTGGTAAAAGTGATAAATGAAACTTTTCATGGCCGGTTGCTCTCTGAAGTGAATGTATCCAAGTGGATATGGATACTGGTTTGGTTCTTTTGGTAGACAAAATAGAAGATCCTGCTGCACAAAATACATATCAGAATATATGGGATATTTTAAACACTCTGGATGCTGAGGATGGATCCAGCTTTATTAGACTGATAATATTTGAAGGGATACTGAAATCAATTGACTGTCATTTGATAGTTGCATTTGGCTGCAATTATGTTGATATAAACCAGCCATAACTTATGTGGATCATCATCATCAGTGCTTCTCAATATCTACTTTCTGTATTTCACATTTTATTAAACACTGAACTTAGTAAAATTCTTAGGGCTATCCTTTCTGTATTGTTGTTTCAGCTACTGTTAAAGTGGGTGTTTCATCTGCAATTGTGGGCTTTAAGCACTATCTCCAAATAATAGTTTTTATTAAGAACAAACTTGCTCTTCAAAATCAACACTTAGTGTTAGAAATACCAGCCTAAAGATGCTTTACAAATATATGTAGTCTTGAATTTACAGATAGATGTATAAGTTTTTGCCTTGCTGAAATATCTCATGTCCTTTGTTTTGACAGCTTGTTGATGGGATATTGTCTTGTTAACTACAAAGGGGCTAAAATGTTTCTCCCTCTGCCCGATATGATTTTTATATTTTAGTGAGAGAAAATTAATTTTTAATCTGATTCTTTGCTCTATGGGGTCACTGTTTCACCCATGACTACTTTTTCCTGATAAATTTAGTTACATTTCAGGGAATCAATGGGGATTTCTTGAGAAACCTTGACCTACATGTGTCTTTAGAACCAAAAGGGATGTGTTTGACTGAGCTGAGAGAACTGGTAGATGTCATTACAAGGCTGTTCTCTGTTAGATTTGCCAAGCTGTGGATATTGGGAAGGTTGGAGACTGGGGGAGGTGGGAACTTGCCCCAAAAGGTTGTGAAATCTCTGTCTTGGGAATTTTTCTGACCTGTTTACACACAGATATAAGCAATCTAGTCAGAATTCAATGCTGCTCCTGTTTCAAGAAGGATGTTGGACTTAAATCCTATACTAAGATCCCCTCTGACATGAAAGATTCTACAAAAACAGATTTGTACTGATTTGGAATGTCCAAGGGAAGATGTTGGATTTTTTTCTTCACCTCTGAGATAATTGTGTTTTATTTGTAACTTTTCTCTATTAATAATGAAAAAATTGAAGCAAAACACAGAGTTATTAAGGCACATATTATTGCTTCAAAATTTTGCTTTATCTATTTGTCTTTTGGTAAATCTTTTGGGTGTGAGGGTTTTTTGCCCTCACTTACTGGATCATTTAGGCAAAGGAAGATCTTGGTGCTGTCTCAGATTTGTGTGATTTATAAAAGCCATATGTATACAGGGATTTCTAAATGCAGATTAGGTACAAAGCAAGCTTTGAAAGAAAAAGAGAAGACAATGAATACATAAGTGTAGATTTCATGAAGTACTCTCCATTCTTGCTTAACAGGACAGAGCTGAGAAATAATCCACCAGCAATATTTTGTTAAGAGAATTATGAAGGCTGCAGTCTCAGTCATTTTAATGTCACACCATGAATTTAGTGACTTTCGGAGAGCAGCTAATGATACTTGGAGTTGCAGAAGCCAGACACTAGCTAGGGTTGTATCTTTACACGTACGTGTGTAAAGGGTGGAATAAAAGCATATACTCTTCAGTTCTTGCTGATTGATAATCAATACAAATTTTCCCGATGCTTTGTATGAGCTATCAAGGTTTCATCCATAAATTTTTGGAAGGCAGGAAAATTCTTGGGTGTTATAGGGGAGTAAAGAGAACGTGTGTTCTTTCAGAAAATGTGTATTTTAGGTTTTTGACTGAATAACATGCCTTCTGCTTATTTTGAGAACCTTGCTAATGTTTCTCTTTTGCTGGCCTAAGATCAGATAGCTGTTTCCAAGATCTTGGAGCTATTGATTAAAAATGCCTTCCCTGCATGTGCCTGCATTACCCTTGTGGCTAAAGGCATTACTGACTCACAGCTGTCATCACTGCTCACTCTCATTTCCTCCTGCCATTCACACAGTTCCCATGGCTCTCTTATAATGTGTGACCTCTGGGGTTCCTGGCATTTCTGCATTTCATAAGGTTTCTTTCCATTTTTGTCTGTATTTTCTTTCCTCTAAAAATCTATATTCACAGTATCTCTAAATCTTGTTTTGCTTCCTTTTAGAGCATTATTATTGCTGTGGCTGTCTAAAGTCTTACCTCAAGCTGTACTTTCATATCTGTTTACTAAGCTATTGTAATACTTCCTCTCTGAACATTCCCCACTATTTTTACCCTCTGAACAAATGCTTTATGCTCATTTCAGAAGCAAGGAGCTAACCCATACATTGATCAGTTTAAAAAGCAAATGTCTGAGGCAGTGCAAAGGTATTTCATGAGGCTGAAAGCCAGCTGCACTAAGGAGTTTGATGGTAGTTTACTGTGTAATATTTCTGCACCACGACACAGTGCAAAAGGTATTACTAGTTCTGAGTCTGAGTCTTATATATTATGCTTATTTTATATATAACTGCATATACAATCATCCATTATATGTGTATTTTTATATGTATTTGTATGTATTATATGTGTATTATCATATGTATTTTTGGAGACTGCTTAGAGACATGATTGTCCCAATGAGCATGAAACATGAAAAAAAAAAGATAAGCATTCAGATAAGTAATGCAGCAAATTACAGGTTGGTAAGGGTGTTTCTAGGTAACAAAATGTTTTTTGACATTTCTAGAACAGAAATTGCAGACCAGTATTCCTATCATGTGATATACAGCAAGCATCTAATATATAGAAAAGACACAAGTGTAATTGGATATGATTTTAGATCAGGGTTTTCCCCACACTTAATTACCTTACAAGCTAACAAAAGAAAAATCCTAGATACTGCTCTAGAGAGAGATTTCCTGCAATGTTTTAGGAATTGATTCTGCTCATGGTCCAGAAGAGAAGACTTGTAACCCTGGAAAACACACTGTTTCATTCATGACATCATCATTATTATTATTAGATATTATTATTTCTAGCTAAGCAGCTCTATTGATCTTGGAGGTGATTAGTGGCCAAGGTCTTCTGTCTGTGTCTACCCAAAGAAGATGGACTCTGCATCTTCCCAAATAACCCAGTTCCAGGACAAAGTTGTTGGAGCTCTGTCAGAAGTCTATCGTGATTATATTAAAGGTTAAAAAAAGTTGAGATACTTCAAGTGAACCTGCTGTAATGTCAGTCAAGGAAAGTTGCTCATCAAACCTGGTTTGCTGAAATGTTTCATACTGGGAAGTTTCATTTGTGTGCATTCTGCTATTGTACGCATGAAACTTTTAGGGGACAAGGACCCTTCAGATACAAGATTTTGTTGCGTGATGGTGCCAGTTCTGCACAACATAATATGATAATGAAAACAATGAAGAAAAACAGGAGGGAAAAATACTATACATGACATTAGAGATGTGACACAAAATCCTTTCAGATTTAAATGTTTGCTGTGTTACTCTGCTACTGTTTTGTGGGTCTGTGTGGGTATTGCTCCCCTAGGGATTTATTAAGGCACTTGAAGTAATTCAGCGCAATTCTCAGCACTGCTGGGGTTGGTTAAAGTTAGTACCATCTCATGTAGGATGTTTTTGCTAGTCAAAACCAAGCATGTAATGCATGACTGACTCCATGAAAACTCCTAAAACTCACTAAGTGCCACATCTCCTGAATTTCAGTGAATTTGAACTTCAATGCAAGAAACAAAAGGGTTGTAGGTTGCCATTTGCCTACAGCATGAAAACCCCCTCCTGCCAAACCACTGTGCTTAGTTATATAAAAAACACTGTTCCTGCTGTGTCTTTTTATGCCAAATGTTCCCTGTGGTTGGGCATGCAGGCTCTATCTTCTCACAATTGCATCAGAGCAAATGAGCTACGACACTGCTTGCCTATTTTTAAATAAGTTCAATGTTGTCCATCTAATGAAATGCTAAAGCATGCTCTGCCTGTGGGAAATGCAGGCTTTGCATGAAAGAATAATTAGGGAGAAGCTTTGTATGCTTTATATTTAAAAAAGCAAAACAAAACTCAGTATGTGTTCTGAATGTTGCAATAAACAGCCACTTTTTAACTTAAGTAAATCCAGAGCTGCTGATTTTTATTCAGCATCGGTAATCTTAAAGAATTATGTATTGACTGTGAAAAATACGTTACCTGCATTTAGAGGGCAGCTCTGAAATTGTAAGCACAGAAGTTCTTCTTGCACATGAAAGTAACTCTTTACCTTTGTTATGGGAGTGTATGGCTTTGCTCTGGCTGATGTAGATTAATGTCTGTAGATGGTACAGATTGATATTAATGTCTGTAGATTAATGACTAGATGAAGATTGGAAGATCATCACTGTTTAATGTTAAGCTATGTGATCCTGTTATCTTGGCCTTCTATCTTAAAGTTTTGGGTTTGGCCACTTAAGATCATCTCCTTATTCCTTTGCAGTTTTGGCAACTGCCTATTCTATTTTTACATTTTTTCATTAATCTTTTTATTTTATGTGAAAGTCTACTGATAATCTGTCACGGAGTATGAGCTCATTTCTCTCACTGACCACAGGACTGCACTGATTAAAGACTCACATTTTGGCTGTGACTGATGCAGCTGACTGACAAGCATGAGATCAATTTGTAGATGTATCATAGAGAAGGTTTTCAGGGCAATTCACAGAAGGTGATACAATCATAATTATGTGCCAGTTACATTTGGGCTAGTTACATATCTTGTTTTAGGATACTGTCTCAATTGGTGGTCCTTTATATCTGCAGGGAAAAAAAGATGCCGCACTGATGTTGGATCAGTAACTGTCCTTAAATTTTATGTTAGAAAAAAGCAGTAAGGAAAATAAAGTTTATTTTAAGAAAAAAAGTTCTGCTCTAATAGGTTGTCTTTTTAAAGATGTACAGATAAAAATTACAAGAGCAGTAACAGATTCTGACATGCATAAGTATTTAAGCATATTACATGATTTTATTTTAATTTTATGTAAGTTGAAGTACATATAAATGAGACAACTGCAAGACTCCCAAAAAGTCAGGTCAGACCCAGTAACAGAAAGTGTTTCTCCCATGTAGACATTGTAAGGAAAATTTTGTAGAATATCACAGTTTTCCAGAATTACAAAGAAGGAATGAGTAATATGGGAAAACAAATACAGAGAACCCAGTCTTTTTGTGGGATGGCATGGCTACATCACTTCATGACAAGAAATTATTATTAACAGAATAAGAAATTGAATATTACAGCCCCAAAAAGTGATCAGCACTGAAGTTTTGGGATAAATTGTTTAAAGTGTCCCTGGCCCTGTCAGGAAGATCAGAATTAGATGATCTTTAAGATCCCTTCCAACCCAAACCATTCTATGATAATCATCTAAAATAATCTGGCTATGAGTGGGTTGAAATTGAATGCGGGCAAGAAGGGGCTGCATGCCAGAGAAAGTGTCCTGGAATTCAGTCATGGCAAGAATGTGACAAGCAGAGAGAGAACAATCAAGTCAAGAGTAGCAGCCTGTTCTCATTGATCATTTGATGATTAGAGAAAATTACCAGACGGTTTCAGATTTTCAGATGGGTACATTCATATTGTTATATTGAGAGTAACTAAAGCTGTGGTTTGACAGCTATACAATCTAAGATGGGAAGGTTTTTATATGTTCTGCATATAACACCTGACTTCTAGAACTGTTAGACTTGTACTCCTGTCTCATTTGTATGTGTTATTCAGGCAGCTGAATAGTAGTTCATGGAAAGACTTTGGCCTGTGAAAATTAGACATGCATTTTAAAAATCAGACACTTGATGTGCAGTGTACTTCTCTGCATACGCCACTGCTCTCTTACTGGTGCTACAGCCAGATAGAAACTTCATTGATAAAGCTTTGTGTAATCAAAGCAAAGGATGAACAGCTTAAGTGCGACAGGCTGGGTCTGAGATGATGATTGCACTTCTCATCTCATTAGCAGCTTTAATCTAAAAGGCACAGAGCATTTTAAACTTCATTTTAATAATAGCCATGAGAGCGTTGAGTGCAGTACAGCCTCTGCATTTTGCAGGGAAGAAACCAAAGGAGAAAAAGGTTCAAAAAGTAACCCAGCAAACTGCTGACCCAGCCAAGAGCAAGCCTTTTTACTGCTCCTGTCCTTTAAGAACTAGGAGATTTCAGCATGTGTTTACAGACCACAGAACTTTTTACTGCTCCTGTCCTTTAAGAACTAGGAGATTTCAGCATGTGTTTACAGACCACAGAAGAAAGGGTGTTTGTGCTCTTTTTCAAAATGTGACAAAACATATTCCTCTCAGTCTTTATTTCACTTGCTAGTACCCAGCTTTCCATCAGTAAATACTTAGGGGTCTGCACACTGAAAAGAATTGAATGACAGGGAAGTAGGCTATCGCCAATAATATCCTGGCTGAGCCAATGTGGACGGAAGAAGGTAGAGATATGTGAAAACAAGGGGTGAAACTAACAGGAGAAGCAGGGGGTGAGGCACACAGTAAATCTGAGAGGGTATGTGAATATAGAGAACTGTGGCGAGCTGTTAACCTGTAGATACAAAAATGCTGCTAGCAAGGATTTTCTTGCTATTTTCTAATCCCATGAGAGACTTTTCTCTCTCACAGAAGAGGTAGCAGAGTTATGTAAACAACCAAGCCACCTGCAACCTTGAAAAGTCTTGTTTATGGTACAGTAGAAAAATATTTTGACAATGGATGTTTTAGGATTTTAGCCAATCACCCCCAAGGGGTGGCTGATCCTTTGTCCAATTAGACTATGAAGAAAAAAGTCTATAAGAGAGTTTGTAAAATAATTAAATAAATCAATCTTGCTGCACAATTCCTGCCTGCTGGATCTTCTCTCCTCCTCCTCCCTATGGCTGCGGGACACAGTGATATACCCTAGGGCCTAGGCCAGAGGTAACATTAACCCATTGCTTTTCCTATTTCACATTGTTGTCCCACTGTTCCCTGCCCTAACCCTGGCCACTCCCTCAGGCTCTCCCCATTGGTTCCTGTACCCCAACCCTACCCAGGGACCGCCCCTGGGTCCCTGACAAAACCACCCTGTGCCCATACCATGGGGTCTCTCTGCCTCTAGGGTTTGCAGGGACGAGGTATGAATAAAGTCCTCTCAAGCCTTCATGGGAATAGACACCCTGTTTGGTTTTTTTGCTCAAAGACCCAATTTAAAGTATTCTCTGTGTGCTTTGGAGATGAAAATGTGACATTTGAATGGATCAAGTACCTTGGTACAAGGACAAAGGAGAGTTTGAGGTGACTGGGCAGAATCTCAGTAGGCTTTTCTGTTAAATAAAAAAAAATATTTAAAAAAGGGAGTTACCGAACTGCTTGTTGGTTTTGAAATTTACCAATCTAAAGGTGAAAATGCAGCTATATTATTGGCAAAATGAAAAAGAACAGAATAGCAAAGTAGCTCTTTTCCCTTCTATGAACAGCTGCTCTATTCCTCTGTAATCAAAAGCTAACACCAGCTTGAGTTTTCTTCTAGCTGTGGGGTATTCTTAATGGATTTTTTCATGATAAATTGTAGATGTGATTTCTTATGGCAGAATAAAGGATGTGTATTCCTGTTTAGATAGTCTGTTAGACTCCGTTTCCTTCTCCCTTACTCTTTTAAGGGTTATTGAATATAAACCTAATTTTTAAGTCCCATTCCAGCCTACAGCAAACTGCTAAGAAATGAGTGTGTGTGGGAGGGGAGTTGCTAATTGGAAGAGCAAACACTTTGTAGGTAACCTTTTTTGAACTTAAATCTTTTATTTAATTTAGTCTATTTCTGCAATTGCTGTTTTCCCATGAAGACAACCACTGTAATATAAAACATTCAATATTAGCAGAACTACTATTAGGACTCTAGGGGAATTTTGTCCTAGGCCAGACTAGAGTTATGGCTAGACTTTGGCTATCAGCTTATTCTAGTTTGACTGCAGACCTAACCGTGATGAGCTATGTTGATCAAAGTGTGTGTGTACATGATATTTGAAGGCAGATGCTGGTTGCTCTGTCTGACCTTCAAGCTATCCAGATGCAAACTGGAGCTATGCACCCATGCTTAAGAAAATGCTGGTCCTGAGTTTTATATGAAGCCTTGCAGAGCTGGGGCTTAGGACTTGGCTAAACTGGATGAAAGTGCTGCAGTCTGTTCTCTTACTCTGATCTGCTCTCTCTGTAGTGTGGGCTTGAATATCCATAGACTTGGGTCCTTCTGCTGTCTTCCAAATAATTAATTTTCTTGTGAATTCATAAATACTTACAGTTTTGTTGTCAGCACATACATGCTGGACCTATTGACAGCCCTTTGTGTTTTGACCTTCTCCTACTCCCAAACCTTGCATCTGAAAGAGTTCACTATTACAAAGGCAATGCATGTTTGTAACTGCCATATAAAGTTTCATTATTTGCTTTCAATTTTGTTCTGATTTATATGTGATTGACTTGACTTTCACGGGGCTCTTGTCCCCTGAGCATGAACAGAAGCATGAATTGGGTGAAGGCTTTTTTGTTTGTTTATTGCTTTTTAAAAAAAAAATTCTAATTTGTTCTTTGCATTTGAAACTACAGTGACTGGAAAACTGGCAGAATATTGTCATGTAATTGCAGTGTTTTATTCAAATAGGTGTTATTTATGGTTGTTTCTTAAAATGGCACATCACATTTTGAAAAATGTCATCCTCAGAATTTATCTGCAGTTTAAATTGATGCAAATTGTGTAGTCTGTAAGATAAAATCAAGTGCAATAGATGTTCAGTAAATTTCCATTGTTGGCTACATTAAAAATATTGCTAGTGGCTGATAATGTATTTGCTAGTTTTGCATTTTTTTGTTGCTTTTGAAGTGTACAATTTTCTCTGACTAGTATTTGCTTTACTTCAAAGTAATTAATGCACGCTCAAAATTTTTATTTGACCTCAGCTACTCCTATGGGAAAATCAAAGGTTTTGAGACTTCAGCATTTTGTGTGTTCATCTGTTGTTCAGTAACATTTTGTCCAGCTTGAGAACAGCTGCAAAAGGATTTTAGCAAGTAGTGGGATTTCATTAGGAATTGAAATTTCACTTAGTCAAGTGAAACAGTAAGATAATTTCTTAGCATCTTATTTATCATGATATCTTACTTAGGATTTCTATTACCACACTTAATATTAATTTTGCACTTGAAAAAAGTATTAGATCTGTCCTGTCATGTAATATTAAATCAAGTATTCTTGTTTGGTTTATTTAATCATAGGATGCTTTGGGTTGGAAGGGATTTTTAAAGATCACCTAATTCCAGCCCCCCTGCTGTGGGCAAGGACGTGATCAGTCCCATCATGAAGGACAGAAAAGTATCAAAGCTTCTAATAATACTCATTTTTAAGACTATATAAAATTGAAATAAATGTACATGTGAAACAATGCTTGAGAGCAAGAGCTTCTGCATTTGCAATTTTTTTCTGATGCACTCTTCTTCATAAAGGGAAGGCGTGTAGCTTTCAAAGGGAGAAATCTAAAGAGATAGTAAAAATCTTGGAAAATTCTACTTTTAAATATGTCTAATAGTCAAACCCAGATGCTTTACAGTAAAATCCTCCTCTTCAAAAGATGCATGAATATACTTAGGACTTTTAGAGATTGAAGTTGTTAAAGTCTAAAAGGGATTAAATTATCCTCAACTTACATTGCTTAAGATGTAGAAAACATTCTCCTTTCTACTGTAAAAGAACCATATGGATTTTTATTTTAAATTTTGACTGCCTGTATTAAGACATGTGCTCTACATTTTTTCTTTTTCTGCCACAAGAGGTAAGTGCACCATACATTTGGGCCACAATATAGTTTCTGTTGAGGTCAGCAGTAGTGTTGCCACACGGGGTATGACAGGAGGTATATCTATCATAGGGGGGGAAGATAAACTGAAACAAGATGAAGGAGATAACATGAGGAATGGGTGGAGAGTATAGAGAATAAACAGTAGATGCTTAAAAACACCAGGAGATGCAAAGAAAGGAAAGAAAAATGAGAAATAAAGAGCGATGTAGGCAAAAATACAAAGGATGAAATGAATTTTGAGTTGAGATCTCTTAATCATTGAGTTGATGTTTGATGTCAAAAATGTCAATAAAAAGATAAGAAATTTTATGCAGTTTCTTTGCTGCTGTTAAGTAATTTAGGAAAAAGAACTCTGTAATGGTCCTTATGAATTTTAGCTCACTCTTGTGTTTTAGAGCAGAACATATTGTTTCCATAAGTAAAATGTGTTTTCCAATTCTGACCTTGCTACCTTAATTCTTACACAAAACGTAGAGATGTCAGTTTTGCATGATTGAAACCTGGGAATGGCTGTTTTTATTGATACAATCAGTAAAGCTTGTCATGTATTTTCCAGAAGCGACTGACTGTTGGGTGTTAAATGTAAATTATGGGATATTTCCATTGTTTATTAAGATCTAGATGATAAACTCCAGTCCTCATGTACAACATACTGTTGAATATTCTGTTTTATTGCCAAGTGGTGTCCAGCAAGAGAGGGAATTTTGAAATATAGGAGTTGGGAATGATACTAAAGAAATTAACTTCTTTATCAATGACTTTTTAATAATTCTAATGAAAAATGGAAAAATCCAGATCGTGAATGAATTCTTCAGTTGTTAACACTCTCATCCATTGTTAGTGATCTACTTTGAGAAGTTCCCTGAAAATTAACTTTTTCCTTCTTTTTGCTTTGAAAGGGCTTTGGTGTTTAAGATAACTTTTTATAATTCATCTTAAGCTTTTCAGAAGTATGATTGAACATAATATCGTGAATCCACCTACAGCTCCTATTATATTCAGTATTTCTAAAAAGCTTTTTTTTTTACAAAAGTCTATTTCCTGGAACTGCATTTTAAATCAAGTTACGTGTGCCTCCCTGTTAACTTTTCATTTATACTGGCTTTGCAGTGGGTATGTATAAGTAATTGTTAATGGTTTCATTGCTTTCATGCCTCTCCTTTTCAAGAACACAGGTAAAAACTCTTTGACTGTCACTGTAGGATCCTATTTCATGATTGTGATTCATCCTTTCCCTCCTTTTTCTTCATGTGGGGACCACATCTTATTTTCAGAGTATCTCTGTCATTCTTCTTTTTGAACACAGAACTGAAGAAATTGTTATTTATCAGCCAATGTGGTGAAATGCAGATGTGTCAAATTTTTTCTGCAAATAACCACAAAATCTGATCAGGCATTTGTTTAGCGAACAAACTTGGATTCCGTTTTGTCCTTTACAGCTTTCAGGTTCACACAAGTCATAGCTTGTGTGTTGTCCCTCATTTCTCTCCCACCTACCCCCCACGACATTTAAAAGTAAAAACGAATGGCAAAGGGCTATGTTTTAAACTATATATATATCTAGAATCCTTTCTCCACCAAATTGATCTCCACGTTCTTCATCTGACCAGCTCTTCACATTCCTTAAACTATCCAGCCTTTTTCTATGACCTGAAAAGGCTACAGTTTTCAGAGCACAGACCATTGACTTTTCTGTGCCTTGTATTTTTGTGTTGCTGCACTGGGGATATAGGGCTCCTTGCTGGGAGACAAGACAGGGATAGAGGAGGAAGATAAAAATTTCTGGCACAGGAATTGGCAGATAAGGTGGTGGAGATGAAATGAGTACAGTCTCTATTTTTAGAGCCACAGAAGGCCCCTCCTGGTAATACAATATATCTAAATACAAGGAACTCAATCCCAGATGTTTTCTTTTACTCTCCAGAATGCCTGTGGACATGTGAAAAGACTGGTTGTTGTTTTGGCTTTTTTAATTTGCTCTATCCTATGTAGTGACTCTAGATGAGAGGACACTGCACCAGTGACAGATTGATTGGTGTTCCTTGGGTAGGAGCTCTGGGATTCTGCCAATTAATGTGATGCTTCAGTGATATAAAATGGAATATGAATTCTTAATTATAATTTCTCTTGGTTGTTTCTGCTTTCTTGCATCTATCTTTTAATGGCTTTATAGGAAGTTTGTGCACGCACTTCAAGGCAAAATCTGGACTAGTTATATTTTTCTCACTTCTCTGATGTGTTTCAGGAATGTTGCCAATGAATGGCTCTGTTGTGGGCTGTGTTGTTTTTACCTCTTGGGTTTGTGTTCCCAGAAGACCAAAGAAAGCTGTTCAAGTAGTGTATGAAGTATGTAAATGGCAGCCTGATGCAAATTAAAGCCAGTGAGTATTTATGATGTATTTTAGGAGACTGTTTCTGTAAGGTAATTGCTTTTATGAGTCTAATTTGGGATCTGCATTGAAGAAAGAGCTAGGCCTTTTTTTTTTTACCTTTTTTTGTTCTGCAAATCCTGAATTCTGGTACCACCTACCATTCCAGCTACTGAAGCATGCAGGTTTTGAGTAGTAGATAGTGATTTCAGCTGGCTCATGCAGGTATCAGAAATTTCTATAGCTGCAGGTTAGTCCAGCTGCACATGTAGGGGGCTTTTAAGGGGATTGTTACTTGTACCATTACACTGAGTGTGAATTTCCTTGTGCTGGGCTGGGACATTTGGCATGAATAATCCTGGAAAATCGTTCTTTATTCCTTTACTATAATACTTAGCGTATTGTGATGTTAAATCCAGCAGGAAACACATACATACATGCTCAGTAAAGTGTTTTGAATATTTTTTCCGTGGTACTATATTTCTAAGCTATAATGGAACATCAGGAAAAAATAGAAATACAAATATTCAAAGATTTATTTATCTTGGAGCATGCTTCTGCCTGATACTTTGGACATATCACATAGCAGCTCTCTCTACTTGTTTGTAGAATAGGGCAGGCTGCCCAGGGGAGTGGTTGAGTCACTATCTCTGGAAATGCCCAAAAGATGTGTGGATGTGGCATTTGGGGATTTGGTTTAGTGGTGAACACTGTGGTGCTGGGTTAACAGTTGGATTCAGTGATCTTGGAGGTCTTTCCAACCTTAATGATTCTGTGATTCTCTGTTTACTCTTTGCCTGTCTCAGGGGATGGAATGGATTGTGATGTCTTGTTACTTTGCATGGCTGGTTTAAAAATGAAGCACTGTGTAGTTTGATTTACCCCAAACTGGACTCTGCTATAAATCCTACCACTAAGCAGAGCTTTACCTTCCAAATACTCACACACACAGACTTCCAATGCAATATGGCCTGGCAAACACAGTAAGGACAAGAGATTTGGGAACAGAAAGCTCACGATTTAGCTTAACTATTCCTAACCATCAAAACAAATTGTTTTTTTGAAATAGAATTCTTCAGTAGTGTTTTAATGTGATGTTTTCAACATTATGTAGAGTTTTAAAAAGAGATTTTTAAGTTATCTCCAAAAGTGTAATGAGCTATGTGTTGGGTAAATGATTTTTCTGTGGTTCAGGATGACTGTGAGAAAAGTCTCGGGGGATTTGAATTTTCTTTGTGTGATTAAGAAAAGTAACCAAGCAATTCCACTGGCAACAGTGATGTGGTACACTTCACTTGAAACTAATCTCAGTCTGGAACTTATTGGATCTTTTCAACAGAGAATGGAAGATTAGGCGAAACAGCTTCTTCAAATTGCTTGCCTTTTTACATTTTCCAAACGATGCTCTTACTACTGCCTCCAGCTAGTCAGCTTCCTGAGATGTGCATGGACTTTATGGAGGTCAAAGTAGTTTAAAAGGAAGAAATCATTTTAACAAGAAAGTCTGAGTACATAATTTAACTTGAATTAAAAACAGTGTTCTGGAGTGCAGAAGTGTTGGTCCTTCCCATCTGAAATGAACAGCGCTGGGGCTGACAGAACATTTTGAGTTATCCCATGGCAACAGAAATTCATTTGGAATGCACTGTTTTCACTGACATTACATGGTCATAATAAATTCATCTGGTATCAATGTGCAGGGCACAGAGATTCTCATGTCCATACCTCCCACCTCACCACCCCAAGTAAGGCATTTGTAGAGGTACCAGCTGCTTAAACAAAACTCAGCTGCTGACAATCTGCATCTTGTACATAGATGCTTTTACCTGTGGGTAATAATGATGAGATTGTGTTCTGTTGGTGTGCTTGTCTACTCTGCAAGAAAGAAGTGTAAAATACCTTTCTTCCTCTTTGCCTGACCTTTTCTTTCTCCAGTGAGGCACAAGAAAACCACCTTTTTATGTTTCATGGACTGTTACAGACACAGTGTGACTGAAGAACTAATACTACAGTTACTGAATACAAAATGAATGCTTAATGCTCTAAGTGTTTCCTAGTTCTTGTAATTTGCTCAAAAGACCAGAAAGTAAAGAAAATCTGAAATTGTAAGATTTATGGATCTTCGATGTACAAGTATTAATTTGTTAGATTACTGTTTAGGAAGGCTTTATAATAGCTTGTAACATTTAATTTGATAATCTGAGCCACCTAGATTTGGATAAAATGACTTTACTCATGTCTTTGAATGCTATCACTGTTATAAAAAAAAAGTCTTTTGTCTCTGCTGCCTGTGATCTTCCAGGCTTTTTTGTGTGTGCTCATCATCGGAACATGATGAAAAATGTGGAGAGGTGAGGTGAAAATCTTGAGTTACAAGTTGACATCAGTAGTTACAGATCACTTCCAGTGATGTTTTTAGGCCTTCTCATTTGTTAATGAGCCTTTGACGAACCCGATTAGTTACTAAGTCAGTTCATTGTTGCTTCAATTTTTTTCGTCATGTTCTTGCACTCAAAAGCAACAACAACAAAAATCCCTAAAATCAAATTATACCATGTATTCCAATACAGCTTATAAAGCTCAGATGACAGTAACTGGTGACTGGGAAATACAGACCATTTTGAGTGTGGGCACTAGTGAAGTCAGTAAAATGCATGAGGCCAGTCATGACAATAGCTCTGGTTTTCTGCTGTGATTTTTTCTTATTTTACATAGAGGATCCTGGAAGCAGCAAATGGTTCTTTCAAAGATTCAGTGTAGAATGAACTTCCTTCAAATAAGATGGGTTCAGGGGCTTGAGGGTAGAGTATAAGAGATGTAAAGGAGGCCATGCGTCTTGAGTTCTGGTATATTTAAAGCAAGCAAACAAAAGCCCCAAGGAGGTGATGGGATTAAATCTCAAACTCCAGATTGTTCAGTATTTGGTGAAGCATCCAGGAGAAGAATGAGGCTTTTTCCCAACAGAGCTTTGACATGCTCATTTATTTTAGTACCATGCTCTTAAACAGGTTTATTACTGTATGGATATGAGATCAGGACAGACCCCTCTGAGGAGTCCTTTGCAGGGGCGATGTAGAGGTTAGGAAAGGAAACACTTAAAGGAATCCCAAACAGCTCTTTCCTGTTTTCTCTCTGTCACTTCAATGTAATGAACAGGGATAAATAAAGTAATAAAGCTGTCTGCAACCACAGCTGTATGGTTCCTGTTCCCATAGGCTCAGCAACATCAATCAAAAGTGAATTAGAGAGACATGTTTTACTTCTGTTGTATATCAAAGAGCTGCTCAGGCGTTACCAAATGCTAATTAATTTTAGCAACTTGAAATGAGACAAAAATCTGGAAACAGTGTATCTGAAAACTCTTTGCTGTGTCCTGGCTTTGTGTCCCGTATCCTCCCTTTGTTTCTGTGGAGTAACAAGGACAGCCTGAATGTGGTTTCCATGCACAATGAATTACACTGTGTCCTCATTTACTGCTCCTCCTGTTACTGTTATTTCTACTTACTGCTGATGCTTGGCTGGCTGCAATCTGACATTTTCTACTCCTAAACTCAAAATCAGGCTTTCCCTGGTGACATGCACAAACTCTTCTGGAGGCAACAAACCATAGTACAGTTTTACACTGAGTGGCAGTGGAAAAAGTATTTCCAACTCTATTATCCTAGAATATTACAGTGTGGGTATATCTACATAATAAGAAAAAAAATCTGGATTTTTAACTCCTGGGAAATTCTGAGGTGAGGCAATAGGCAGTAGAAAAACACTGAAATAATAAATTGCAAAAAGAGTTTGGTTGCTAAGCTGTAAGGTGATTTTTGGCTGGTTACTTTAACTCTGTGTTTTATTTCATCTAATTCTTTTCTGTAGTTCTTTGGGCAGGAACAGTCTACTTGCTATCGCCAAGTCCTGCCATCCAGTGTCACCTCAGCCTAGAAATGAGTTCTTCCATTTTGTTCAAATGAGGAGTAGATTTAGAGGAGATAGAACAAGCTGCAGATAATTCTGGGTTATGGTCTGGGTTCAGAGTGCTATTAACCAAATATTGATAGGAGTTTCCTCTTTTTATGGTGTATTTTTGGTTTGTTTTTCCACACAAAATGTCTACATAGCAAGATGCATTCTGAGCCCCAAGGAACACTTACTTCCAATGCAGAGGCTGTGAAATTCAAATTCACTTCTTAGTTCATATACCTGATGTGTCTCTTCTGCTACATGTGATCTACACATTATTATAGAGATCTATGCAGATATATATCTGCATATCTATACATATATATTTATACTGATGCCGCCCCATTTGGGTCTCAGATTTGTTATGACCACTAATTTAAAACTGTAATAGTAGAACTTAATTTTGTCTACAAACAGGAGAAGTCTTGAAAATCCCACAGAGGTATAATATTATTTGTGTTTATAAAAATCAGAAATAGTGTGTTTTGGGTCCAGGACAGAGTCTCAGGCTTATTTTATATGCTTTATTCTATTAAAATATATTTATTTTTTTGCTAATGGAGATATAAATGCTTTCTCTGAAATATTAATTGAGATAGGTGATTTTCTTCTCGATGACAAGCTTGGAGTTTGATTTTTGAGATATGAATGCTGACAATTTCATATGGGGAAAAAAGCTTATCTAGCTTTATATGTACTTTTTATTATGTACTTTTTGTGTGGGACAAGTGTGTGAATATTCTTCTTCCAATGAGAGAATTCATTTTATTTGACCATATCAGGAAGACAATAAGAGACATTTATCTGTTTCTTTTTTCATTATCTAGTGGTTTTATCCCAGAACCAGATGCTGTATTACCTATGCTCTCTACCAATTATTAAATGTGTCATTTTTTTGGACATTCCCTAAGTCTTCTGATTTAGCAAGGAAACAATTCTTTCTACGTACACTGAATTCTAGCAGGGAAGATTTTGTGATGAGAAAATGAAAAAAGCTGGAATGACTTTACAAGACTTCCATTGAATTTACATAAAAATTGAAACTGGTAAGAGATAAGAAACTACTTTACACTACTGACTTTTTTTTTTAAATAAAGTTATATCATCTATGAAAATGCTGATCAAGCAAAATTTTTGGGATAAAAATAAAAAGTTGCTGAATCCTTTAAGATGTTTAAATTCAGTATAAAGATAAAGATTTTCAGCCTAGTTTTGCATGTTGCAATGTAAGAAAGCAAGAAAATGTTAGAGCACAATCAGGTTTCCTGTCATTATTCTTAGCATCTCAAGGAAGATCTGTCACAGCCTGGACTAAAAGAAACCAGTCGAAACAACCTCTGCGCCAAACCTGGGGTAAAGTTTTTTAAAAAGCTGTTTTACAAAGGAGAAAGCTGATTAGATAGAGAGTAGTGGAACTACACGTTAATGTCATGAAATGATCACTGAGTTTTCTTTTTCATGGTTCTGTTCTGTTTCCTCTAACGAGAGCAGCACCCAGTGGCTGAAAAATATCCACCTCTGGAAAAGGAACAGGGTCTGGGTGTTTGGTGAGCAGGAGAGAAAGACTTTCTGATCATGTATGGCATAATTCCATAGCAATGACTGCACAATTACTATGACTCAGTTAAATGCTACAGTAATTTACATAATATTTTCTGCTGAAGTACCTTAAATGCAATTTGATTGCAAACACCAAAATAAGTCTCATGGAATCTTCAGCTCAAAATCTCAAACCAAGTGGGAACAGACCTGATGCAGCTGGGAAGCACTTTGAAGTCAGTGAAACTAAAAAATTTTAAAAAAGTTGCAGATGCTCAGCAGGATGCTTAACACAGTTTAAGATTTATAATTATTTTGTGTAGGAAAAAAGGGGGATTTGATATTTAAATATTAAATATTATTTATACAACAGCTATGTTTCTAGTTAGAAACCAGAATTCACTTCAAGCTTGGAGTAATTTCCTCCTCTCATTCAGTTACAATGACATTAAAATGCAGGGTTTGTCTGTCTGTATGGATATTATCCTTCTTTGCATTGAAGAGAACCATTTTGTGAGCTGTTGTGCATAATTTCTGCACTGGGATTCAGTCACTGTGTATCTCCCCCAAACTTGGGATGAATTTAGATAGTTATACTGGGGGAAGAGCTAGAAAATGTCATTTTTATCCTATTCCTCTATTTCCTACTTTTATCTTATATGACAGAGCTTTTACACTGCTTATGGTTGTAGAGAGCCCTGTAGATTTTAGTGTAACAACTTGTAAAAGCAAAAAACAAGACCATTGTAGTATGTTTGGAAGCTTCTAGAACTTCAGCAGGATACAGGGCTAAGAGTAGACTTTTTCTTCTTTTTCCAAAAAAAAAACCCTCAAAAAATCATATTCTGAATTCTTAAAAACTGACATTGACTATCACAATGGCAGTGATGAGTTGTGAAAGTTTAGCTTCATTTAAATGTTAAAGCTGGAACTGAGGGATTTTCCTCTCAATCCTTTACAGCTGTTATGCATGAATGTAGGTGTAAGCAATTTTGAAAATCTGGACACTTCTGAAAAACTAGAATCAAGACAGGATTTGGGGGCTGCATTAGATGCCTCTCTGAAATTAATTTTCTAAGGAAGGACTATTGATAAGGAAAAAATGACCATATCTGAATCTACAAATCTATTTCCATCTTCAGCCCAACTGATTTGTCAAAGGCTCTTTGACATTGGCTCTGTGGTTCTCAAGGTTTCCCCAATTACAGTTTTGTGCAGTGTAAAGCAGTAACTGCTTGTTTACAGCTCTTTTGGAGGGAATTTACATTTTGAATAGTGGAACGATAGCTCTCGATCTACACTTAATTAACACTGACATTGCTCACATTTATTCAAATGGAGTTAACACAGAGATGTGTAATTTTTGTGCCAATTATTCTGGTCAAGTGAGGTTAGTGAATGAAAGACTGTAACGCATAAAGGAATGGGTGTTTGTTTATTTGTAAAAGAAAAAGCTTCACACCGTTCCAGCCCCTTTGTATTTGTAATACAATACTGATTACAAACACAGAGCTCAAACAGTAGTTGACTTTTATGTATCTGGGATCTTGGGGGAATCAGGGATAAGGCAACAAACCTACCTTAAAAATTAATTGGAGCAGGGTTTTTAATGGCTTGTGGCTAGCCAGCTTTGTATTACTGGGAATATGGAGCAGGTGAAGTTGTCCATTTTGATTGTAAGCAGAGAGAAACAAAAGAACACTGAATGGTGGAAGAGGCTTGGATGTTCAGAGTGGCTGTGTCAGTGTTTTGTGAGACATTGCCTGATTAGCTGTTCAGAATCTCTGCCCACAGGAATTGCTTAGAATCTGAAATGTGGAGACTCATCATCCATGGGAAAGCAAAGGACTTCGCATTCTGGATATTTGAAGTTGGAGTCAAATAAATTTGGCCTGTGCTATTTGTCAAATTCTAGACATACGTAAACGAAGGCAGAGAACTGGTCCAGCTGTTGTTACATAAATTGCTAGAGAAATCCATCTCTGTGTGAGTGGGACTCAAGCCCATGAATGGCAAGTCCTGTCAGTAATATTTTACAGATTATCTGTGTGCAGTCTGGTCTCTTCAGTCTATATACAGGCAGCAGGAGAATTTATGTTCACATTTTTGGAGCTTTGATTTTTAATTGAGGAATATTCATTTTGTTGAAGTTGGACTTCTCTTTCATATCTGCATTAAAACAATACTTCTGGCTTTTGAGATTTAGAAGGTACATTGGACACCTAAAAGGATTGCCTCCACAGCCTTACTATAGTTCAGAGACAAAATTAGAAAATACTAAATCTTAAATAAAAAATAAAAATCTCTGTTCCTTGCACACCACCTGCTGCTCAGTATCCAGAAACACAAACTTGCTCTGAGGGTGTCTGTACCAGGCTGGAAATGGTGCTGCTAAGTGAGCAAACGAGCCACTGGCTGTTTCCTGGAGCTGGCTGCACCGAGCAGTGTTTGCCAACCAACCCCACTGGGAGAAACCATATTTTGGGCTGAAGTATTAAATGTCAGAAGATTTCAGCTTTTCAGTGGAAGACGCCTCCCTGATCCTCTTTCAGCTGTCTGCTCAGGCTCAAAACTTGAAAAGGGTCTGAGTAGCCCTGAGGGAGGATAAGCAAAAGTCAGGAGAAGAAGTGTAATAATGGTTCTGTTTGCATGGAGTTTAAAGGCTACACAGCTGCACAAAGGGAGGGTAGTTGGAGGCTTTGCTGATGTGTGTGTGCCAGTTTGGTTGAACAAATGTCCTGCGAATAAATGAGAAACCCTAGAGAACCTTTGCTAAACTTGGTCCTCCTGTGAACTCTCTTGGTAGCTGCTCAGAGCTTAACTATCACTGTCTGTGCAGCTGATGGGGCTTGGCTGATAATCCATGGATTCCTACCGTAAAGGAAAGTGGGCAAATATTGGCATCTGGAAGCAATAATTGAATTTTGAGCTATCAGCAGTGACTTTCACTTTGATTAAATAATTTCTGTATTTAAGTAGCTTGTGCTATATAATTTTGATCCTACTTAATGCAGTTTAAGAAAAATACTATACATGAGGTATGACCGGTAATATAACACACTTCGCACCTCTTAGTGTCATTAAACTGTGGAATTATATGCAACATTGATTTGGAATTTGATTTGAAGTTTCAGATAATTACAGTGGTCAAATTTCTTACTCAACTACATTAATTTCAATTAGTTCTGAATTTTGAGGCAGTGCTCTTGCCATGCAGAGTAGTTGCTGTGCCCCTCCATTTTCACTAGCTTCATGTAGGTTTTCTGGCAGTTTTAACATATGGAGGGTGGTTAAAAAACTAAAAAGCAATACTTTTCTTTTTTTCTTTATACTGATTTTGCTCCACTGTGCATTTGATTTTGCAGTTGTGTCAGGTATCTCCAGCTGTATTGTACCACACACAAAAATGAGAGGAGGCAGGCACATTTTAGTTATAGCACACTGGCACTAGTGAGAGTAGTCATTTAGTATTGCTGTGATAGCCTTCATGAATAATTACATGCCATAATTCATTTTAGTACTTTTATCAGAAAACAAACTGAAACCTCAAAGTACATCCTGTGTCTTTCATTAAAATTGTTTCAAGTGCTTGCCAGATCTGATCGTCTCTACAGCTGCTGAAAGGATATAAATTGTAGCTGAGAGACAAAGAGATAACCTTTAAAAAGGCAAAATGCAAGGTAGTAAAGTCAGATTAGTACCAATTATTTTTAAATAACCATAACCATGCACTTTAACTTCTGTAATACAGTATTTTCATTAACATTTTCCTACTTTTCTGCACCCAAATATTTACAGAACCTACTGGGGGAAAAAAGGACCCGCTCTTCCAGTGTCTAAGTATTAACATTTTGGGAATCATTACAATTCTAAAGAAAAACCTTAGTTTTTATATGTATACTAGAAGAATCCTAGAACTGTTTTCTCTGTATTTCATTTGATATTCTTTAAATATATTTTCTACTTGACTTGGACAGCCTTTAGGAGAGTTCAGTGACTCAGTGTTTTGGGGTGTCAGGAATATGTCTCAGAAATCGTGGGGAAAAGTCTGTGAAAGGGAAAAGGTATGCATGCACAGTGCCTTTAATACTACTATCACTTTTTAATAGAATTTAAAGTGTCTGTATAAACTGGAGTCTTGCTGCCATATTTACAGGTAGGTCTTAACAAGGCATAACCCATTATCTCTTCAAGTGAAGTAAATTTTGTTTGTTTCAGTTCCTGTTTTCTCACACACCTGGAGAAGACAATTCAGCTATAATTTAAGGAGAAAAAACCTCTGATATAATTATTGGAAAATCACCTTTTGTTCATTTTAACTGTAATAGCTCTGTTGAGGAAAGAAAAGTGACTAATCTAAGTAAAAGGCTGCTTAAGATGAAGCAATACAAAAGCTCATCAACAACAGAATTTAACAATAGACCCCAGGGCATTTTCCAGGCTATTAGAACTGCCTGTGGAGACTACTGAGCTGCAGTAGCTAGAAAAACATTTTTCACAGTTTGATGTGAAGTCTTGTGTTTTCCTGGCCTCCCTTCTTGCTTTAAGGACATACCATGTAGTTATTAAAAGGCAATAAACAGTGCATTTAGTGTGAATTTAAAAACTAAATATATATAGTAGCAACACTAACAATCGAATAGTGATGCTACTAAAGTGATTTTATTTCTCTGAGTTCATTTTTCGTAGATATTTGAATTTTTAACATGAATAGAAGTAAGACTGAGTTGAAGACGGCTAAGATGGAAAAAAATGATTATTACATGTTAGGGTCTTACTATGATTTGAAATTTTTGCAGTCTGAAACAGTATTTAAGAACAAAAATCCCCCAAAACTGAACACACACACCCCCAACTGAGGCACTAACCTGAGATTGTACAACGATGATAAGACAATAGTAACACACTTATTATGAAGAAAACCATTCTAATTCCTTTTATGAAATGAAGCCCACTGCGATTCATTTTTTCTCATGCATTCCAAAAAATTAAGTTATGGTTATGCATCCTAAACACCCAGAGTTTGTTTTTTTTTTAATTTTTGTTGAATTTTTTACCAGCACACAAAGAAAGTAATCAGATTTGATATATGCTATGTTTAAAAATTGACAAAATGAGATTGAATTTCATGGTGTTAAATTCTTTTGAAGGTCTGTGGTGGAAATCAGTAGCATTCCTGTGACTAAATATAAAAAGCCTCAGGATTGTTGCAGCTTGTGTAGCATGGTAACACTGATGGAAAAACTGTTTTATCACTGTGTTGAGTGGGTTATCAGCCTAGAGTATCTGCAATCAGCAAAATTTTAAGGCAGCATTGCCTATCAAAATTAGGGCGAAAATGAAATAAAGAATGTTCAACTGTATTTGTCTTGATGATTGATAGAGTTGTCTTTTTTTCATAAGCATGAATTACAGTGAGACCTTGCACAGAGGAGTCTGCATGAGACAGCAGTGGAGATCTGCTGGTTTTCACTCTCCTTAGCTCTTGGATAGCTTTCAGAAAAAAACCTGAAACAGTAGAAAGGCAATGTACTAACTATCTGCCAGTAAAACCCCTGGCTGTAAACCACAGCTGATAATTTGTTAATGACACTGTCTCATGCAGGTGATTTGAACTGAAATGTTGTGATGTGTGCACAGTGACAGCTCTCTGCTTATTTGTGCTGTATAATTTTGTCTGAATGTCACAAGAATGCAGAACTCTATGTTTTGGCTTCTGCTTTGATTTTCCTTATCAGATGAGTTCTGCTTTCAATTTAGAGAAAATTTAAGTTTTAAAATACCCTGTACCCTCAGAAACCTACAAGTTCGTCCCTGTATTTCCTGAGCAGAGTGACAATTTTATGTAGGTTTGGCATGTAGAGAGTTAGGACAGCCTTACGACTTACAGTTTTAACACATCTATCTTAGGATGCCTTCAAAAACCTGTTTGAGGGAGTAGCTACCAGCACTTGAATTGGTTCCCTTCAGGTTATCTCAGGTCAGTTGAAAACTCTGTCTGCACTTGCTACTTCTGTGTCTCCTTTGTCCCCATGTTCCCCTGAAGCTTTTAGCATAGAAAAATGTTGCTAATGCCTTTTTTGTACTCATAATCTCCTGTCATGTTTCAATACTCATAATGCACTAATACCAAAATAATGCAAGATCTTTACCCTTGCAAAATCTCTCTTACATTATTTTGTGTCTTTTCATTAGTGCTGTTTTGAGAATATTGAAGTGTGGTAAAACATACAAGAAAAACACTGAAAATGCTTCAATAGGTATTGTCAGATGGGGAGAGACACTTGAAGAATAGCAGCACATCTAATCAAGAATACACTCTTCAAAACAGGACACCTGTGTTCTCTGGAGTGATGATGGAATGGGAGAAAATATCTTTGAATTTTCTAAATTCTTGCATTGCTGGGTACTCTCTACCATTTGCTACAGCAGTGAATTTCCAGCCACTTCAGTCTGCCACCCCTTCTAACCTGGCCTATTTCTGGATCTTTGTGGCTGGCTGCAGGACTCCGGGTGAACAGGCAGCAGTGCTGGACACCAACCTCTGTAATCACATTCTGCACACATGAAGAGACTTAACTACCTTCAGAAAAAAATGGTTTAACCAGAGCCCTTTATACAAAAAGCAGAGAATAATTGACAGCTTGCCAGGCTGAATGTACTCACTATATAAGATGATTCTACAGTTCTCAGCTTCTGATAAGCCTTTACAAAAGAATTGAAGATTAAGGCTAAAAATCAAAAGCATGCACAGTAAATTTCTGAAGGTCAAAGAAAAAGGACAATTCAAACCCCTAAAAATATCTTGAAGGAATAGTACATCAACTTACTTAAACAGAATAAAAAAAACCCCAAACCAATATCTGTGATAGCAACTGCAATTAGAAGAAAAAGAAAAACAAGAGCTATTTTGACTAGAATAAAAAAGATTTCACACTGCTGCAAAAAAAATCTCAGATTGAGATGGAAGGCTCACATCCAATTCATGTGTATTATTAGCAGAAATGGTTCATTAGGCTGCCAGTGGGAATTGTATCAGAGAAACTCATTGGATTCTGTAAAATCTGTGGATAATGGGAAAGAACAGAATCAGATGGTAGAGTTTGAAAAATTATAGGAGAAGCAAACAATTTTATTATAGCTTTTACAATATCAGCATTTATAAAGCACCATAGGTAAGTACTGCTTTTGAAAGGAAAATAAATTTCTTCAAGTCTGAAAGTCTTCCTGTTGTTTTCATAAGTAAGGAAAAAAAAAGAAAAGCATGAGTCAGGATATCAAGGATTTGATGATTTCATAGCAAAATCTACTACTCCACTTAGCTCTGTGCCTTGTACACAAATAACAGCAACATAAGGGAAAGCAGATTAGAGAGGCTGTTACAGACTTAGGTTACACAGAGTGATAGCATCACTGAGACACCTTGTTAGAGACTTTTAGACATTTTATGAAGATTAGCTTCATAAAATAAGTAACTGAGTAAGAGCTTTTATAGGTGGTACTTCTTGTATTGTAATAGAAAACCTGATGTAAAAGGCTGAAATTCTTATAACTGCTTCAGGTATATAACGTAGATGTCTGCAGCCAAGCCTGTTCTCTAAGCTGTCTTTACAATCAGTAGTTCCATGTTTCAGGCATTTCATCTCAGGGTGGGACAAACCTCAGGTTGCTGGTTTTCTCCTTCAATTGTTAAGGAAGTCTGGATAAACATTAAATAGATATTTTCTACTAACTGTAAAGAACAAGGTAGCTGCTTTACCTCCTAAAATAAATTATCCAGTAACATAAAAGGAATATTTAATGTTGCCTTTAGAAAAAATAAACCCTTTAATGATACTTAGTATGATCATACTAAGTATCACCATACTCCTTCCATAGACTAGGAGAAAAAAGTACTTCCCAGCACAACAGTTTTTGATATCCAAAATGCTGTAGTTTTCCTTTAAAGAGCACAGAAACAGAACATGATTTCAGTCTTCACTGACACAATGATAGACAGTAGTGGACATAGACTGGGGGGGCTGAAATAGAAGGCACCTTTTTTACACTGCTTTTATTTTCTTTAAATTGGAAGATGGGTCTGAGGAAGACTGGTATATAAAGCAATTTTAGGACATCCTTCATAGTAAATCCTTCTACTCTATGTTGTAAATGCATTGGATCTGTAGGTTTTATACAAGTCTCTCATGTCACACAGATACCATATTTTTATTGCACTGAGTTATGAGACATTTATAATAATTTTGATAGTGCTTAGTTTCTCCATATAAACCCTGCATTTTGACCCAAATCACACTCTTTTCTTTAAATATCTCACTTTTCATTTGATATAACTGTTATTTTTTCTTCAGACTTTTAGTTTAGCTTTCTGGATAGCTTTGAAATTTCTAGCATTTCCTCCACTAAACAGGGTGAAGTTTTTTCACACGCCACATACATTTAAGTTACAGAGGATATTTCTCTTGAGTTTTTAAAGGTATATCTCAGTTCCATGTTATTGCAACCAGGTTCAGATGGCTGTGATGTGTCTTGTTGCTACACCTCTTCCTCTAGAAATAATATATTTAGTTTCATATGCCCCCTATGCATTTGTCAAGTAACATAGAATCGTGGAATAGTTTAGGGTTGGAAGGGATCTTTAAAGCTCATCTACTCCAACCCTTCTGGAATGAGTAGGGACATCTTCAACTAGGTCAGATTGCTCAGAGCTCCACCCAACTTGACCTTGAATGTTTCAAGGGATGGGGCATCTACCACCTCCCTGGACAACCTGTGCCAGTGTTCTACAATCCTCATTATAAAAAAAAAAAAATCTTCCTTACATTTATTCTCCTTTAGTTTAATACCATTTCCCCATGTCCTGTGGCAACAGGTAATGCTAGAATGTCTGTTCCCATCTTTCTTATAGGCCCCCTTCAAGTCCTGCAAGACCATGGTAAAGTCTCCCTGGAGCCTTCTCTTCTCCAGGCCCCAGTTTTCTCAATTCTTCCCCGTAGGAGAGGTGTTCCATCCCTCGGAACTTTTTTTGACCTTGTTCTGGACCAGTTCCAACAGGCCCATGACTCCCTTGTGCTAAGGAGCCAGGAGTTGGATGCAGTGCTCCAGGTGGTTTACAGAAGCTGCAATACAAAATCCTTGTAGAACTAGATGTGGTTGTTTTTGTGCTAATGTCAGCCAATATTAAACATATTTTAGCACAATAACCACATAAAAGTGCCTTTGTATTAGTTATTACACAGGAACTTTTTGTCAAATGTACTTACTCATACAGAGAGTCTTTGCTAAATGCTGCTGTATGGTAAGTACTCCTTCCATTTGGTAGCAGTCATTGACTGACTAACAAATTATAATAAATTATATGTACTTACTTAGAATGTTGAGGAGGTCTGCATACAGAACTGCATTGATACTCCATTTTCCCCCTTCTCATCCTTGACAAAACAAAATGTCAATAGGAAGAAATGCAAAAGCCAAATTTTGTTCCATGGAAAAGTAGTTATAAATCCATTTCCCCCTATGCCTCCCCCTTTTCTATTTTTCTGAATTGAACTGGCAGGATAGAATTTTTATAGATTAAAAAGTGATTTGTCATCTTGAAATGAACCTTCAAGCTATAAAGAAAATTGCTATGGGATGATGTAATTGAGATCTGAAAAGATGAGAGCAAACTCAAGAAGATGGGTAGGAATTAGATGATCAGTGATAATTGGGATGCCCAAAATAAAGCATTCTGAGCCAAAGGTGATGGGTTCTTTATAGCATAGGCAGTAAATCTCTAGAATTTACTGTCTGTGCTCTACATAGTTGCAAAGGCAGATTGGACAAGTTCAGGAGGAAGAAATCTATAGATTTCGTGGATTACTGAATACTCAGAGACTACAATTAGTCAAGGAATTGCATAATATGGCCTTTAAATAGCTAAACTGAATCCCACAGCCTGTGTCATTAATGGAATATTAAAGTTATTTTGATCTCATAAAGACCTGTAAGGGTTTTTTTGCCATGGGAGGAGATGAAGTGGAAGTACACTTCTGCCTGTTTGTTAAAACTGTAGGAATATCAGAATCCAGGATTGTGTTGGGGCAAAACAGGAGTCAGGTCAAGCTAGTGTACAAGTTCAAAGAAATCAGTTGTCAGTGGAGACAGACAGCTTAAGCTTTTGTTTAAACTGTTCTGGAATGATCTGTGGGCAGAACACACACAGGTGATGTAACTGCTAAATATTTGCTCTCGTTTAGAGTCCTTATTTTACCTTGCTGATCCAAGATAATTAGTTAGCTTGCCAAAAAAAAAAAAAAAAAAAAGAAAGAAATGTTCTTTTTATTTAATGATTTACCTCTCAAAACAGTTGGGCATTTGGACATTTGTACATCAGCTAATTGTTTTTATGGACAATTCTTTTACTTTCTGAAAGGCGGTTCCTCTTTGCAGACAAACAAAGGCCATGAAAAATACTCAAAATCAAAACAAACAAATGTGAAGCCATGTAGGTTGCTCTTTTCTTGAGATGAGACTGACAGAACTCATAAGCTCTGTTCATTTCAACAGGTACTAAATGTGAAGTTAAAATGAGGTTTTCATGTTAATATTACCTTGTTACTGATCTTCATATAGTGGATTTGTCACAAAAATCTCTCTTCCCTTGAAAACTTAAATACTTTTGTATTTACCTGCTACTCCCTCTTCTTCACTACAGCAATCTGTATGTATTGTTTCTTTTCTGCTCTATTTCTAAAAGGAAAGTGGTGTCCCTCTTAGTGGCATATATTGTTTGAGGAATTGTTACTATTTTGTAAAAATATCCATATTTTATACCACAGCATTCATAAGTGAAAGAAAAAGACCACTATTTACCTCCTGTAGTTGATGCATTGCCAATGGTATTGTTTTTATTTAATTTTAATTTCTATTTAAGGGCTGGTTTTATGCCTTGTTCAAAAATAAGCTTTCCAACGTGACCAGGAATGGGGGGCCCTTGGAGTGCCAAATGCCACCTCCGAACTGACATCAGGAAACTGGGGGGCTGAGTTTTGTTTCCTGTGGAAAAGGGCTAGCATATCCTTCTGACAGCTACATCTCCAGCCAAGGAAGAGATAAGACCTTTCTCAGCACAGGTCAGGTCAAGGAATAACTGATCTATTATAAACTGGCATATAGATGTCTCCTCTTGTGCAGTTTGGAAGTGGGTCATTCTCATTCCAAGTTTTTTGCAAGAGAAGGATGATATCTTAAGGGGAACAAAGTAGCTGTGTACCAGGGTGCTCTGATTGTATCACTTTTGTGACTGATCACATTAGCATTTGCTCTGATTATTAGGAACAACTATATAATTTGCAATGCATGCCTCTAGAGTATCTGGATTAGTTTAATCAGTCATAGTATAATTTGTCATTTGCATTTTGAATCCCTTAATGCAGATCAGGGATTAGTCACTTTTAAAAAAATTATGCCTAATTTCAAAACATTTGGGAATGTTTGCTCTTAAATGCATGATGAGAGAAAAAAAGGCAATATTCTGTACTTAATTCACCATTTGGAAATAACTGACTGTAACATTCAGTAACAGATGCTTAGCAGCTATAATATAATATAGCTTCATTCACTTCAGTCCACCCCAGCTGAGACACTGGCCCTTGTTAATGGACTATAAATGACTCTCAGGCAGTCACCACACTGAAATGGCAGAAGGGAATACAATCTTTCTCCTGAGCCTGTTAACTTCATGAAAATTTTCTTTATGTGTTTTCTTTATGAAAATCCTCAGTGAACCTCTCTCTATTTCATTGTTTTACCAGCTTGATTTCCTAATCTGACAGGATGTGATGTAACTTTATTAGCAGGAGTAGAAGAAAAATAATAAAAGAGTAAAGTAAAACATAGAGCTCTTTAAAAGCAGTAGTACCTCGAAAAGGTGTAGATGCTGCATAGTTTATTTGAGGTTATTAGAGGCAAATCCACCACTATAAAGAAAGTATATCCCAAAGATGATTGTGTTTAGGAGAGCACATGGGTACAACAAAGGGCATGTTGAATCCTTAGGCCTCCTACCATGGAAGGACTCTGACAGGCTACAGACCATCATGTCCAAAACAGACTTGGGTGCAACTGAATATGTGCTGCTCTGCAGAATTTTTTAAGAAACTTTAAGTGTATAAAAGAAATCCTGAGACACAAAGTAGGTGGCTATATTTAAAGCCTTTTCTTCTTAGGGTTAATTTTATTAATAAATTTGCTACAATAAGATTGCTCCTACAATACAGTTTTGGGTTCTCTTCACTTAAAAAGTTATAAGCGATTTAAAACCTAGTCTTTTTTATTCTTTCTGCCTTTTTCTTAATGGCACTATAATTGCTTGCATTTTGGTATGAATTGTAATACTTATTTCAGTTGTAGCTCCATGAGGAAGAATTTCCATACTTAACTCCAGGCTGCATATAGACCACATAATTGTATCTGAAAAGTAAGAGTTCAGTACTTCTTATTTTTCACCATCTGTAAAATTTCATGCATTTTTGTTAATTGTAGTATGTGTGCTCTGAACCATACAGATAGATGACTAAAATTCAGTCCTTCATCTTGCTTTTATGTGTTCTTTGTAAAATTGCAGCTGTTTCCTACTGTGAGACCTGTGGTATTCTCTATAGTTTTAAAATTATAGATTTGTATGAGAAGAAATAAATAGTTACACTTTCTAGCTTACATTTTAGACAAGAAGCACTCTTTGAAATTTTGAGCACTTAAAAACCAACAAGTTATTGACTTGACATTAGCTTTTGCTTAGTGTATACAGTGCACAGTATTTGATTCCTGTAATAGGCCAGTTTACCTTAACAATGGGGTTACAGATTTATCAAGTGAATTATTTGCCCTTTTCATCCCATTTTCAAACACTGTTACCCTTGCAAGTTATCTTAAGCCAACGTGGGCATGGTAGCCAGTTCTACATTTCCAGTAAGACTGTTTCTCCTTATCTATCAGCATTTCAAGATTGATGCTTATTAGGGAAATTGGAGTGAGTTTAGAAAACTGCATGAAAAGTTACTTGGAGAGTAAGGGAATAATTTATGAGAAAAGATTGAGTTAAATATGTGTGACTTAAAGAAACACTTGAGTTTTTCCTAAAGGTCTAGATATCTTTAACAGCAAAGAGGTTGTGAGTAGAATTAGTAAGGGACTGTCAGTCACTTGACTAGAATAAGGAAAAGAAGCAGGTCTGGGGTTTTTGCAAGTATCTGAAAATCAGAGAGAAAATAATGGTACAAAAATTTAAATGTTTGGCCAGCACGTGTGACATTTAGCATGCTCCAAGATCAGAGTTACAAAATTAAAAGTCTCTGAAGAATCGTGTGATCTTGGGACTGTTTATCATTTCATTGTCTGTCATGGTTGTTAAAACAGAGTCTGGATTTTAAAATGGTTGGAACTATGATTGGAACATTTGAACTGGATGTAAATCAAGTACTAGATAACAGGGAAAAACGTGAAAAAGCATTAGCAAAACTGAGATTGATGTTTTGGCTTGATTTTCTTTTTAGGTTTTGTTTGGTTTCATTTTTGTTAGGAACAGAACTAACATGATTGTAAAAAGCACCCAGTGATTTAGGAAAACTAAATTCAGAGGAATGGAACTGTGAAAAGAAATCTGTAGTGCCTGAATCTCCAGATCTATTACAGAGGACTTTTGTTCCACTGGGATGGAGCAAAAAATACTACTCTCTTGAGATAATTTCTGATGTTTTGTTCTCTTTGCCTTTTATCATGAGAGAGACCTCAGAAGAGGAATGTATAAAGATCCTTCTTTATAAAATGTTTCAGAAACTACATTAATTCATCTTGTTTCTGTGAACTGATATTGAAAAAAACCCCCAAATTACAATTGCGTTCACTATTTGAATCACAATTTTCTATGTCTTAGGTGGTTGTTTCAAAAGCTGTTTCCCAATAGTACATTGTAATCAATTTAATGTATGTTAAAATCTCATTCTTTATTTGGGTACACTTATCAGTTAATGAAATTGCTGCTCATTGAAATTCAGTTGTGAATTTAGCCATCTTCATCTGTAATCAAGCTGTAAAAGTCTTGTTAAAATATTTCCTTAATACTAAAATATCTGACAAAAAATGAACATAAACAAAGATAATTGAACATGAGTGTTACAAAGTAGAAATGTTACAAACCGCGTGCCACACTTTAAAAAGTGGTATTTGTGATACCTCTTTTTATGCTTATTTTTCCAAGCACATACACTCCCAGTTTAAGCCCTGAATATTCATTTGTTCCTGTGACTTCTATTACATTTTACTTTCTTACATTACGCTGTTGCTCACTAAGAAATAGTCGAGCTTCCCTTTTTATAATCATTGCTGTATGCAAGTGAAGGTACATGAGGAAAAAGCTTTAAAGATAAAAAAGGCTTATTTATTTTAAGAGCTGCATGCTAATAAACTGCTTGATTAGGAATATACATATATATTTATATATTTATAAAATATATTACATATTCCTAAGAGATACGTGTGCATATACATATATATATATGCTTTTAAAACCTATAGAAGTAGAATTACTGCAATATGAAGTGATTTTTTTCACAATAAGTTCTGCTGTATGTTCTAGAATTTTCTTGGGATTTTATCCTGCATCTTAGGAGTTGTTAGAGACAGCAGTAATATGAGCACTAAAAGGTGCTTCCAAGACTCTCAGGGTACGTGGATGGCTGATTTCATGTGCTCTGTGCCTTGCCTGCTGTGGGGGTGCAGAGTCAGGTACAACGGCCATGGTCAGGGCTCTGCCGTTGGGCTCCATGGCCAGTGACATCACAGAGGGCAAGCCATGGAACGCTGTCACCGGGCACCCCAGGAACACAGGGCCGGTAGGGCTGACACCTCAGTGCGTCTCGAGGCAGCGGTGAGTGCAGCAGGCAGGAGGAAGGCTCTGCTGGACAAGGGCTGGGGCAGAAGGACCAGCTGCCATGGGGGGTTGGGGCTGGGATGAGGGTGCAGGGGCTGTGGGCCCACCTAGGGCAGAGCAGGTGCCACCCCAGGGCTGCAGGGATGTGGCCTCATTCCTGCAGCGCTCACTGACCTGTGCCTTGAGCTCCCTCTCCCACCCGTTCCCAGGGCCCTGCATGTCCTGCCCCACTACCCCAGGAGCCATCTCCCACCCAGCCCTGCTGAACCCCTTCTGTCTCTCCTCTTCCAGACCATGGGTGGAACTTTCACCCAAATCCTGGTGGTGCTGGGTGTTCTCCAGTTTGCACTGCGGGCAGATGACCAGACCGCAGAGGTCCCCGAGGAGCTCCTGCACCAGCACAAGGAGCAGCACAGCCAGGAGATGGCCTGGCTGCTGGAGATGGAGCAGAGGAGCCAGGAGTTGCCTGGAATCACCCAGGGGAGCCTGTTGCTCTCGGCCTGCCAGCACTGGTGGTTCTGGGCCTTTGCGGAGATGCTGCTTGTGCTCTTTGGCTTCTACTGGCTGCCCAGGCAGGGCAGCTCCAGCTACGACAGCTCAGCCTGTGGAGAAACTCCAGCAGAGCCTAGAAGGAAGAGGAGGAGGGAGGAGGAGGAGGAGGAGGAAGAGGATGCGTGGCATAGCAGACTACTGTGACAAGCTGGATCAAATCAAGCCTCTGGATCAATGTCATGAGTGGAAGGACATGCAGAATTTAGAGGAGGATGGGATGAAAGGCATGACCAATGCATCTGCCAAGCCCTTCCCACAAAAAACTTCTGGACAGAGCTGCATCCAGGGAATACATTAGTATTTATTCTTAGACTGTATGTTTTTACCTTCCTAAAAGCAGATTGTATTTTAGATATTTAAGAATTTTTCATTTTAAGTATAGAGTATAATAATATTAATAACATTTTTCATAAATAGGAAGTAGAGCTATTAAAGCAACAAATGTAATGCTAACTAAATATACACAGGGCTGCATCTAGGGAATAGAGTAGTATTCATTCTCAGACTGTATATTTTACCTTTCCAAAACCAGATTGTATTTCAGATGTTTAAGAAGTTTTCATTGTAAGTATAGAATATAAGAATGTTAGTAAAATTGTTCATAAATAGAAAGTAGAACTTAGAGCTATTAAAGTAGCAAAAGTAATGCTAACTAAATGTGCTATGAAATCCACTAAAAGTCTTGTCCTTTGTAATGTCCATACTACTTTGCTCAATTAAACCTTTGTTTTGGTTCAGTGTTTGCAAGCTGTACTTTTCAAAGATGTTAGAATCTGTAAATAAATACATTTCCCTTGTTTCAAAAGTGAAATACGTGATGGATTTTTTTTCCAATACCCAAATGGTATTTATTTCCTCCACTTCTGTAGGAAACAAATTAAGAAATAAAATTCATTTCTTGCACTGTCAACCAGTTTATTTGAAGACATCTTTAGAAGTAACATACAGAGCAGATTTTCACAGAGCCACATCTCACAAAATGAATTTATTATGCTCTTTAAGGCCCTGAGGCTGTGCTCTCCCACTTTTCCCTTGTTGTGCCGGCAGAGCTGGGGCAGCGTAAGGCACACACTTCTCCTGCTTCTCTCTCAGAGGGGCTTGGTTTGGACAGGTTTTGAGTGGCAACAGCAGCAACCTGAGAAGCTGTATTTCCCAATCCAAGCTGTTTCAGGATGAATTTCACAAGGCCTGTGGCCAGTGTGGGGCCATAGCCAGCTGGGGCTGTTTTCAGTGCTTGGGGAGGCCGTTTCTTCCCCCCTCAACGCCCCAGTGGCTCAGGAACGTCCGCACCAACAGCAATGGAGTCAGTGCATGGCAGAAGGAGGCAGCAAGTGGCAGCCATGGGCACTGAGGGGATGCAGGGAGGCTCACACCGAGGGGCCGCAGCTCCCAGGCAATACCAGCAATTCCCATCTGCTGCCAGAGCTGCTTCACAAGCGCCTGCCTTCCCGGTTTTGTGTTCCAGGGAAAGGTTGAGCCCAGTGGGGTTTGTCCGCCATTTTCCCTCTGTCTCCCCACACATGGGCGCCATCTTGGGATGGGGTTTTCCCGCCATTTTTGTTCCTCCTTGATCCTGGGGAGTCCAGCAGATTTCAGAAACTTTATAACTACTTATTATAAGTTGTTTTTTGCTTGTTGCTGTTCTGTTTTGGGGTTTTTTGGGTTTTTTTGGGTTTTTTTTAGTTAACAGTTATTTTTCGCTTATATCTACTCACATTCATCTCTCCTTATTGGTGAAAAGGGAGTGGATAAGACTAAAAGGGGATCTAGCCTATTTTGGAGTGTCTGCCCCTTAAATTGTCTTAACCCAAGACAGTAGATGAAATAATTTATTTTTTCCCCAAGCCTGAGAGTGAAGTCACAGAGTGCTAATACTGAAATGAATGTTTGCTTCTAGCACTGGAAACAGCTTTGGACTTGATACTATAAAATTCTGAGCATCTGACCCTGCAGTGCTATGAACATGAATTTAAGGTTATAAATAAATATTACAGTATTCCTAAGTATTCATGCCAATCATAAGCAGGACTTTTGGATCAGATTCAGGTTGCACAAAAAACATTTGCAGCTTCTGATGGATTTTAGTTAGGACCATATGCTATTTGGCTGGTGAGACATGCAAATTGATGAGTTTGGAGTGGAATTTTTCAGAGCCTTTTTCATTATAGGTAGAGACTAGATCTTATTGTATAGTATTTGAGGAGGATTGAAGCAAACCTTTTTTACTTTTATGTTTGTTTCTCTGTTTTTCTGTACAATATTATACACAACTTCTACTTATCCTTTATGTGTTAAATACATTATGTTCTTCCCATCTCTTTTTTATTTTCTAAGAATAAGTTAGACAATGGGAACAACACAAAACTCTTGCAGCTAACAGCTATGACTTTATCCTTTCATCACTAAAGGTGAAAGCCAATAATATGTAGCAGATGAGATTAATCCATTGGATTAACAGCTAACTCAAGGGAAAACAGAAGATATTATTCAGCATTCACCAAGTTCCTTTTATGGTTGTCAGACTGACCTTCTGTGTTTTGCACCACCCACACCATGCCTAAAAGCATCCCTTCAGTGTCTGGATTGTGTAGATTCTAACTGGAATCAGTGAGATTCTATCCCAGTAGTGCTTTGGAATTAAGTCCCCAGTCTTTTTATTTGGCTTATATTACCTCATTTAATAAGGCAGAATTCTCTGCTCAAGAGTCTCTAAACTGTAATTAGGGCCAGCTTGTGCCAAAGCTGTATTTCAACAGTTGAGTATGCATATAGGTATGTAGGTGTGTGTATATGTATACAAACAGGGAGTTCATAATGATCTACATGTACACACACCTAGATTTACAAACACTGCAGAAATCCCACTGTTCCATAACTGGTTCCTTGTGCTTCCCTGTCACCATAATTCTGTTGCATCAAGTGCCATATCCTTTTCCTCCACAGAGTTTTAGATCACCTGCATATTTGATCAAGGCACAATACAACTCTTTCCAGTCTTCATAAATATTAATTATGTTAATTAAATATTAAATCAAATAGTAAATCATAACTAAAATTAAAATATTAAATATTTATTGAAGGAGATCTAGTGTTGGTGACTCAGAGCACATATCCAGACATTACCTCCTAGTTAATGTTGTGCCATTTATAATTGTTATGGTAATGGTCCAGCAGCCAATTGTGTGTCTCAGACTGCTGTATTCATGTTCAAGTCACATCATTCTTTCTCCTTGAAAGAGATTTGTTGAGCTATATTGAAACCACTGATAACATTTCTGCAGCAAATTTCTGGTTTGGAGAATGGCGATTATAGCACAAGACCTGAGAATTATTCTGCTCAAAGCTCAGCTTACTGCCCAGTGCAAAGGCTGCTGGCCCTGGAACTTGGTCCTTGAGTAGTTTAGAACATATTGAAGGAATGTTATACTCTAAACCTAATCATCACTGGGAAGGGAAAAAACCCCTACCTGATTATACTTTCTACTCTTGGAATTCTCACAATGGAAGAGACAATTTGTGCTGGACATTCATCATTTTACTTGACTAGTGGATATTATCTGAGCTTACAACTCTTACTCTAAACTGCATTTAGTGTTAAAAAAAGGACTGATGGTCTTTGTTTCCCACTGAAAAAATCCTGAAGGAGTATCACCTGGCCTTGTATGTTCAGTTAAATTGCCAGTATCCTCACAGTTCTGTTTTCTTATTAAATCATTAAAGCTAAACTTGTAGCATGGATTAACATGAATTTAAAATACAACTTCACAACTTAAAAAAAAAATTAGTGAAATACTACAGCTAGCAGCATTCCTTGCATTTGCTGTGTGTTTTCTGTAACAGTATTTTCTGTCTCTTTTCTGTGAAATGCTGAGTGCTGGGGGAATTTGAGCTGTAAACAAGCAGGGACAGAGGAAATTCCGGTTTCCAAGTCATTTCTGACTTCCAGCCTTCCACCCTCTGATAACTGTGAGTCTGTTTTTTCTGCAGGGATATTTTGTTCATCATTTCAGGGAGGAAAAATAGCAGCTAACTGGGAGATGGGAGAGCATTCAATACTCCACAGATTTTTGTCTTCCTCACCTTGATTTCATGACACAGGAAGGTTTTATTAGGAAGATTGGCTCCGATAGGAGAGCTGCTATTGGCTCAAGGGAAGTGACCCTTCCCCTCTACTTGGCACTGGTGGGAGCACATCTGGAGTTCTGTGTCCTAGTTCTGGAATCAGTGGTACAAGGCAGGCATGGACATATGGACTGAGTCTGGCAAAGGGACTCAAGGTTGTTAAAGGGTTTGGAGCACCTCACACAAGAGGAGAGGCACTGGAAAAGAGAAGGCTTAGGGAGATGTTATTAATATGTATAAACACTTTATACGACAATAGAAGGAAGAAGATATGTGAAAGGAGGAGAGGCAGCAGGCAAAACTGAAAAAAGCAGACATTCTTTTTAAGCAGAAAGAAAAAAGAACCAGCTGTGGGTTGATCAAACACTGGACTAGTTTGTATCGAGAGGTTGCAGAGTCTCTATCCTCGGAGATATTCAAACTCCAAATGGATGCTGCATCCTCCTTTAGCTGACCCTGCTTTGAGCTAGAGGTTTGGACTAGATGGTTCCAGGAAACCCTTCCAAACTCAGCTATTCTGTGATTATATGTTTCATATCACCTATGGCACTGGAGTTGGTATTTTTATTGCAAAATTGACTTTAATTTACATTAGAACATGTAAATGATGGTAGGATAGGAAAAAGTCAGGTTATTAATGTCTGTAGTGTTTACTTTTTCTCTATTTATGCTGTTTATTTTGAAGTGTTATAATTTTCACATAATTAACAGATTTTCAAATATTCAAGAAACCTGTCTTAGACTATTTTCACTAAATCACCATTCCAAAGAAAAGTGTAAAGAACTCTCACAGTTCTAGCATTAGAAACATAGCGTCAGACAAGAAATTCTGCCTCTTATCTTTTTCTTCCAAGTTTTATGTGATAAAGTGTACCTGAAACCTAGAAATCCAGCATTTCTGAAACCATTTATTTTTCATGGGACATCAGAAGCACATTTAAACAAAGCCCTTGATGCAACAGGTGGAATACTGAGTATGCAATAAATAAATGTGAGCTCTTTATTGGTGAGACAGGTTCTGATGCCAGAAGATATTTGAATATCCTGAGACCTCAATTTCCCAAATAAAATAGGAAAAGTCTGGTTTCTTTTTCTTTCTTTTTTTCTTTTTTTTTTTTTTTTCCTGTTCGTGTTCATAGGACCTGGTTTTATTAGTTTTTATTTCTGGCCTAATTTTTGTTGCCATGTGAAGATTCTATTCCACTTGAAATTATGGAGGCTGAGATTATAATCATCAGCCTAGCACAGCTACCTATTTGAAATAGCTGATCTAACAAAAAATGAGGCTAGAAAGAATCAAAACATGTAGGTTCTGTTAATTTTTAAATTATGCATTTGTAATGTATCTACTGTCACCATGTTTTGCCAGATAATTTTATATAACCTAGTATTTCCTGAAAAGCTTGCTTGCTGTTTCTTCTGTTCTTCTTAAATGTGGCAATTTAGAACTAAAAATAATTATCCCCTTAAATTATGTCAAGTATTTGCTTTTCACCAATTGTGCTGTAAATGTTTTTAAATCCACTGTGGGATTAAATGAGAAGGAAAGATGGTGAAACACTGCACATAATACATGTGCCACCTACTGTTGGACATTTTGATTCATATTAGAACTACATTTATTAATCTAGTATAGGTATTATTTATAAATATTTATGTTGAAACAGATGAGGCTAAAGAGAATACTCCCTGCATTTGCAGTAAAGCAGTCAGGCTTTCCATCTGTTTCTATGTGGAAACTACTTTTAAAATATTCAAATATAAATTCTAAACATTTTGTAACAAAAATAACCCCAACCAACAAACAAGAGTTAGGTAGCAAAAAGAGATATTAATCTGTGTCTAAGTTAAAAGAAAGATACCCAGAAGTCCATTATTAGACATTTTTATTTAGCAATGGAGTCTTGGTTATCAGTAGCCAGTCAGTGTGTGGCAGCTGCAGAGCAGGCAGTGCTGGGTGAGAGTTTTCACTGCTCTGCCTCCTGCAGCTGTGGCACAGATTCCTCTGGAATGTGCATGGCACAGCCATTTAACCTGCTCTGGGCTTTCTAGAATGCAACTGACAGAAAACGTGCTCCACCCTTCCTAAATAGCAAATAAACAAACATGAAAAACCCAGCGTTTTTATTTCTCCTGTTCTGCATTTCCATAATTTAGGGAAAAATTCCTTATGTGAAAAGGAATGCTTGACATGTTTTCACACTATCAGTATTAATGTTTTCCAGAGGTGACTAGATAAATCAGTAGAGATTGTTTCTCTCTGGTGAAAGAGGCCATAAAAATAAATGACTGTGAGAACGAAGTGGAGTAAAATGTCAAGATTTATGCAGAGGTGTGGGGAAATCAAGGTTGTTTCTTCATCTCTTAATTTATAGTCCATTTTGACATGCATTCAGGATTGTGTTTTTTTCTTCATATCCTGGAGAAATAATCCCAAAATGAGTGATTGAATGATAGACAGCAGTAATTTTGGTAACATGTCTTGCTGTCTTGGATGGTACCAGAGAAAACTGCTAATTAAATGGAAGGCTCTTTACCCAGTCCAGTTCTGAAGTGTCCTGTACTCTTCATGCTTCATCATGAAGCTGCAAGGTCTGTCCATCTTAAGAAGATTATGCACGACAGTGACTTAGTAAATCTCATATTTTATAAATCACAAAACATTCTCAGCTATTTAATATCTACTTTATAATGTCTAAGAGTCCTGTCTTTCTTTTCTGTGTGTTTCTATTCACAGAAGATTTTTGGCAAGACTCCCAGGATTTTTTGAAACTGATATGCATTTTTAGTTTTTATAATGAGTACTGAAAATAAGTTTGTACACATGAAAGTTTTAGAAAGAGTCAATAGGTAAAAATAAGTGTACCTATATCTGCCATGTTTTGTATTTTCTCTATCACAATATTCTACCACAGGGCCAATGGGGAAAAGATGTAAAATTGTGGATGCTGTTGTGCTTAGCTAATACAATAATTTCTATGAAAAATAAGGTGGGTTTAACTCATGTACATTAGAGGAATCAGCATGAAGTAGCAGTGTTGTTGTCATGTACACATGAGATGTTTCTGCTGTGGAGATTTCAGAATTTCAGACAATGAGGTGAGTGGCTACATGACCTGAATTTCCACAACAATATTAGAGAGGAAATTGGTTCTAGTATACAATTTCCTGGAACATCCTCAGGGACTACACAGTTATGATTACTCTGTGGCTTTAAATCAATGCAGTGGCAAGAACAATATTTGGCAACTTAAAAATATTTTCAAAGATTAAATTATGGACAGCATTTTGGCCAATGACTCCATTCAGTTTATATTGAGGTCAAAACTGGCACTGAAGGGTTGGGTGTCTGTATAGCACAGCCAAATGGCAAAGTGCAGATACAACAGCAAAGAATGAGAAGGGTTATTTTGCTAATTCAGAGATAGGTAACTGCTTCTATTAACTTCAATTTGTAAGGGGTTTGCCTCCGAACAATTGAATAAAGTTGATAAAATTTTGGTTGAATAACTGAAAGCAGAATAGGTCATGCTTCATATAAGGAATCATTATCCTGCAGATTTGAAAGGGATCAGGTAGAAAAACATTCCTGAGTTGATTGACCTACAGTGGGCAGTTAATATCCTCTCAAACTGCTGAAAACACAGAAGAGTGACTAAATGCAGACCAGGCAGTCTATCCAGTTGCTAAGAATAAAAAGCAAAATCCCTGTTCATTCCCAAATTTTACTGCACTTATGTCTGTGTAATAATTCTGGGCTCTGTCCCATGGTCTGTGTGGATTTTCTGTAAGGTCAAACCCTAAAATTACTCCAGAACATTTGCATGCAATTTTTAGGTGGCATTCAGCAAATTTCATTTGAACAATGGGAAAGAAAATGCTCACTTGGCTAAAGGAACATAAAAATGTGATTCTGAAACTCCTTCAAACTGTTGCTTCACTAAAATATTGACTACAAATATGAATGAGTTTGACTTGGAAGAGTATTTATTTCAGTAAGCTGTGGCAATAACTCCGCTATTTTCCACATCTCTCTTCTTTGGTGGCAATGTTCTTGTTTTCAGGAGAAAATTTACTTCCCTTAGTTACAATCCAAATTTCTTCCACTTTATGAGGTTAAAAAAAATGGGTTAAGCTTACAAAACTTTACCAAAAATATATGAACCTCAAATGCAGCCTTTTCAGCTCTTTCATTCAGTTGCATTATACTAAGGAAACATATTTTTATCTCTTACAAGCAGTTCTCTAAAAAGGCTGATTTGGCACTATGTAGATTAAAGAAAAAAAAGAGAAAAAAATTATTCCAGATAGGATGTTGCACACAGGTATTGGGTGCAGCAAAACTAAGTTTGAGTGAAATTCTCTTTCAATTCCTTCAGCAGCAAAGCTTGACTGATGGCATTTCTTTAATTTCCCCTGGATATTTCCTGTCCTGCAGAATTTCTTCTGAATCCTTATTTTTTTGTGTATGGATGCATCTGGTGTGAAAGTCCTGTCTGGTTAGGCAAGGCAGGTGAGAACTCTCTCTGGTCCATGCTATTCTAGCTCAAATTTCAAATTTTAACAGTAAATTTGAATTTCTTTTCCTGTGTACCTCCCCCTGTCCCTTCCTTGCAGTTCACTCACACTTTTGAATAAAAGATTAAGCCTTTAAATTCAGCTGCTCTTGGTGAAGTCTGTTAGCACTTACTCCTAAAATGCATTTTACAGTTCCCATAAAGAATCCTGCACAGAGCTTCAGAAATGTCTGAAAGGTCTCTCACTCTGTTAGTCAGTAATGTGCTGCCAGCAGCTCCTGGCATGTGTTCCATGTGCTGTTCTTACATAACCAACTGGGAGCTTTTTAATCAATCAGGATCTGATAAAAACCAAATTCTTTGTGTGAAGAAAGAATGACTGAGGATACAAATGATAACAAAACTACATTAAAAAAACAGATTCTTAAATTTCCACTTCAACCTTACAGTGAGTAGAAAAAGTGGACATTAAAATAAGTGCACTTTAAAATGCAGTTCAGTTATATTATGACATCCTTTCAATAGCTTTACATAAACCTTCTTCCAAATGGTGGTATTTTAAAGATTTTTGAGGTATTTGTGATGCATGCCAAGATGGTAGGGAGCATCTGGGTTGGAGGAAGTATTATTGAGGAAAATAATCTAATGAACAGACAAGTTATGAAGTCCATCTGTGCACAGACCATGCATACATATATCTCTCACCTCAGAAGACACAAAATGTATGTTTTATCATCACATGCATTGCAAAATCCTGACAGTTCATTCTTTATATTGCACCAGGCTTGTATATTCCTTATTGGATGTCTTGTATTAACTGATGGATAGAACAGAGTCAATTCAAATCATCTTTTCATCTTTAAGAATAAGCGATTTTTTGGATTTGGAGCCAGACGATGTAATTGTTAAGAGAGGCTCTTAAATTTTCACACAGTAGAGAGAGAATTTGAAAAGAAAATGGCAGAACTTTTTTCTCTTTCACTTAGAGATATAGCAATTGAGACTGGAGAGAAACAGTTCCTAAAGAACATCACTGCATCAAACTATCTGTAAGTACAAAATAGGATAAGTATGAGAAAGTCTGATTGAGAGTCTTGTTTTATAAAATAGCTGCAGAGGGCTTGAGAGCTTTAGAGAGTGCCAGTGAGGGTGCAGAAGAGAAGTAGGTGCACATCTTAGGGGAAAATTACTGGGCTTTAATCTCAAACATATTAACCTCAAGTCTTCATTGTGATGTAGCTTGGTCTTGGTTTTTGGAAATACTGAACTCTCTCATGTTTGTGTAAACAGAAGAAATAGTGCAAAGGTGAGGGGAGAGGAAAAAGTTATGAGTTTTACAGGAATAAATACAGATATATGTGAATTGCAATACTTTTTAAAGAAATAGGTCTTGAGAAGATCATTACTGCAAAATCATTAGTATGATCTTCCAAGGAGCTCAGAAAGAGCCTGGCTATCCTGTCAGTCTCTGAAGCACATGAAATGAATAGCATTCGTTACATGCTTAACTGGGACCTAAAACAGTGCCCAGCTGCTCTGTCAATGAAAATTCTGTGAGGTCCAGTTGTTGTGTCGGTCCAGCTTCAGAGAGTAGAAGCAGGGGACTCTGCAGGGCACAGATTTATCAAATGGGGAGCACAGGTGCACTACAGCATCTGGTAGAGTGTTCCCTGTCTTTACCACATTGCGCTGACACCCATCTCCTTCAGCCAGGCTTGTGCTACACCCAGACCAAAGTAGGAGTACCTGAGCTGTGTGAAGTGATGCTGTACCCAAACTTCATACTCGATTTCATAGGAAGGGAATATTAAATGGAAACACAAAGAGGGTATTAATCTCTTTATATGACATTTGCAAGACGAGTACTGGAGTTATAGGCTACCCACATTTAAGAAGGATGAGATTTTATTTAAAAAATTAGAAAGATGGCTAACAGAGAAGCTCAAAGTTAAGCTGTGACTCAATCGTGGAGCACTGGTCATGTTCACTGAGGAATAATTTTTATTATAGTAGGCAACTCTTCAGTCTGTTGGATACAACAGAAGCCAGTCTCTGGAAGCTGAGAGTACAAGTAAGCAAGGTGTAAATTTTAACCATGTAATCAACTACTGAACAGCACACCCATAGAGGTGGTAGTGCTCTCTTGCAGTCACTTCAAACCAAAGTTGAATGCCTTTGAGATACAGTGTAAGTCAACAACTGCGGACTTGATGCAGAAGTTGCTGGTGAGAGTTAGAGGAGGTCAGACCATGTGGCAATTGTCCCTTTTCATCTTAAATTCAGTGTGCTGGAGGCACATCTTAATACTAACTGCTAGACAGCTTCTCTGGGTGTCAAGAAATATTCAGCTAGTCTAGAAAAACATTCTGAAAGGCTGTTGCTCAAATGTGATCTGTTTGTATTTAAGCAAAATACAATTTGGGGGATCACCTACTATCTAGACATCATAATCAGGATGTGATCCTGTTGTATGGCTTAGTGCACACAGTTAAATACTGTGGTTTTAAGAGTTGTTCAGGAGGAACTGAAAGGAATTTTAAAGCAATCATTGAGATTTTTTCATACAGCTCCAGAATTAATTAAGTATTGTCAATGACCACAGGTACTAGTCATGTCTGAAGGAAGTAGAAAATAGTAGTCTGCAAAATAAACATGATACAATTCGTAGATTCTTTGTAATCAAAATACTCAAACTGAGAAAATTAATCAATAGACGTGATGAGCAAATATTTAACCTTTAGGTTTGGTTTGTGTTCACATTCCAAACAAATATAGTTGGAGATGCCTAAGCATCTGTAAGTGTTGAACATATGTTTACAATTCAACAATTATATTTAACATTGGGAAATTCACAAAACACTTTCTACATGTATTATGTGCCCTTTTATATTAATGTTTTCTAAATGTCATGTTGAATAGTATATTAAATTCCAGCTTCTTTCTAAGGTACCTGCAGTGGTAGCTTTAGGAGATACTTTTGTCAGGTGTAATAACTTCTTGCATTTAAATATATTGTTAGTATTTCCATATATCCTATTACCTAGCATTTTCCAGTAAACCAACAGATTAGGGTTTTCATAAACCAGATGATTAAGCAAGGTTTTTACTGCAGCTATCCTTTTGCATTTCAAATTGTCAGTTTGTTGCTACTGTGATCGCCCCTCTGTACAAAGGATTACCTTTGTTCAACAGGAATCGTGCAAGTCAGTGATTAACAAGAGATTGGCTAACATAGTTCACTGCATTATGCAATTTTGATATTGCACCTACTTTCACCAATGGGGAAAAAAAAATAAAACCGAAAGTTTCTAAAAGCCACTTTTTCATCTGAGCTCTCCACTTTTTCATCTGAACTCTCCATAGGGCCTCGGTGCTTGGAGCCCTTTCACCTGGGCAGGCTGTTTTGGCTCATTGCCCTAGTGAGCTGTGCCCTGGCTGGTGCCTCTAGCGCTGCTGAACATCACTATGGAAGTGGAATTCCCATGCTGTGAGCGAGGCCTCCCCAGGCAGCCAGGCTGGGAATGGGCTGGGAATGAGCCGGGAATGGGGAGCACCAGCCGGGCTTTTCTCCTCCCTGCGCATCGGGGCCACGCAGAGAGATGTCTGGTTCTCCATCTCCTCCCTCCGCTTTGGGGCTGCCAGGAGCACGTGGAAGGACACCTGTGTTCACCTGCGCTTCCTCAACAGGAGGAACAACTGCTTCCCATGGGGGGTGGCAGAGCCCTGGAGCAGCTGCCCAGGGGGGCCGCGGAGTGTCCCTCTCTGGAGACATCCCAAACCCACCTGGGCGCGTGCTTGTGTCACCTGCGCCAGGGGCCCGTCCCTGCCTTGGCAGCGGGTGCGACTGGGTGACCTCCAGAGCTCCTTCTGAACGATTCTGTGACTCTGTGAAACAAGATGCTGAGCCCTTTGACCCGGAGCACGGATGCAGGAGAGCAGATTTGTGTAAAAACCAACAAAAAATTTGATTTCATTTCGTAACCGTCCCATTTAACAAACGGTAAGATTTGTTACGCTCTCCCTCTCCAATGTCGGAGCACTCGTTCGACAGCTCATAGCACGCACCCATTGCCAGTGCCAGCCTGACACCTGCCGGCGGCCGAGCGGCCTCCGGGGGACTGAAGAGGAACCGGCCCGGGCTCGGTGTTTGCAAGGAGACCGGGCCCGAGAGGCCCCGGGAGCGGCGGCGGCGATTCGGGAGCGGCGGCGGCGATTCGGGAGCGGGGGCGATTCGTGGCCGAGGCCAGGCCCGGCCCGGGTCGGGGGCAGCGCTGCCGCCGCCGCCAGGGGGCGCGGCGGGGCGCGCGCTGCCGGTCCCTGTCGGGCGCCCGTAGGGGGCGGGGCCGTCGTGAGGGGCGCGGGGCAGTGCGAGGGTGACGGCAGCCATGGCGGCGGGCAGCGCTATCCAGATCCCCAGCCGGCTGCCGCTGCTGCTCACACACGAGAGCGTGCTGCTGCCCGGTTCCACCATGCGCACCAGCGTGGACTCTCCGCGCAACATGCAGCTGGTGCGCAGCCGGCTGCTGAAGGGCACCTCGCTGCGGAGCACCATCATCGGCGTCATCCCCAACACCAGCGACCCCACCTCCGACTGCGACGACCTGCCCAACCTGCACAGGTGCGGCCCGGCCCGGCTCTCCCTGCCGCTCTCGCGGCCTGCTGGCCCCCCGGAGCCCGGCCCGGCCTCCCCGGCCGGGGCTCCCCATGGGGTCACACGCGGGGCCGTCCGGCTCCGCTGCCCTCGGGAAACGCCTCTGCCCTCCGAGAACCCTGGCTGCACCACCGGCCCAGCGGGCGAGGTGCCGGGGACGGGCTGGCCGGCGGCCGGAGGGGAAGTTTGAAAAGAGACCAAGGTGGACGAGCAAAATAAGACGAAAGAACGCAGCTCTAGGGCTGCGTTAGCTGTTAACCATAGCATTTTCCACCTAATAGATAACACGGATATTGGCTTAGTTCACATAAAACAAATTGTACTTCTGTGTGGTGAAACTAACATGCTGTAACCCTTACTCTCCGAACTTTATCGTATCAGTGGACTTGGTAAGATGTTGCAAGAAAATAACTTCTGTTGTAAATCTGCTTAAATAGGTACAGTAATCTAAAACGTTGTTCAGCACAAGACCGGGAATTTCAGTGAAGAACCGCAATTTATAAACACTCTCATTTCCCAGGGCATATTGTTTAAGCAGAAATGTCAATGTGCCTGTCCACAGCGAGATCCATTATTATGAAGAAATTACACGTGTTTCTAAATTGAATGATTGTATTACAGTATCTTAGTTGATTTTTCAGTTAACTCATTCATGCTCAGGTATTAGGGTTTGGATTTGTAATATGTGTTACAAAGGAAATTGGGTAATTTGATTTCATTTCACGATAGGAACTATGACCCAGCAGGGTCTTGCAACCTATATATACCTTGATTGCTTCTGATAAGGAGCACACAAAATGTTCTGTGGAAGGTGACAAATAATACAGGGATTTGATCTGTTTTTAGGATTGGCACTGCTGCCTTGGCAGTTCAGGTGGTTGGTAGCAACTGGCCCAAGCCCCATTACACGTTGCTGGTGACAGGCCTCTGCCGATTCCAGATCCTGCAGCTGCTGAAGGAGAAGCCATATCCCGTTGCTGAGGTGCAGCAGTTAGATCGACTTGAGCAGTTCACTAATGGCCATAAATCTGAGGAGGAGCTTGGAGAGCTGTCAGAACAATTCTACAAGTACGCAGTACAGGTAATTTGTTTTATTCCTATGTATCATATAACCTGTGTGTACAGTTAGGCTCTTTATTTGTTTCCTATCTGCTCTTTCTCCAGGTCCTGTATTTTTCAGCAACTAGTAGAGTTTCAGTATTTCTGTTACAAAATAAATGTTACTGTTACAGCTTAAGGTTTCTGTGCCAAGTTCCAGGGTGTCTGTACAGCTCATTGCAGCCGAGTCTAACTGCTTGTGTTACCTATGATAAGTTGGTGTTTCATATATAGTAATACTGTAAATACATTCTAGTAAAATAATTGATTAATTTTTCTGGAATTTTATAGATGTGTAAGAAAATGCATACATTGGAAGTATAATGAATTGGAATTTAAAGGATGTATAGAAAAAGAGTCATGGGGAAGTTTTTAACCTGGGCCTGTGGGGGAAATAAGAGATGTATGTGTAGAAAAAAATGCTGCAAATAATAATGATATTTTTGAACTTCTCAAACAAGCAGGAAGCTCAAAGTCTTGGTGCTCTATGCTGAGTTAGTGTCTCATCTGTGAACTTTTTGTGAACTTATTTCAGTGGCTTTATGGCAAACTACCTAGACGTGTTTCACACTGAAAGATACGATCCTGTTTAGGTCAGAGAGCCACTGAGATAATTCCAGAAGAAAACCAGCAGCCATTAATGTTGTTCCTTGTGTGTTGTAGCTGGTTGAGATGCTGGATATGTCAGTGCCTGCAGTCGCAAAGCTCCGGCGTCTCCTGGACAATCTGCCAAGAGAAGCTCTGCCAGATATACTGACCTCTATCATCAGAACAACCAACCAAGAGAAGCTGCAGGTATCATGTTCTTCAGCTTTTTCAGTGGTAGTTAGGTGTTGCTATCTTTTAAGAGTAAAGCACTTGTCGGTAATTTTGGGATTGCTTACACTTGTGACTGTACAGTGGTAACATTATGCCAGCAGGGATTTGTGTTACAACTGAGCATAAATGCTTGTAAAATAGTTTTACGGTGTTTTTTAAAGTGTTTATATATGCATATGTCAGAACTCACCTTAGGTAAATAGATCTAGTTGGGAAATCTTGGAAATGGTTATTTTATTAAAAAGTAAGTAGAGCATGGACTTCCCATAGTAAAGACGATAAGTCTTTCTTCAGACTGTGTTGAAACTTTGCTTACTTATCACAGCTGACTGATCATTTTACATATCTTAATACTAATAACTTCAGAATAATTTTTTAAAAAATACTTCTAAAAACATCTTGAAGTCTGGGTTTCTTTAAATACTGAGACGATTATATTTCTATCATATGTCATAGTAAATCTATGTAAAAATGATCTTTATGGCTTGGTGCTTATTAGTCTGATTTCTGTATTTGCTTACTGTGTTTGGAAGTTTTGCTGCTTATGCTGCACCTGGAATTGAAAGCATGTTAGGTTCTTTCAAAGCATCACAAGTAGAAATTAATGCAGTAATTTGAAGGGGAGGTGTGTACTGTAGCTGAATATCCTGCTGGAGGAAGGTATCTTACTTATTTGTGTGTCACTTTTTGTTTTATTTGAAGTTTAAGGAAAAGAGCAACTGGTGGAAGTTGTGGAATTACAGAGGAGCAGAATTCTACCTATTTCCACATATTAACTTTGTTTAATATGAAAATGGAGTTGTGTGTAAAATTTTAAAAAGACAAAATAAAAAAAATGCTAAACAAAAACGTTAAGGCACAAGGTGATTTTTTTTTCCTGGGCTACCCAAGGAGATGATGCTGTAACTTTCTTAACAGGGCCATCTCTTTCCTGAGGCCCAGTAGTTGAAAAATAGAATGTTGATAGGTGGTTGCCACAGAAAATGCAACTGAAATACTAAGATGCTTTAAAACTAGACAGGATAAGAGACTTTCTCTAGTTTGAAGTGTAGTTCAGGCATCCAGATCCTTGAGGCTAGACTTTGTGTACTGTATTCTCCTTGCTTTTCTTGCTACCTCTTTTCCTAATCCACCTATTCTATGCCTCTGGTCAAAACACAGTGGCAGTACCTCCATGTTCCTTTCCCCCAAAGTGAGGATTCATCAGTGTGAACTTGTTGGCTGCTTACAACTCCTTGCTCTTAGATTTTAGATGCTGTTAGGCTGGAAGAACGGTTCAAGATGACCATACCATTGCTTGTTAGACAGATTGAAGGCCTGAAGCTGCTTCAAAAAACAAGAAAGTCCAAACAGGATGATGATAAAAGGGTATGGAGCTTTAAATGTGGGATACTTAAACATTCTAAATAAGTACTAAGATGCACTTTTTAAACAGAATAATGAATGCACGATTTTAATCTGTGCATTTTTAATGTATAGCCATAGTGTGTGATCATAGTCTGGAGCTGCAGAGAACACCCAGGTGGCAACTTTGGCCATGTAGATACACAAAAGACAAAATATTTGTTTAAAACTGCTTAGGCTTTAATTTTTTTTAATTTATTTTTTTATGTTAATCTGAGCACTTTGTGACATTGAATGAATGCTCAGATTTGTCTGAAGAATCAGTGGTATGCACACAGTGAGTTTTGGCCTGTGCTGTGAAAGTGTATTTTTTAGTGATGGCATTGCAGAAGAATGGCAGCTTTTGGAATACCCATAAAAACGTATGTTGGAAAATGGAGCTTGTTCAACTTTGCTACATCTAACTGCACTTACATAGTTCAGTAAATGGGAAGTCATTGAGAAATGAAAAAAGATAAGAGTGATTTACCTATTTTGTAAAGATTAAATTTATTCTGCCTAATGTGATGGGCTGCAGTGCTTGAAATACCACAAATAGCTACTTGTAATTTTGTTCTTGTTTTGTGTTGGTTGCTACTTTAGAGTATATGATGAATTTACTTAGGACATACATAAAGAACTGTAACTATTTAAAGTAGCACCAATAACACTTTTTGAAGTTAATTTCTGGAGTTAAACGTGTTTTTGTAATGATTTTCATTCTAAGAAACAGTACACACCTTATTTAAAAAAACCAAGAGCTGGTGCAATTCTCTGGCTCTCTTTCCATTGCACAGGTTGTAGCTATTCGTCCTAATAGAAGAATTACTCATGGAAGCATTACAGAAGATGAGGAGGAAGAAGAAGATCATGATGATGTTGTCATGCTAGAAAAAAAGATTAGAACATCCAGTATGTCAGAACAAGCTCTTAAAGTTTGTCTTAAAGAAATAAAAAGGTAGGAGGCTTTTAAATGGTGGTTTCCTCCTTTAAAGTTTAAAACAAATCTTGCAGACCTTTTCCTGTTTGATATATGTTTGTGTTGATTGTGTTTTTGAAATGATTTTAAATCTCTGCTTTGTTCCGTTGCTGTTTTGTGGTGCAGTAGAGTCTTTCTTTGCATTTAATTTCTGATTGGCCTTTTGAATTCCACACTTATATTTCCAGATTAAAGAAGATGCCTCAGTCAATGCCAGAATATGCTTTGACAAGAAATTATTTGGAACTGATGGTAGAATTGCCATGGAACAAGAGTACAAAAGGTAAACCCTTCTATTACTGGTGATTCTCTTGCACGGGCCTTTTAAGATGGGTAACTATCATGTAAACGCTGTTACTTAGTGCTGTCTTGTAAAAAAATCGTTGGTATGTTACTGTAAGCCAGGTAAACCATTAGACTTCAGTGAGAGCTGTACACTGAATAGCCTGTGTAATTCAGTTGTACATCTGAGAATGTGAATTTAAAACGTATAAGAATAGTTTCATTAAAAAATGAAAGTGTTGTTAATTATAATTTGTGCCAATATGTATCAAAAATAATAAAGAAATGAGAATCTAATTATTTTTTATATGTCAGATAAAAAAACTTTTGGACATTTCTGTAACATTAATCTTCCTGAAGAAGGTTCTGGTTTATCTTAAGTTAATCAAGTTTGGTAAGGAACAAAAGCACAATTGCAATTAATTTTAATAATTATAACTTGAAGTGCAGTAGAACAACTGAGTCTCATGTCCATTTTGTACTATAGTTTTTGGAGTTGTGAGTAGAGGGTGATACTGTTAATACAAATACAATGTGCAAAAATGGAGAGTGAGGGAAGAGTAGGAAACGAAACAAGACAACAGACATCTCCTACTGACCAACACAAGTAGGTTAAGTGGGCAGAATGCCTTTCCACAAGGTGGACTTAGCACACCTGCATGTCTGTCTCTACCCTTCTGCTGATATTTGTCGTGATGAAAATTGTTGGTGGTTTGAAATAGAGCCCTGGCTGCTTACAAATGTTGTAAATATTTTCTTTAATCATTGAATTGTAAAAAAATCTGCCTACAGATACTGTGCAGAATTATTCAAAGAATCCCAAAACAAGTAAAGTGTTGCTTGCCAGTCATGTCCTAGCAGAATGCTTTCTTTGGTGGAAATTGCTCTTTGATCTTTTAAAATTATTCCATGTCATGGGAAGTTTGATGTTTTTACTTTAAGCAAAGTTTGTGAGTGTGATTCATGTGATTGCTATTTTGAACTCTAACTACAGTGAATAAAAACACACATGAATATAGAAATAGAAAATCATGATAATTATTTTAGCCTTGGAAGTCGTTATCAGTACTGTGTCATTATCCGTACTATATCTTCTGTCTAATTTCGTTGTTACAGAAGAATTGTAATACCTTTGTTTTAGAAAAGCATTGTCTGAAATGTGTGTGTGTTGGGGGATTGCCCTGATGAAGGTGTTTGTTTGTACCGTGGAATTGTTTCCATTTTTAAGGTAAATGTGCTGATCTCTTTGCTGCTGTCCATGGCAGATCGCCTGGAAATCCGTGCAGCTCGGATTGTTTTGGATAACGACCATTATGCCATGGAGAAGTTGAAGAAGAGAGTTTTAGAGTACTTGGCTGTGCGACAGCTTAAAAACAACCTCAAGGGACCCATTCTTTGTTTTGTGGGCCCCCCAGGAGTTGGTAAAACCAGTGTTGGAAGATCAATTGCAAAGACCTTGGGTCGAGAATTCCACAGAATTGCTTTAGGAGGAGTCTGTGATCAGTCTGATATTCGAGGCCATAGGTAATCACTTCTTCCTTTCTTAATTGCAGTTCTTAATCTGCAGAATGTATTGATTATTTTCACTGTTCAGGCAACACAGGCAAATTTTGCTTCTTTGAAACAACGTTAGGTATTTACTGGTTTTCCTTGGCATTCAGTGGTGTTACTTGGGAGAGAATTTTAATGGGAATGGATGTTTAGTGTTGAGGTACAGCCTTTATTCCTTCCTTCTGCTGCTGCCCTTTATTGCCATAGGGAATGGATTTCATCATCAGTCATTTTAGCACTTTGAAGTAAAATTCAGTAGAAAGTCTAATGCAAACTCCTGATTTTTCTGCTTTTTAAGAGGGGTGTAAAGATTTAGTTATAGAATATAACCTCTGGTAGCAATACATTCCTTCATAACCATGTTTGCTGCTAAAACAGGAGGAGAAACTTGGAGTGATGCATGAAAGTTGCTGGAGGATGGCAGTAGACTTGTTTGTGCACTGTTTTTCCATTTCAAAAGGAGCTTTATGCAAGAATACCTAAGGTTGCAGGTTTAAAAAGAGATTTTTGTATGACATTCCTTAGGACTGTTTTTAATGTTGTGTCCCTTTCTGTATCTACTTCTTTTAAACCTTTGGTTTGTATTAATCCATTCCTCAATCCTTGCAACTGGAAGTATAATGAATGGGTAGTAAAGATAAGTAACTGCCAAGCATCAGTGCAGCATTTTTGCTTCGTTAAACATATTTTATGCTTATTGCATGCAGTGTAGGAAATTTGGAAAAATGAATTTTAGTCAGGTTTTCTTTTAAGTCATATTATTGAATCAAATTTCTCCTTACAACAGTAGGTGGATATTGTGAATTAAAGCTATCAGTTATTTTTTTGATGCCATCTAGCAGTTAATTTTGCCCAGTGGCTATGCAGCTACTCTCAATAGAATACACCTAAAATAGAATGTCCTAAAAACAACTTAAAATGTGACTCAACAGGTGCTATTCGAAGTGAAGCCACTAGAGGCTGTGGAATACTCAGCGTTGTGGACGCGAGTAACTTCTTCAGAGCAGAGCACGATTCAAGCCTTTGTAACAGGGAAATCACATCTTGAACTTGACATTATAAACAAAAGTCAAACTTTCTATCGTGTGCTTCGACCTCATGAAGAGTACAGACAGGTAGAGTCACGTGAGAGAGCCTCTAAAAAGCTTTTAAATTTGGGTGTTTGTGGCTGTCACACATTTTTGAGGGCATTATTTAGTTAGTGATTCATCTTAGAGGCTAACCATTACAAATTATATACTAAAATGTACTTGAAATTAAATGATGAGAAATATTTGATAAAAGAGTTTATTTTTCACCAGCAAAGGAAAATGTAATCTAGAATTAGCAAGAATATTGTGTGGTTACTCTTTAACAAGCAGGTGTATGGCTTAAAAATTAACTTTAGACCAGTTGGTACCAGGAGTCCCTTGTAACCAACTGCTTTTTCAAGTTTTTTGTAGCTAAAATCAAACCCACCTGTTGCCTACTAGATTTTAAATTCCACTTTGGTTTGTTTTCCTGCTTCTTAGAATAAGATTTAATCAGATTAGAACTACAGCTTTTCTGTAGAACTCCGTAATGTCCTTTTGTGTGAATAGCTCCTTCAGGTTATTCCCAGTCAGGTGAATCCATGTTGTGCATCTGGTGGCAGTCAGAGGGAGGTGGTCTAGAAGTGGCGGAGACACAGACCGTTGTTTTCTGAGTTTCACTGTTGAGTAGGCTGATTTTCTAGTATTACACCTTAGAAGACATTCTTTTTCTCCTAAAAGCTCCTTATTAGGCCTTGAGGCTTAAGTTAAGCATTCCATTAACATTGCAGAAGAACAGTACTATATGTACCTACTGATGTACTGAACATGTAGAAAAATGTACTAAATGTACTAGAACGTTCAGAAGGAACTGTTTCAGTTTGACTTGCAAGCAAACAGTGCCTGAAATAGCATTCTCTTGGGCCACTTCAGTGAAGGATGCAGACTGAGAGATTAAGCAGACAAATCTCTTGGAGAGCAGCAGGGTGGGGCGTGGTGTTTCAGTAATTGTGTTGTCCCACCTGACATGCAAATGGGGCAATTGGAGACGCCCAGGTTTGGCCATTTCACTGGGGATCTGCACCTGGGGTTTGGGAATCCTTTATTGATTGGGTGAAGAGTAGCAAGTACTGTTCTGCATTCCCAAAACAAAATCATCCTCTTGCTACAAAATCAGAACTCCTTTATCAGACATCCTTCAGCTGTTGTCTGCATTTACCACTCATCTATACCATATGTTAAAGTATGCTGGTTTACATTTGTTGTTTACTTGAATTAAAAAAAAAAACACAACAACAAAAAAAAACCCCACAAACCATTCTGAAGGATGACTTAAAACTTTTTTCCAAGAAGCTCATTGCATTTAAAATCTCGTCAGTATTGATATTTTGTGTCACACAGGAGCTATATGATCTTCTATGTTGTGTGTTTTTCCATTTCTGAAAGGGAAAGATGTAATTGTGCCATTTATTTATAGTGGTGCTGGTGAGGTAAGTGTGAAGCTCTTCTTTCTCACCTTCATGTGAAGCACTCCCTCCTCTGTTACCATTGCTTTCCAGTTTCAAAAGCTGGAACAGTTCACTTCTGGCTTCAGCCTTTCCTAAAGACTTGTTTAGGTGCACCTGTTTGAGGAGAGGTGGGATTCCTCGCCAGGACAGCTGTGCTGGCAGAACCTCCCTGCACTGGCCTTGTTGCACCAGAAAAAAAGCAAACTGCAGGCAGCTTTACCCATGAGAGGAATGAGCTTTGTTACGCAAGGACAAAGCAGAGATAGATTTGTAAAGCCCTTGACTGGATGCAACCTCTGGCCTTGCAAAAAAAAAAAAAAAGCTGTGATCTTATGCAAGCAAGTTCAGAGACAGTGGCCTTAACTTTGTTATCCTTTTCTACCCCTGCAGTTAAAAATGATTTAAAACTATTTGTCTTGAGATCACTATGAAGAAAGTGAGTCCTGTTTCTTTCTTTCAGTAATACTAGCACTGCTTTAAGGGTTCCAGTTCCTATGCTTTCCCAGTTTACCTTGGGAGAAGCAAGAAGGTTAAGATTTCCCAGCTGTTTTTCTTGCATTTTCTAGGATACATAGTGCCTGATGACATACTGTACATAGCGTTTTGTTTAAAGGTACTTTTTTACTGATCTAAAACTAGATACAAAGATTACTAAGTTGCAGACCTTCTCTCTCTGGTGCTCTCAAGGGTTTAGGGTTTTTTAAGTGTTGCTACACAAGTGAGATAACCAGGAAACTTGCTCTGTGCTTCCTGTTTTGGGTGGGGAACAGCTGTCTGTCCTCTGGTTTTAATGCAGGGAAAGAAAACTGCATCAGAAAATGAACAAAGCAATGTGGGATATTGTTTTACCTCCATTCAACCCTAGCAAAAATAATGAAATAAACATCACATTCAGTGATAGTGTTCTCAAACAGTAGTATTTAGTTTCACTAGTTACAAGGCAAAGGTTAACAGCCAGACAGATAAATGGCCATATCTGCTTGTAATTTTAATATATTCTAGTTGGTTTTATATTTAAATACCTGCAGGGCCTGTCTTACCAAGGATTCTTTTGTTGAGATGTGATCTGTAATAACTTTGGAGATCTCAAGTATTTGATTAATAGTATAATAAAATAGGTATTGGTCCATCTGTAATAAATGAAGAGGTATCACAAATTTAGACTGTTGCATCTGTTTGCCTTCATTTAGTTTATAACAGCCTCTTTCTTAAAACTAGATGGAATGTGGATAGCTCAAATTTTTATAGGATTTGAAAGGATCAAGTAAAACTTTGTGTATCTAAAAACACAAACATGCATTTAAAAAGTGTAATGACTTTAAGCATGCACTTGAGAATAATGTGTCAAGCAAGAACAAAGAATGTTTAATGTTTACCTAATTATGTTATCCTATTACTGGCATAAACTGAATATTGAAACAGTTGGGCTGCATTGTCTCTGACACATATAAACTTATTCTCTAGTGCAGTGAGCACCTTGTGGTAAAAACAACCCAGAGGAGAACAAAACTACCACCATAAACCAAAACCCAAAACCACAAAAAGAAAAAAATCAAACCCATACCTGAAAAAAGCCCAAACTGCCCCAAAAAACAAAGAAATGCCCAAATTGCTACACTGATAAATTTGGTTGCACTGGTAAATGATTCACTTCTGTGAACTTCAGCTCTGATTCAGTCTCCTAATTCTCTGATTGCATTTTATAGAATACTTTCCCTCTCTTGGCAAGGCCGTGGGTGTGCAGATGGAGAAGGAGGAGGCAAGCTGGCTGTGTAATACCTCGCCATGCAGAGTCCTGATCTGTAATGAATGTTACACAGCACAGCCCTCAGTGAGAGCAATCCGCTCCCTTGCTGCAGATTAAGACTATACAAAAGCAGTGAAGTGAAAAACTATTGCCTGCTGGCTGCTTCAGTCTTTAGCAGCTGCCTCAGGAAGGTGGTAACAGGCAAACTGAATTTCTCTTGCATTGTTGGCTGATTAGAAGATCTTAAAACCTTTTATTTTTTCTCAGATCTAGAATTAAATACAGTTACTGCTATTTGTTTCCTCAGTGGTTAAATGTTACATGGAACTGACATCACTGCTGTGTGGTTTGGCTTCTGCTTTTGTTGTTTTCTGGGTTTTTAAAATATATTTAAAGTCATCTCTAGTATCTTTGGAAATTAGTCCCGTGGTATTTTTTGTTGTGTCTTTGTAAATGTCATCCTGTTTATTTTGGACAGTAGGAAACCAGATCATATGGCAAAGCAGGCCTATTCTGCTTATCTGCTTTGTAAGGGTCGTGAGCTAGATACTGTAATTCAGCACTTAATGTATCTCTTTCTTCTTGGAATTTCATGCTCTTTTGGCACAAGCGGAAAAGACTGTGATAAATGCAGCAAACAAGGGTTATATACACCTGTAAAATGTAGTTGTGCTCTGTGTGTGTTTTGGAAAAAAGATTTTACTGATTTTGCTGAATAAATTCAAACTCGTCATTTTTTGTTTTATTGCGGTGTTCAATTTTTCATTTTATGTTGAAATGACATAGTAAATACAATTATTTTTGGTGGGTGTTTATTAAAACATGCTGTCCTGGGGACAGTGACAGTTCAGTGTAATTGGAATTTTGGTCTCTTTTGTAACATGCTGTGTGAACTCTGTTGTGATGACAAAATCCCAGCATTGTAATTATGAAAATGTTTTTATTAATGAGGTTCCCAAATCTGCTTCTGCTTGTTCATACAGTACAAGGATGCTGGTACTGGCACATGTAAGACGTCCACAAGCTGTAAAGTTTGGATACACTTTAATGCAAATTCTTATCTTTGAATACCAACTAGTTCACCATGGAACTCAAATTTTCATCTGCTGCTATAATTGCTTGTATTAGCTCAGTTGTATATTCCATATTTTTATCAGCTAGTTCCACAAATTTTTGTAAAAAAAGCAAGGACTGTTGCAATGCTCCTTGTTCTTGTGTTTTGCCTGGAGTTTTATTTGTGATATTTTGGATGTTCCTCTCCCTGTTCACCGAGTCACCACCCTCTTTCTCCATACCCATTCCTTTCCAGGCGTACTTATGTGGGCAGCATGCCTGGCAGGATCATCAATGGGCTTAAGACTGTCGGGGTGAACAATCCCGTTTTCCTCTTGGATGAGGTGGATAAACTGGCAAAGAGCTTGCAGGGGGATCCTGCAGCAGCCTTGCTTGAGGTAAGAGGTGTTTCATTTGTATTTTAAAATAATTAAACGGGACTCACTGGACGAAAGAAAGCCTGACAGTGCCAGCTTTGTTATTCAAATATCAGCTACTGAGTTCTGGGGTGGGTTTCTGTCAATTGCTTGGGCACAATGCAGATGCTGTCACATATTGTGCTAAGTAACATATAAGTCTCAGGGAGCTGTATTTGAACACAAGGATAGATTTTGGGCTGTTTTCTGTATTTAAATACTGTTCAAGCCCTAAACATAACTTATTTGGGAATGTTGATTTTTAATGATCAAATGTTGTTAGCTAAGAAAGAACTGTAGAGGATCTAAACAGTAACTCGACTTCTTCAAGTTTTCCCTTTCTTTCTTGGAACAACTTTAGTGTATTTTGGAAGCTCTTGATGGTACCAACTTGCATTGGAGCTAAGCCTTTTACCTAGTGCATAATATGGACTAGCTGCATGTTCTTTTAGGAGCATTTCTTTAATTAGTGTTGTAAGTAACTTTCTGAACTTAGATTTTTCATGTAAGTCACAGATCCCCACTCCTTGACTGATTATGGTATGATGAGTGTTTGGCTGATTATGGTGTGATGAGTGTTAGCTTTCCATGAGAGTCAGGTTTTTCATGAGTGCTTTTTTTCTGAAATTCTGGCACTCAGACTAAGATATAAATGAATCTAATTTTGAAACACATATTACAGTTACTTTATCACAAGCGTTTTAGAGTTGTCAAAGTTGATTTGCTTAAAGACACAAGTAGAATTCAGGAGATACAATTGAGGACTTTGGTGAATGAGATACTCTTGGAGTATTTTGTAAATCTCATGAGGTGTTGAGATGTTATTAACTAGGCTAGTTGGGCTTTTAGGAGGCTAAAATTGAAGTGATCATGAATAAGATGACCTGTGCCTTACAAACTTCTTGTATCATGTAGAAGACAGCAGTGATGAGTTGTCAGAACCTTCTTCCTAGCTTCTGTTTTCTGGAGTGTGACATGATATCCCAGAACAATTCCTTCTTCCACTGGCTTGTGCATATTCAATGCTTTTATTCTAGCAGTTTCGTGGAGAGAGGAAGGAGCACCTCCTGAGGTGTGGGGAAGAGACAAAGCATTGCCCTGCCCTGGGTAGAAGGCTGTGTCTATCTTCCTGTGCCAGCACAGATGGCAAAGGAGAGAATGAGGGAGGTGCTGGCACGGCTGGGCCAGGCTGAAGTGTTGAGGCGGCCAGGGCAGATATAGCTCTAATGCACTTCATGGTTTTAGTATTCCTTGTACAGCTGTGGTTTTACACTCTGCCTTCTCTTTTGTGTTCTCTCTGGCAGTAGGGACTGCCATGCTCCCGCTGTTGAAGCTGCACTTCTGTCCTAGTTCTGTACCTGTTTCAGTCAAAAGCAGGGGCATTAGTAAAAAATACTCACATTTTTTGAGGTAGCCTGGCTCGCTGTCACAGAAGTGACTTAGGGCATAATCCTAGAAGCATCTCAGTTATCAGACTTGAGGTCTGGTAACTTTGATAGGTAGGGGTGAAAGTGGTTCTGATAGTATTTGCATACAGAGTCATTCTAATGACTCTCTTGACTGACAGTGCTTAATGCAGCGATTTAAATATGAAAAATGCTACTTAAATTAAGGTGTCATGAGCTCATCTGGATGCTGTATGACATTCTGCAAATGAAGCGTCAATTGACTTTCTACAAACGTCATTATTTTCTTCCTGCTAGATAGTGGAAAATTACTGTTTTGACAAGGGCAACGAGTTCTTTTAAAATCACTGTATGAACAGGCTGTGGTTTGAGAGCTCTGTTTTGATCTTTGCATGTTAACATGAACTAGTAGTAATTTAAATGTGCTAGAAAATAGCATGGCTTCACTTCTTTAGCTTTTAAAAGTGACAGTTATGGTCCTTTACCTGTGCATTTCTCAAGTGAATAGGACACTTTTCTAGGGTGCATGAAAAGCCTCAAAGTGCAAAGAAAACAAGCAGGGTGTGTAATAAATACAAGCATTTTCCTTGTACTATTCTCCTGTGGGGTTTTAGTTACACTTTGGTGAAAATGTAATGCTCTGTTTCTGAGTTTCCTGATACCTCTCCTGTCATTTGTCTTTTAGATATTTGAACTAAGCTGTTCTAATTCTAGCCAATGCATGGGTAAAAATACCTGAAAATCAAAATTTTCTACTTAGCTGTCTGTTGTTTGCTACGCAGACACAATGATTTCGCATTTCTTGGAAAGGGCATTCTGATAATGAATCTAGATCTATATATTAATACTGGTAATGTTATTTAACCTTTGCTGGTTTTTATAATTTTTTTTAATAATTTTTTTTGTATACTGTCCTGCAGTACAGAACAACTGTATTCTTCTATCACATCAAGTTTGCGAGGGCAAACAAATTTAATTAATACTTGTTTAATTAGTTGTGTTTGAATTCTGGATACTTTGTTGCTGTTTTGAGATGTTTCTGTTTTCCATCTTTTAAAACCACATTCTCAGTGATACTCAGCTCTGCTCCTGCCATGGATTTTTTCAGCTGAGGCTCATAAGGTTCACTTCCCACTGCCTGCCTGGGCTGCAGGCTTTATGTAAGCCCTGCTAATTGACCATTAGTTGCATCTGGAGAAGTAATTGCTCTATTAACCATGGCTGGGCTGCTCCCCTGCGAGATCTCTATATCCCTTTACTGCTGGCTAAACATCCTGAAGCAGGTGCTTTACCTCTTCTAATGGACAGCTCATGTCTGGACATAATACCTTAATTTTCATCTGCTTCTCATGGTTTACATTGTTGGAAAGTCCATCTGGAATGAGCAAAAGTGGCTGTTATGTTGGAGAGCAGACAATAGTCAGTGGTCACCTAACTGGTACATTTGCTGTTCACACTGCTGCTTGTCTGGTAGGTGCCATCATTAAGTATGAAAGGCACATCCTTTTTTCCTTAATGTGTAGGTGTGTTAAATTCTTGCTGTCTACAACAGGGCATATTCAGGAAGAAAATGGCCATCCCTGTGAGCTTGGGAGCAAAGCTTGGTGCTTTATAATTGCCGGATATGTGTTTAGTTCTAATGCTTCTGCAGAGCTGTTGCTTCAGCAAGACAGAACGTCTTCCTATTTCCAGTTACTGTTCATGAACAAAGGAATATTTTAGTCTAAATTTAGATGACCTCTGTTAAAACCAGAAGAAAACAGAAATGGATCCAAGTGCCTGATAGTGACTATTTGTATGCAGGGAAATTAGACCAGGAGCATAGCCAGGCAATGAAATGTTCATGGACTTTATTCTGGATTTTGTGGTAATAAAAAGCTGTTACAGAGAAGCCTTTGTATGCATGTGAGCTATCTGTCATAAATTAGCCAAGATACTTTGTGCACTGAATGTTCTTTTTGTACTTCACATTTTTATGTTAGTTGAATATGTTGGAAAACTTTTGAACTTGAATTTCAGCACAGATACCTAACTGAAGAGCAGTTCTATTTGCTTTGGAAAGTCTATTTGAAATACATAGGCAGGACACTGGTTTGTACCTTACTCTAAAAAATAGTTACCGTGACAAAGAACTTTAAGTCTGGAGGAACTCCAGCCCTTGTAAAAAATCTCAGATAATTCACATTTAGATATAATCCGAGTTGGTTTGTGTTACAGTTTCCATTATCTTTATTGGCTAGTATTTTTTGCATATGAGTACAGCATCAATATTTTGTGTACCTTTGTAAATCCTATTCTAATCACCATCTTGGCACTGAGTAGGATTCAGAAGGATTTCTAGCTGCAGACTAGAAGGAGAAAGAAACCTGCATTTAAATAAATGTGACAAAATGCCAATTTGGTCTATCAGAATACATTGTTTTTCAGCAGCTTTGGAATTAGTTGCAAACGCTTCAGCTTACAGACTGGAATTCTGTGGAAATACTGTTATCAGTATAAAAAAAGGGGGGGAGTAAGTTGAATTAGGATTAGCTGTTTAAATAACTTTTGAAAAATTTGCCAGAGTAGGCCTTGAATGGGAGACTAATATTTGGTATAAACCTACTTGTTTTGAAGACAGTTTGTAGATGCTGTGCTTGCTTTCCCTGTCTGTTGTTGTGGCTCCCTATAGTTTAGGGCCAGACTGTGGGGCTGGCTGAGGTAAGGCACATCTCTAACTGATTGAATTATTCATCAGTGGACTTGGCTTGTCAGGATACTTCAAGGCCTTTGCCTTCATTGGTAAGGAAGGGGAGTAAATGACAGCAGCTGCTTGCTGAAAAGGGTAAGAAAGCTTTTGAATAGCTTAGAGCCAGTGCACAATGGCATTCATGGAGTTCCAGCCCTAGGTTCAGAATTGAAGCATATGCTTCAGTATGTTTTAAGATTTCACTGTTAAGGGGAATGTGTAGCTGGTATTTTATTGCAGCTGCAATACATTTCTAAATATTGCTCTTAAATCTGTGCAGTACTTCAAAATAAAATTAGAATTTATTCTGGTTTTTGGGGAAATCTGCTGTGTTTCTGGCATTCTGTAAAAAAAAAAAAAAATTCCTAGTTTGTTCTGATCATAATTTTATCCTAAAGATTTTTTCACTTTTCAAAGCCTGAAGAGAATTGAAGAGTAATGAAAATTCAGAATTGTTTCTTTTATAACTTTCTAAGAAGTTCTCAAATTCAATTTTTTTTTTTTAATTATCAGCACTGTTCTTGGCTATAGTTCAGGTTGTGTGCATTCATTTGGGTGTAGGCAGATAAATTATTTTGACAGTGGTGCGCTGTTTCTCAGGAGATGCGTGGGTCCCATTATTTGTGACATGAGAATTATTCATGTTGGTATAGCATTGATCATTCATCATTTGGAAGGGAAAAGTGTGGCATTACTTTAATGGGATGTGAAGCAGAGGTGGTTCACAGGTGATATGGAAGCCAAGAGTACATTGCTATAGACCATGAACTTCCCATTTGTGGCAGTGTTAAAAAATCTACAAGACAGTATCTCAGTACCCTCATGTTCCACATGTACATTGAATATTTATCACCTAATCTTAAATATAGACAAGTGTTGCATTAGCACACATAAGTAGTACTGAAAGCATTAGGAAGGCAACACAAATATTTAAGCCCTAGTTCTACTTGTTCAGTTCATTTTTGAGGTTGGTCAGATTGTGTGTTTTTGTTCTGCAGTGCTTGTTCAATTTCATCTCTGTTGTTTTGGGACAAAAAGAAAAATGATTGTTTTGGGAAAGCCAGGGCTCATCAAGGGTCAGAGCTTGCCTGGGTGTCATGGGCAATAAGAACTTTTACTCCTCCATCAGTAGTAACAGTTGGACAAAGCAGAATAAGTGGAGCATGTGATTTAGTGACAGCAGATAAGGCTGGGATTGTGTTCTTCCCCTTGGTCTCACAGAGAGATCTCACATGTTGTTGTGAGAGTAAGAAGTAAGCTTAGAGTAAGAAGAGCGGCCAGCAACAGGTGAGGATTGGAGTCAGGGATTACTTGGGAGAATTCTCCTTGTTCCATGGGACCACATGGGCTGCTTTTCCAAGGTTGCTGTGAGTCCTTGAAGGGTCACTCTAGCATCTGTAAAAGGTCATGGGGATACAGCTTAGGGGAGGTACTTGATGGCTGGAGAAATGCTGCAGCCACCTCTAGAAAAGGTCAGGAACAGCTCATGGGGAAATGACTTTTTGAACTGTACATGTGGTGTGAAATGTAGTCACAGAAACATCCAGGCAAGGCCAGGATTTAGTGATATCCTTAATGTATTTTATCACTGTAAAGTCGGATTTGACAGATCCAAATGGAATATAATAAAGATGTGCATATTTTACTTACTTGTGGTTGACCAACTGCATGACTTTTGTGTTCACTTTTGTTAAGGTGTTGGATCCAGAACAAAATCACAGTTTCACTGATCACTACCTAAACGTAGCCTTTGACCTGTCCCAAGTGCTTTTCATAGCTACAGCCAACACTACAGCTACGATCCCACCCGCTCTGCTGGACAGAATGGAAGTTATCCAGGTGCCAGGTAACACTGCAGTGCTTTCATTACAGTGGCTATTGCTGGTCCTTAAACAAGTTTGGGGTGTTTTTGCTGAAATGAAAGGCAGCTCCTTAAGGAAAGCCTGCCAGGAATCTGTAGTGTGTGGCCAGAATCGTTAAAAGGGACAAGGCAGGATGCCTCTGTTGTGGCCTCTGTCATGAATAGTATTTATATATGCAAATATTAAACATTTATATTTAATTATATATATATATAATATTATAAATTATATAAGAATAATAAATTATATAATAATGTTTAAATAGTATAATAAATTATATAATAATATTTAAATATTCCATATATTTAGCCTTGCTCTCAGGAAAATTCAGTTTCAGGTCTGTGGTGATACATGGATACATTCTGTAATGATATTTTCCTTCACTGATTTGTTTGTATTCTAACTATCTGTTGGCTGATGCATCCTTTTAAGATTTCAATGGAGAAAGGGATCTTCGAAACACTAAAATTCTGTTCTTGTTTGCATGAAGTTGTGAATAATCACAAAGGATCATACCAGCAGCCTTGTAAATTATAGCTGGGGGAGGGTTTTTGTTAAATTCAATCAGGTAGAATTGTAAAAGGTAAGAAATCTGATTATATTGTAGTGTCTAAGCAAAAAGATTGTTAATAAATACATGCTTTTTTTTTTTTGAAGGATACACACAAGAAGAAAAAATTGAAATTGCACATAGACACTTGATTCCCAAACAGCTTGAACAACATGGTCTGACTCCACAGCAAATACAGATTCCCCAAGTAACCACTTTGGGCATAATTACCAGGTAAATCTGTTCATTGCTTTCAGTTTAAATAACTTCTTTTTTTGCAACTAGTAAATCAGTTTATAATGTGATAGCACAAACATGTCTTAGTATTGTCCTTAATAGCTTCAGCAGTTCAACCATTGGTAGTTTGCTCTTTCCTTAGCTCTTGTCTTTTCTACAGAATATCCTTTCTGTAGAGAATTCCTTGCTCCTGTGCTCCAGGTGTGGCTCCTACTCAGTTGTGCTGACACAATTGCCAAGGCCCTGTGAATAAACAGGAACACCTGAGGCTCCTGTGGCTGCAGTGTGTGAAGCCGTGGCCTTGGCAGCAGACAACATTTAGTTTAAAGAACCAAGTTATATTTCTATCATTTTCATACAAAAAATGGAAATTACCTTTCTTTTTTTTTTTTGTGACTTGATGGGTACATTTGTCTAAAATTTTGAATTAGGTTTAAAAAATTAAAATATGGTTTTTTTAATAGCTTCTCTTCATTAGAACTAGGGTTTTTGTTCAACATGACAGCAAAAATATTGATCAGAACATCATTTGAACTTTAAACTAGCTCATTTCCAGTGGAAAAAGTGTATTGTGATTCAATGAATTGAAGTATTTTATGACCAGTGTTTTGGCTGTTTTGTATAGTGTTACTGCCTGGTGCTTCTTTTTAGTTCATAGACTAAAACAAAAAATTCTTTTACAGACAGTTCCTCAACTTCCAGTGAACTATATATTTTAAGTTTTAAAATAGTTCTTCCTTCTAATTTTTATGCATCCAAGAAGAACTCAGAGCTATTGGACATTGTTTAGCATTTCATGAAAGTTTAGCACCAGCTGTTAGTCATGTCTTCCCACTTAGTAGTCTGTCTACAATTTTATCAGCAACCACAATTACTTTGATGAAAACAAATTACTGTATTCCTATTTATTAGAGTAGTCCAAGGTTTCAGTGCCTTTCCCATCCCATTTTATTTGGCTGTGTGTTTAGTAGGAAAGTGTGTTTCTGTTGAAAAGGAGAGCCCAGCACAGCCATTGTCTGTCACAGGTACACGAGGGAGGCAGGAGTCCGTGCCCTGGATCGGAAGCTGGGAGCCATTTGCAGAGCAGTGGCTGTGAAAGTGGCAGAAGGGCAGCACAAAGAAGCAAAGCCAGATCGTGCTGAAGTGGGGGAAGGAGAAGGTGTGTATCTTTGGCATGTTTTTTTAAAAAGGGAACTTCTAATGTAGTCACTAGGAAGCTAATTTAGCAACTTTTTCTCCTATTTTATTCTTCATTAAGGACTCTGTTTTCAAAAGCATGGCAGATAGCGTGACATTATTATTATGTGCAGTTTTAGTGCTGAATTAGACTTAGGACATAAGTTGAGTATTTTCAGCCTGCTAAGTTGGTAATTGAGAAGTTCAGTGCATCTGTTTCATATCTTAGGGATGCAGTTATGATTTGTGTATGTCTTCCTAGGCTATTTAATGCAAATCTTTCACTTCTTGTCTTTAATAAAAAACTAAGCATGGCTGTAGTTCCTATGAGCTCAGAACGCAATCTGGTTATTTTGTTCTACACTAAAAAATTGTCTGCTTGAACAGCTCTGAAATTAGAATTATTTTTATGTGCCTTTTAAGACTCTGCTTATTCAAAGTCTCCCAGAGCTTTGGTGACTTCTCATCCTCAGTCTGGTCTTGTTTACCATGTGTACAGACAGTGTTTTATCATTCCCAGTCATCCAACAGACAGAAAGAAAGCTAAACACAAAATTCTCAAACAGCAAAAATACCAAGGTAACTGCTTCACCAGTAAGGTAGGTCTCTTTCTAGTCTTGAAATAGAAGAGGGAAGGATGAAGTCGGGCCTATATCCAGTTCATGTGCAGCATACAGCAGGTGACTGCTCCCTTTTTCATCCCCCCATGAGTGTTCTCTCTAATAAAAATGAACATCCCCACTGTGTTTGGTGAAAGTTATGATGGAGGGTGTAGATGGCTGTGCTTTTGTTCCAGCCAGGTGCTGATGGAGGTTGTTCCTGTACACAGCAATTTCCTGTTGGAGCTCCACAGTGCTCATTACAGCACTGGATGTCTGCAGGAGCCCTCAGTGTAAGGTACATTAGAAATGTGAAAGGACAAACCCCAAACCTCAGGTTGAACTTCTGAAATGTGGATAGCCCTTAATCTAATAAAATCTAGCAAGCAGGGTGTTGGGTGTTTCATTAGTTTGTTTTTTAAAGACTGAAATGAGTTCAGATGACAAGAAGTTCTGCCAGTCTGTCACAGAACAACTGGGTGTCAGAGGATCCTGGAAACTGAAAACTGCAGGATGGCTGCTTGCTTTTGCTGCAGGATACTCACAGACTTAAAATACTGAACAGGGCCCTGTTGGTTTGATGTTCTGAAATATTCCCCAATCGAGTTGATGTGGAAAAATCCTTTAGGTTCTAGCATCTGTACATCTGGAATAGGTCTGGTCTGGACTGGAGGAAGACAAATGAGGAGACTCATTATCTGTTCCTTTAAAACAAGGCAGCAAACAGGTCTGACAGTGCCTGCCCCTTTCAGAGAGTAAATCCCAGGGGAGGAAATACAAGGGATATTTTTACAAGCAATGGCAATGATTAGAAGGGTGTTTGAAGAAGAGTTTTACTCACAGTAAAAACTTACATAATTTGTCTCTGAGAATCTGTTTCTTGACAGTCTTTCAGCTTTACCTTGCCTTTTTTCCGTAGCTTAGTATTTCCTTTCTGAAAAGTAAATCTTCTTTTACCTTGTTGAGTTTTCTAAGATCACCATAATGTCTGTGGAAACTGCAGTATCAGAAGGTTGCATTTGGCTGTGTTTGCTTAAGCAGGCTCAGCTTGGTTTTCTCTGAATGTTTGGCATAAAGTCAGTGAGCTCTCACAGTAGCAGTGACTGAATCTGTGAATGGTCCTGCAATTTAAATCATCCCATTTACTTAAAAGGCAGAGGTTTTAAGATGTATTTACCAATGCTTTCCTTTTACATCATGTGTGTGTTCTCTACCTTCTCTGCTCTGATGGACTTTGTGAAGTCAAACACTGACTTGTTGATGCTTCTGTGGTCTCTTTGTGAATGTGACCGCTGAGCCTTTGGGCTGTGCTGGCCCAGTTCACCAGCACCAGGCAGTATCAGGTGTCCTGGCTACTGCACCCTTTGGCTAGTAATTTTGACAAGTCATATTTTGAAAGTAGGTAGCTGTGTCTAAAATGTTTAAGATGTCTAATGCAATTGCTGAATAAAAAGAGATGTCGTTCTGCTCTTCAAGCATTTGGACAAAATAAACGAGAGGTGGGTTCAGAGCACAACTCAGGGCACTGTAAGAAGAAACACTATTATTAAGGCAAGTAACAAAAAGGAACTGTATTAGACATCTTAGTCCACTGAGAGAGTTATTTACCATGTTAAAATTAGCGCTGTGCTTGCAACTTAGGTATTTACACTGTTAAAATTATACACTGTTAAAATTAGTACTGGACTTGCAACTTACCAAAGCTAAGTGAAAATAGCGAAGTGCTTCAAAAGGGGGAAAATGCTGGCATTACCCAGTTTGCAGTAAGAAAGACATGTGCTGTAAAGAGTTACCTTTGTACTTCTGGAGTGAAAACTGTCCATAAGAAAAAGCTGTATTAATAAAAGGGAGTCTGAGGGACAGGTGTCTCTACAGTTAAATTTTGCTGTTGTGAAGACTTGGTACGGAATGGTGCAGTCTGCAAAGTGTATTTTATTTTGTACTAATACTGTGCTTGCACCCTGGTGTGTTTTTAGCAGAGTGTGTCATTTGCTGGGAGTGTATGAGAAGTCGGAGCCTTTTAAAAGACGTTTTTATTTTCATTCTGTCCGTTGAAAACAACTAAGTGTTCAAAACAAAGCTTATAAATATCTCCAGATACTTGCAAGTTGATGCAAATAATGGGATTTGTAGCCTAACTTGATTTCTTTGGCATTTTTTTTTCCTGTTCATTAGTGGACGTTTGTGCAGTTGTGCATCATGATGATGAATTTTTATTTCATATAATGAATGACTCTGGAAGATTAGTTAATCAAGTTGTCATCCCTTAATAGTTTCATTTAGAATTATTTCTTGAATTTATTTTTCTTTATCTATCAAAAATACCTAGAATTCATTTTTGCTTTGTACATTTGTGTTGCTGATGTGAGATTGAGACTCTACAGTTAGTGCATTGGTATGCCTTGAGTTGTGTAGGAGAGGGCAGACTGCAGGCTTGCCTTGCTTGCTAAAACATAATTTATACCTGATTCATAGTATAGCCAAATAGTACCTCGGTGTCTGTTGTGTTTATTCAGCTGAATGCTTTCTGGCTCGTGGGTTGTAGTAAAAGTTAAGGACGCTAGGTGGTAGAATCACAGAATTTCCACCATTACATTGATTAAATCAGATTATTAACTCCAAGGCGAGCACCTGTTTTCAAGGCTTTGTAAAGATCAGGCTTTTGACACTGTTTGGCAGTGGGCTTTAGGAAGGGAGGGTACTGCCTTAGCAGAGCTGGAGATTCTCTCTCAGGCTGGGTTTAGCACTTCCCAGAAATGCAGCACTGAAATGCACAGGCAGCTTTGTGGTGCCTTCCTTGCTCCTCTGCCTCCTGAGCTTTCTGGAGAAGTTGGTGAGTGCAGGAGTGTTAGTTTGTGTCAGGTTTTCACTTTGCACAGGGAACTTCAGCAGAAGCAAGTGCAGTCATTTTTCACAGCTCTCTGGGGAGTCATCCCTGTGTACAGTAATGGTATCTGATATTTCACTGAAACACTGTCTAAGATTTATGAGACACTCCTCAAGTCTTTTGACAATTAGAAGAAATTCTAGGAGTCACAAAAATATGTGAAACTCTCCTTCCTATTTTAGTGCAACTGCCTTGAGAATACAATGCAGCAACTGTGCACTAAGGCATCGTATCATGATACAACAGTTGAAACCTAGAGTGAAAAACAGTTTCTCTAATTCAGGCCCGAAGGAAGATTTAGGACAGGTAATATTTCATAACTAAAAGTGATGAAATGAGGATTGGATTTATGTTGAAACCAAGGCTTTGAACATACTTAAATATTTCCATAGCCCAGCAATACAGTGCATGAATTGTGGATGAAACACTTGGTTTTAAATTAAATGCAAGTTTGACTGCAGTTGTCAATGTGAGCTGACACATGAAATGTGATGACCATCAGTCCCAGGGTGGTGTGACTGCAGGTACTCAGGTCTGAGCTCAGCTCTGCTGACCTTAGAGAGCTTCCCAGCTCTCCAGGCTGCAGTGTGGGCTCTGTCTGAAAATTCCTTGGAATGACTTCTCTGTAGGAGGTCAAAAAGGCATAAATGTTCAGAGAGGTTGGGTTAATATACAAATTAATTTTAAAGTGTTATTTTTTTTCATGTTAATTTATCTAAATATTCCTGCAAGAACACCTCAAATTCAAGTGCTTCAAGTACGCAATGTTTTTGTAGATCACACGTGATGGAATGTAATAATTTTGTGGAAAGAGAACTTTCTGATGCTGTGGGGAAAAATGCACAGAGCATTAAATTTAAGCATATAAATAAGTGTTAACAGGATTAGGGTCCCAGGAAATTGTTTCCTTCCTAAAGAAAATCTTGTGGAGGTAGCACTTCCTAAAAATTTGGTGCATAAGATTTAAGTTTGACAGTGGAATGTTGTTTTTAGGGTGCAGTTTCATGTTATGACTAGCTTTGAATGTGAACTGTTGTCAGCAAGAGCAATCCCATCCTTTTCTATCTAAATGCAGTTTTGGGAGGTTTTTTAGTTTGGAGGGGCTAAAAGAATTCAGAGTCTGTTGTCTGCTGAAGGATCTGCTGCTAAATCAGATGAGAAAGAAAGGACATGTTCTTTTCCCTTTAACTGCCCACAAACCTGAAACCTTTCCTGTCATGCTGTGATGCCCTTTTTCATACTTCTTCATAGCAATTCAGCAAATAAGAATGTGTTATGTTAAAAACTGCTTTAAAATGTTAGGCTTTTATTTTTCTGTCTTGGTCAGTAAGTATGGCTAGAAATCTTTGGGTTTAAGACTTGTGTTGCTAGTGCTTAATTTAAATCTGTTTTATGAGGAGATGAGAAATTGCTACATGTTGAGGAAGTTTTAGGCTTTTGTATTCTCTCATTTCCATTGCATCTCTAGAAGAAAGTAGCAGTCTTAATTTTTTAAATCTTTGTGCCATTGAATGTCTATTAAGATTAAATCTTTAATGATATTTAATAGTTCATTGTCAGTATGTTTACTTAGGAGTCAGTTCTCTTAAAAAATCCAGTATTTACATGCGAGACTTCGTTTTATTTTGGGAACTTGCAAAGGCAGATTCCTGAGGAACATTGTGATCTTTGAGTAGCTGCAGATTCTGCTTGGAAAATTTTACAAACATATTCTTTTTTGGGTTGGTTGTTTTTTGAACTTATTTTTGGTTACTTGGGGAGGGCTATGTGTTGTTGTTTATTTTTAGTATTACAATTTTTAAATGTTAAAACAACTCAATACCGTGCTGCTTTTGTGTCAGCAGACGTGTAATAGAGGAGCAGCAGGTGGTTCCTCTAGGGCTGCTTGGAGCTCTGCTAAGGGCACTTTTTGACCTTTTAGTTTATTTTGCCAACTTATCTCAAACTGCTTAAGCTGCTGTCCTAACCAGAAGTTCTGTTTCTGGAAACTTGAATTTACCTGTCTTGTTAAATGTGTCATTTAGCTTGAACTGTGGTTTATGGCTATTAGTCTGGGGTAGGTAGAGAACATGCATTTGTCATTGTTAGTGGAAATCTTAATTATTTATGAATCTTTAGAGATTCTTCATGGTCAGTACTTGTTTAAAGATGATAAACAAAGATGGCTTTTTCCTTCACAGAAAAAGTTAGTGTTTGTAATTGCATTTTGGGACATCACTTTATGATTTTATAGAAAATTAGATAATGCCAGAATTTAGGTTAACATTTTTAGAAAAAGTCTGGAGTTTGTTACTGTTACAGATTATAAAATGGCATCTACTCATTAGCTTAGATCAACTCAAGAGTTTCTGATTTTTTTAATAGGGCAGGTGTCCACAAATTCCCTGATTTGTATATGAGGAGTTTGTCTCTTCAGCTGTATACAGATAGGTAAAATAAATATGTTTGTGTTTGTTAGGCAGTAAAATCTTGGAATAGAACAAAAGCAACTGGTTTTAAACTCAATTTTGTTTTGAAATATGAATTGTATCTCAGATTATCAAATAGTGTTGAAATTGCAGTCTGAATTGCAAGAATGGCATGCATTGCAGTGTTATGTTTCCTAGACTTGCCAGTGTTTGTCTTTGAATTTATTATGTACAAAAATAGTAGTTTAACAAAAACAGACGTGCTGGAACAACAGGAGGCATCTGACTAAGGCAGTGTTTACAGTAAGGGAATGGGATTTTGCCATGGAGCAGTGAGTTGTACAATGGAAAGATTAGTGGCTGTTGGATAAGAACTGTTAGACTGGAGTCCTGAATAAAAGCTGAGTTGCTGCTGTCATTTTAATAGTGATGTAGAATGTTTTCCTTGGTACTCTATTAAGGCATTAGTGAGAATTGCACTGTCACAAAATCATCTGTAAAAAGGCCTTTATATATCAGGAATAATAACAGGATAGTTTGTATCTTGTGAAAGGAGACTTCCTCATTCATCCATCCTGAGAATTACTATTGCACCACTGACCATCTCTTCACATTATAGTAAATAGATTAGATCAGTGATTTGTGTTTTTCTGTTTAAACTCATGGATTTTCAGTTACTGTGCATGCATTGATGTGCAAAGGAAGATCCAGAAGTTTCTTTGCAAACTGCAGTTGGAAAGAATTCAAGGAAAGTAAGCAACCCATATTTGGGTCCAAAACACAGTGCAGGAGTCTTGAAGCTCAGTGTACATTCCTGTATAATACAGACTTCAGATGTGTGTTAGGCTGCTGTTTGGGGTGGGAAGAAATGTCTTCACTCTGTGTGTGCCTGAGGGGCAGCCCCAGGGCAGGGAGGCACTGCCCTGAAACTGCCACAGAGCCTTAGAAACAGCTGGCTTGTCCAAGTAGTCTTCATTTCTGATACATGTTTCACTGAAACGCTGCTTAGGGCTCTTGAGAAATGCTAATAAACCTCTTGCACCTGGGTCAGATTCTGTGGGGAAATGATTCCCTGTTTGCATTGTCCCTCTGTCCCAGTCCCTTGGTAAAGGCACAGTTTTGGCCCCTGCAAGTGATGTGCAGGTTCTTGAGCTCAGTCATGCAAACAGCAGGCTGGGTTTGAGAGTTCAACATTGACACGATTCCCATTACAGTTCAGTTTTGTACAGAAGGAGAAAACAGAAATTTGAAGGCAATTCTGCTAAGGAAGCCATTGTACAGGTAAAAAATCCAATCATGCTGTAAGTGAAGGAAGGGAAGAGCCCACTTCTGAACCCATAACTATTGCTTTAATTGTGTGGTCCCTCCTAGGTGACGCTTGAGTATATTGCATTCAGAAGTGTCAGGCTGCTGGGGGTTTATAGCCCTTCCTGAAGAGTGTATCATGCCTGTAGGTATCTCTGAAAATGCCTGATAATTGGACCCTGGAGGAATTTTTTACTGCTACTGGCTATTGAGTGTGACACCTTAGCAATATCTCACTCAACAAAGAACAGAGCCCTCTGTGTGTGTGTAGTATTTAAAGACAAAAGCCACAGATTGTTACACTGAAATTGTTTGAGGTTTTTCCACTGAACAAGGCCTGTAGGTGTTGTGTTCTGAGCTGGCTGTTCAACAGACAGGAGATGTCAGTTTTGTGAGTTAAGCAGCCTGAGCAGGTAGAAGGTGTCCCTGCCTGTGATGGGGGTTGGACTGGATGATTTTTAAGGGTCCTTTGCAGTCCAAACCCTTCTATGACTGAGTAAAGCCATAAAAGTCATAGGAGAAAAAAGCAACATGAAAAGTGTCACATCAGAGTCTGTGCTGCAGGGGCTGCACTGGAGGTGGTCTCTGTGCTGGGGCACAGTTGTAAACACACATAAAAAGAACAGGAGTTACTGCACTGTCAGAATTGCCCTGTTCAGCTCCACGTTCTCTATTAACACTACATTGCACAGGATTCCTCCTGCAGGAATAAATCTTTCCCTGTGAGGATGGGGAGGCCCTGGCACAGGTTCCCAGAGAAGCTGCCCCATCCCTTGAGAGTGTTCAAGACCAGGTTGGATGGGGCCTGGAGCAACCTGGGAAGGTGTCCTTGCAAGACCTTGAAGCAAGATCAGTTTTAAAGCCCTTTACAGCCCAAACCGTTCTGATTCTATGAAATACTGGTTTTCTGCACAAATCTGGTGAAAAGTGCAAAGTCTTAAATGAGCCTAATGTGTTTTGCTATTTGAATTAGTTAAAAATGCACTTAAGCTGATAAGTTGCATCTTTGTCAGTGCTCTAGATTTAATTTTATCTTTGATGAACAGTTAGAACATATTTAGTCTTAATAATTAAATTTCGTGCCATATTATCTTTAATTTGACAAGATTTTTGTGAAAGATGTTTGGAGCACATTTTCCTGAACTTTCTGAGCATTTCTTTGCATATTTTATTTTTCTCTGTCACGATTTTTTAAAAATTCCTCTGTCTAGGAAAGACTGTTACAAATCCTAAATTAGATTTTCTTCCCTTAGATTGCAAAGAACATGTCACAGAAGATGCCAAACCAGAATCCATCAGTGACACAGCTGACCTGGCTCTGCCACCTGAAATGCCGATTTTAATTGATTTCCATGCTCTGAAAGACATCCTGGGGCCACCCATGTATGACATGGAGGTAACATCCTCATTTGTTTCTGCTTGACCGCTCTTTCTGGCTGCTATGATGGTTGCTATTGACTGAGTCTGTACTATGTTAACAACTTTAAAATATGTTACTAACAGCACTGTGTTCCTTCGTGTTCCACAAAGTGTGTGTTCACCCTAAGTTTTTATTTCCTTTTAATTCAGGGTACATAAATAACAAAGTGCCCTGACTTTTCTGTTAGGAAAGGTTCCTGCAGCAGTGCTTAAGAATGCGGTGGTGTTTTTTCAGTTTGAAACAACTTTGCTTTTGTTTGGGGGATGTTTGGTGGTCTTGGGAAAGTAGCCAAAAGTAGAACCCAGGAATCCTGTTTCTGCAGCAGCTGTGCTAAGGACTGTCCCACATACCTCCTTAAAGCCAGGCAGCATTTTTGGGTATTAAAATGACTTCAGTTTGCACCAGAAGTTCTCAGACATTCTTTAGGTTAATGTGACTCTTAGCTATTAAAATGCTTTATGATCAGTCAGGCACCTCCAGCTCTGTTCCTCAAGTAGGCATATTTCAGATTTTTTGCTTTCCCCCATCTGTATTTTGCTCCATTCTATGGAAATGCCATCAGTTAAAGTAGTTTGTTAGTTTGGGATTCTCATTTCACCAGTGACATTGCAGCTGTGCTCTGTTTCTGAGAACTTTCCTCTTATAATTCTTTTCTCCTAAATCAGAGGACCAGCCTTCCAGTGGGATTTGGAGAACAAAAAGGGGACAAGATGTATGGGGGAAGCAGGAGAAAATGGATGATTGTTAAGGAATGAGTCAGTTTCTAGACCTGAACTGAGGCTTTTGGATGTGAAGATTTTATCATGGAAGAGATTCTTAAAGAAGAGACAGAAATGAGGAAACAAACTAAAAGGAGACAGTGCCATTGATTGTGACAGAGGATGGTGATGGGAACAATGGGAGGAAATGGGAAACAAGGAAGATAAATGACCAAAAGGCCAGTGCCTGGTGACTGGGCTGAATTTATTCACATGGGTTCTTTGGTGATTTATTTCTTTTTGCTTTCAGAAATTAGAAGAGTTTGCTCTTTAGGCAAATGACTTAATTGTCAGCAACTTACATTTGTTTTTTCCAGCTCTCAGAAGCCACTATACCCAACAGTAAGATCACACAAATTTAAAAGTTCAGTGCTAATATGGGACTTTTCTTAGGTGTTCTGCCTGGTTTCAGTTTTGTTTCTGGAGTTGATTATTCATTTAAATTTGGTAGTGTGGCTGCGTTGGAAAATATATTCTGCTATTTTGTCTTTTTTCTACAGATTAAGTAGTGCAAGTCAAATTTTTAAAGTGTGGTTCTTAATTTCAAGTATACAAGTACAGGAGTGCTGGGTGGGGATTTTCATTTGTGGGTTGTTTATTGTCCACAATAGATGCCATAAATTTGCAGGTAAGCTAGCCTATGTAAACAGCAGTAAGACTGATTGAAGCTTGTGACTTCTGTATCAAAAGGTTTTCTTAACATTTCTGTGTTTAGAAGGCAAATTCAGTGCATAAATAGAAGTAGAGATGAATCCACACAGATCAATTCCCCAAGCAGCCCAGGATTTATTTTCATGTACTATTTGCTGTATTTATTAATAAGTGAATATTTTTCAGTACACACTTCGGTTTTTTCCATGCAAATAGTTCAGATAACAACGTAACTCCTGTTTTAAGGAATTTTCCCAACTAACTTGTTATTCCTTAGAATTTTCTCAAGTCCCCCCAAGATTCTTTCAAGCAGTACAGTTCCTGTGCCTGGCAGATGTCTGAGCCTGGCTGCTGTGGGTTGCTGGTCTGTAGTCACAGGCTGTGTCTCCTCTCTGTGTCTGGCCTTAGAGCTTCACCCTGGGCCTGCATTTTGCCATTTATCAGCAGCTGAAAAAAAGACACAGAAGAGGCAGCCACTGTGTCAGTACCTGCATGAGGCTGAGCAAATGGAACTGAAAACATGACATGACTTAATTGATCTGTTGTCCTTCAGGGAATTCCTTACACAGGGATTCATCTTTCACCTTTCCAGTGCATTGCTTGGCTATTGTCTCCACAGGTCTCCCAGCAGGAAGACATGACAGAATAATCAGCTCCTACTTGCTGGATTAATTCATTTATCACAAACAAATTATCTTATTTGTCTCCCTACAGAACAAATGTTGGAATAAATCACATAGTGAGGCTTTGAAAGAATAATCTTGACAGTTTAAAGTGTAAAAGATTTAATGAAATATTTCAGCCCAGCACACTTTTGGGGAAAAGGGTTTCTATCATATCTGGTGGGTTTGTAACGAACTATTTGTATTTTAGTTTGGGTTTTGGGGGGTTTTTTAGCTTTTTTTTTCTGTCAACCCTTAATTCTGCTCAAGTAACAAAACATTACTGGCACCACAGGAAGGCCCATCGGGATTAGTTTATATCCTCATAGCTTGAGTGAAGTTGAAGGGACAGAAGCTGTAGGTCAGTGAAATTGCCTATTCTAGGAAATAAAAGTGTAGATGCCATAAAAGAATGGCTCTGTTTCATGGGACATGCACAACTCTAATTAGGGGAAAAAATTAGGGTGTCTTTTGGAAGCAAAGCCTTTCCAAAGCACAGGTTTAGATTGGCATTTTTATCTAAGAACTGTCAGTCTTGTGGTGATATTTCTGGGAAATCCTCCGCCCTCAGAGGGAAGCCACTGTTAGTGTGCTTTGCCAGCAGTGATTTGCCAGGGAATGAATCAGAAGAGTAGAAAAAAAGGTTTATACAGTCAGGCTGGGAGAACCTGTGGAAGGAAAACAAGCATGCTAAAGGCCAGCAAGTGATTGAACTGGTTCTCATCTTCCCATTGTCAATCAGGGACTTAACAGCTCTTTGTCCATCACACTGGTTTAGTGTAGCTCCAAAACTGCAGATGATAACCTGAAATATTTTAAAATAAGTGACTGTGCTGAATGTAAAGACTTCAATTTTGCAGTGTCCAGACAGCTAAAATGCATCTGACAGGATGTTCATGTACTCAGGGTACAGCTAAATCACAGCTGGGTCGGTCTCATCTACAAAAATTTTCAAACCCCAAGACTCCATGTAGGTCAGTGACACCTTCATCATCTAACAGACATGGCCAGTCATCACCTGATTCGAATGGTCATTTTTAATTGAAGTTGTTTAGAAAATGCAAAAAAGGATTTTTTTTCTAATTTAAATTCATCAGAGTTTTGGTTAGAAGAAATTATTCAGAGGTGTCAGGAACGGTTCAGTCTTGTGGAGCTCCCTGTAACACTTTGTGGGTGTCCAAAATGTAGTACAATGTGCTTTCCTCTGAGTGTTGGGGGTTGTGTGGCTCTGGGTGTGTTCAGGGATTTTCAAGGGGATTTTCTGTAGCCAGGTCTCAAAGCTGCCAGGGCATTTGCCATGTTTGACTGTCACCAGGCCTCAGTACAGGCTCAGCTGAGGAGTTGCAGCAGGGGTGATCCAGTCTCTCTCCAGGACAGCAGGAGAGGTTGCTTGGCTTTGGAGGTACCAGTTAATGCAAGGAACAATGGTCCAAAGGTGATCAACACCTACTGTACATCCAGTTTCTCTTACCAGATCTCAACTGACCTGTGAAGGGAGGAGAAGGTACCTGCTTAGTCTGAGCATAGAGGAGGGAGCTTGTGCTAAGTGATGTGTCTTTAGAACCATTTGGGTTTTGATTTGTTGTCCCATTTGCTGTTTTCTGCCCGTGAGCTTTCAAACAGTCTCTAAACTGTTTTCAACTGATTCAGAGTCCAGTCCACAAAAACTGAAACAAAACCCCCAAACCGACAAACCTTGTTGATGGCTGCTTAGGGCTGGGAGAGGGTGTGGGCAGTTAATTTTGTTCATTATACCTGAAGTGTTTGAAACCATGGTGGTTTGCCAAAACACCATTGTCTCCAGTGCAAAGGGGAATGTTCCAGTGTTGTTGGATTTCAGTGTGACCAGGATGAACTGACTTCATTGACCTGAGTTACTAAGCAGTTACTAAAATAATCAGAGTAAATCACTGTAACTAATAACACACAGGAATGAATATAGAAACTGATGTTAGCAAAACTGAAAATGCTTGATGAAGTATTTTGATACCTTAAAAGTGAAACACACTATTCTGTGCAATTTTCTTAAATGCTAGAGAAAGAAAGAGCCTTTTTTGCTAAATCATGCTAATGAAAGCAAATGGCAGGATGTTGATGCCAGTGCACAGGTAAGGGAGAGCCCCAAGAGAACCAGGAGAAAGGGCTGTGTGGCTGCCTTGGCTTCAGCTGCCAGTGGAGCTGATGACTTGCTTGGCTGCTTGTAATTCCTGATGGGACTCTGTCAGGTGTCCCCTCTGCCTGGCCTGGGAACACATTTGTGTTTCTGCTATTCCAAAGCGTTTGTAAATGTCTGCAGGGAACAACATCGGGGGCTTGTCTGGCCACAGCTCAGGCAGTGCCACCGCCTTTAAAAAGGCTTTTAGGGAACACTGGGGAGCAGAACTGGCTTTGTCACCAGAGCTACAGTCAGGGCAAACACACTGCAGCAGATGGGTTAAGTCACATAAACATTCAGTCAGAATTGACTGAATACTTGGTCCTTTGAAGAAAAAGATGCTTACAGTGCATTTGGGGGCAGGGAAGATTTCAAGAATGACATGCCCAGGTGTTTGCCATGGCCTTAAGCTAAGCTGCCACAGACAGCTCCTGTTGTGTAATTAGTGTTTACACATATCCAGAACTACTGCTGCATTAAATAATAAATTAAAAAATAAGAGATTAGACACTTGGCTTAACTTTTGTGTTTTAATGGGTGCAGTTGTTTTAAAGCCAACTATTGAATTGTTTTTGCGATGTCTTTTTTATGGCTGTTTCCTAAACTGCGTCCTGTGTTTCCCTTCAGGTGTCTGAGCGCCTCAGTCAGCCAGGAGTGGCCATAGGCCTGGCCTGGACCCCCCTGGGAGGCGAGATCATGTTTGTGGAAGCGAGCCGGATGGACGGGGAGGGCCAGCTCACCCTGACGGGGCAGCTGGGGGACGTCATGAAGGAGTCGGCTCACCTGGCCATCAGCTGGCTGCGCAGCAATGCCAAGAGATACCAGCTCACCAACGGTGGGGCAGCAGGGCCGCTCCAGGGCAGCTACAGCCCTGCAGCTGGGTGGTAGCAGCTCAGCACATGGTAACACTGCTGAGTAACAGTGTCAGTTACTCGCTGTGGAATTAGGTATCGCAGTAAGGGTTTCAGCCATCAGTGCTACAGTGAGGATGGGATCAGCTCCAGAGTGCCTTTGTGTAGTTCTTTCCCAGCTGATGCCAAGCCAAGGTGGTTGTGGCCTGGCAGAACACGAGCTGTGTCTCCCTGCCGTAGCCTGGAAGGTTGTGGACAGCTTCAGTGCCAAGGTGCTTCTCCTTGGTTGTGGCAGATGCTGCCTCTGACTCATTGTTACACTCAAGCTTTCCAGCAGCACTTTTGTGATGCAGACAGATATGGAAGTCTGTAGTTTTTCCTAACAGGTTCTGTTAAAAGGTTTTTGTAATAATGCTTAGTATTTTGAAAATGTTGGGTTTGTATGGCAGCTGTGGAACTGCAGTGCAATAGGACTCTGGACAAGAATATTTTAACTCTTTTTTGTTTGAACCTCCCAGGACTTGTGGAAATGTGCTTTCTAGATTGATCATCTGCTATCAGGCAAATAACTGACCAGTATCTGTCACTATTTGTGGAAGTTTATAGATAGGTTTAAAACCACAATGGAATTAATGTATGAAATGCTGCAGGCATTACCTGTGTGCATCTTTACCTCTCTGGTTTACACTCCATGTACTTCATTACAGGTGAAAGGACATAAATGGAAGTTTCACTTTATTATGATTGTGGGTTTCTGTGGAGTGTTCTCTGAGCATTGACATTGGTGGTTTGGGACATAAAAATTCTATGTAGAAATTCCTTGGTTTCTACATTAATCCCTACTCTCAATTTCCCAACACATGCAAATGCCAAGCTTATTGGTTATCATGTTACCGTTTTTTTCTAGGAATATAGATGTAGGAAAGCTCATTGGGTGTTTCTTGTTTTTTCCTTGGGCCTCTGCAATATTGTGTTGTTTTTTTCAGCCTACTGTTAATAAATAGTGCCAAGGCTTTTAGTTCTTGGTGGGCTTTTAGAATAAAGACAGGGAACAAAATGGGTTTAGATTTTTAACATTCAAACCATTCTTTTTTTCCTTAAGCTTCTGGAAGTTTTGATCTCCTTGACAACACTGACATCCATCTGCACTTCCCAGCTGGAGCTGTCACAAAAGATGGACCATCTGCTGGTGTTACCATAGTAACCTGTCTTGCTTCACTCTTCAGTGGGCGGCTGGTGTGCTCAGATGTAGCCATGACAGGAGAAATTACACTAAGAGGCCTTGTTCTTCCAGTAAGCATCGTTTCAGAAGAAAGCTAAATTGTATTAATTCTCCCTATTTTGGATATAAAATCTGTTAATAGCCACTTAGAAAACCAGAGTCTTGCTGGATCATTCCTTAGTAGCAATGCAGTCTGCTGCTGCTGCAGTTGGAAGAGGCCAGTGGAGGCCAGGCTGCTGCAGGACTGCCCCACTGCTCTGCTTTGGTTTTCAAGCTAAAGCCAGCCTTGATGTGGCTTTTTGGGAAAATACATGAAAATGTCTAGTTGGAAAGGAAAGCTCGAAGTCTTAAAATGCAAGATGGCTCTTAAGTCTGCACTGCAATTTCTAAATGTGCTTCCTCAGACTGTTGGTACAGAACTACCCTCTGGTGTCTTTGAAAAGTTGTGTCTTAAAGCTCTCCAGTAACTGCACACAGGTTATTCCTGAATCCATAGATCTACTGTTAGGTTTCTCTTAAATGTTCTTTGTACATAGCTCAGCCAAATGGGCTTTCTATAAAGCTTTTTCAAAGCATGAGGGCAAAGAAGGTTTTCAAGCAGTTTGATTTAAAGTGTCAGTGGAGCCTGGCCCAGGTGCTGAAGCTGATATGGGAGTTACCATCTCATACCAAATGATGACAGAAGGAAGATGGAAATCAGGGACAGGATTTTGTTTCCTGCAGAGGAGACAGAACCAGAGGTGCCATGGTAAGGAGTGGCCTAAGAGGGTCTAGTGCCAGTGAGCCTGACACGACAGGCCATTGTCCAGGGTTGTAGAGCACCCTGGAATAACTCTGGTGCAAGCCAGCTTAGCCCTGCAGCTAGGCTGTCCTTACTGCCCTGGGCAGTGACCACACTGTGCCTGCTGCCGAAGGTGCATGCAGAGATAAGGTACCTATAAATATTAAACCACATTCTCCTCCTTCCCCAAGGTAGTCTGGAATCGGGCTGTTATCAGTCACTGAATTCCCGGGAGCGTGCCAGGGGCTGGCCCTGCAGCTGAGTGCACAGCACTGCCCAGACCCATGGGGTCACCCTGAGGGTCAAAGTGCACTCCTGCCCTGTGTCACAGCAGCCTGAGGTTTGCCCTTTGTGCTGTAACACAGGGCCTTCCTCTCCTCTAAAGCAGTGTAAAATTAAAAGTTTCTGCTCTGAGATGGTCCTTAGGAATAGAAAGGAGTTTGGGGAAAGAAGCTACAGCTGTAAGAAAAACTTAACCCCCCTGTTTACATCTCATTAGCAACTCCACCAGGAGGCTCAGTGGAGCAGTGGCTGGTGTAGCACAAAGCATCTCTCCACTGCTGAACACAGGTTTGCTTTGCTGTACATTTTCTGTAGTACAGCTCAAGTTATTTTTATGAGACATTGCTTCCTTAGGACTCTTTTCCCCCAAAATCTAACACTGCCTTTATCTGAAAAATCTTCTGTTCTAGTGCAGGTGCAGGATTTCAGCACATCATATAAAAAAAATAGAGCGAAGACCACTTTTGTTAAAAAAATTCCTGAAAAGCAATGACTTTTCCACTGTTGATTCTCTTGTACCTGCACTCCTAGATTTATATTTCTCTTATTAGCTGTTACAGAAAGAATACTGTAGTATATTAACATATTTCCCTCATTAAGCACATAATGAGCTACAGCTGACTGCATTTTTAATTGCTTTCCTAAATGACTGAGGCAGAACCTTTCATCAGAATTTAACTCCTTACGTGATGTTAAAATAATTACTTTATTTGATTAGTTCATTGTTTTTATATAAGTATTTCTTCTCCTTCTTAGGTTGGGGGAATTAAAGACAAAGTGCTGGCAGCACACCGAGCTGGACTGAAGAGAATTATCATTCCTCAAAGAAACGAGAAAGATCTTGAAGAGATTGCAGTGCACGTGCGGCAGGACCTGACCTTCGTGCTGGCCGGGTGCCTGGAAGAGGTGCTGAATGCAGCCTTCGACGGCGGCTTTGCAGTTAAGGCCAGGCTTGAGCATCTAAATAGCAAACTTTAGGCACAGGCCAAGGTTACCTCTCTCTCAAATTCCGTAGTTCTTGATCTCTTTCAGCTACAGTTAGGTATCAGGTACCACTAGGAGCTAAATAGGATTGTTTAAATGGGGTGTTAGTGCCCTCAAAAGGAAGGTGTTGCTGCAGCAGTTACCAACCTGAAACTGCATTTTACAGGCCTTTGCTGCTTTTTATCAGTAAAGAATCTTGAATCTCAAGTCAAGCATGAGAAAGAATTCCTTAGCCTGTCTGGCATCAATGTATGTACATGGCAGCAGCTGGTCACAGCCTTAAAGAGGAAATAACATGCAGCAGGAGAGGCTCTTAGGTGGGGTTGTTATAAAAAGCAAATTGATTTAGTGCAAGTTTACTTATTTACAAAATATCTGTAATGATAATGAATAACAATGTGCTAAGGAACAGCAGTATCAGGGAAAATAAGGTTTTTGAAATCTAAAAAAATACTCTTAAGGGATCTGAAGAGAAGCACTGTGGTCTAAATGAAGTTACTAAGTTCTTTCAGCACTTGGTTCTAGTTTGTAGCAAGGCCACTGCAGGCACCATTTTTCAAACCCAGGAAGCAATGCCAGAAGAACTGAAATGTAAGAAGTGTTGTGTACGAAGGGCAAGAACACATCAGTTCACACCTGCACAGCTCTCCCTGCAGCAGCAGGGGGGGATGGAGCATGGCTGAAGCCTTAATGAAAAAACCCAGTAATATTTGGAAGGACAGAGTACATGTCCTTCATTCTTACCCACTACAAACTGACTTGATTGCTATGCTTGGATGCCTGTGCTTGGAGGTTCACCTATGGAAATTAAATCCATTTAAACAATGCCAAGAAACTTCTGAGTCATTACTCACTGTGAATAAGATTCAGGAAGTCTGGCAGCCTCCCTGTCCTTTGACAGCCTTGTCTCTTATCTCCCCTTGAACCTCAGTGGGAATTGCACTTCAGTGTGTGATCTGGGCTTTTGGCATTGTTTAGTCTAGGGTCAGCTCCACAAGCAAATCCTGGATGTTGTTACATCCTTCTCTTGTTCAACGTTTCCAAAGTGCTTATGAAAAACAAACTGTACCAGTGACAACAGCCTGTTCTAGAAGCTGCCTATAAATCAAAATAAGAGTTTGCTTTGCTTTCATTTCCATTGATAACAAAGCTGATTTACGTAGAACAAACAGCACTGCTGGTAATCAATTCAGTGGGAATTTCAACACCTGTTTTACAAAAGATTTTACAACTTTGACAAAAGACTTAATCTAATAAAATGATAAAAATAAAACCGTCTTCTGTGTCAGTATTGTAAGAGCTCTACTCTTAGTCACTCACAAGCCAAGTTCGAGACTATGGACAACACCCCCAGTCTCCAAACATGTTCTGCTTCATGAGAAACAAACAGGGAAGAAGTGCAAAGAAACTTCCCCCTGGGTAAAACCCCAGCCTGGTAACTCTGTGCTGCTGATTTGCTTTTGATCAAACCAGGAGGGAAAAATTGTTTTCCAAACAGATGGAGAAACAATCCTGCACTGCCCTGCACTGTGAGAGCACTGATCTGCTCAGAATTCCAGCACTGTCTGTTTACACATGGACAAAACAAATCTGCATTTTTTTAAAAGAGAATGAAGACAACTAAAAAAAGTTTCCACCACAGCAAAAGAGGGAGCTGCTCCCCAGAAAAGTTAAAGGATGACTTTCTGTCTGACACATCACTCCAATTCCTAAGTCTTGTCTCCATGGACTCCACCTGAAAGTGAGGGGGTGTAATGCCATTCTGAAGAGAATACCAGGCATTTACTGCCAGCCTTTCCTGTCCCTGCTGCCAGAACAGATGTTCTGTTACTGTGTTGAGATTTTTTTTGAAGAAAACATAAGCATTATCCATTACAGCAGATACTACAGCCACATGTTGGTGCCTTTTGTTTTGCTTTCACTGAGCAGACTAAGCCTGTGCAGCAGTGAGCCAGAGCAGTACAGAACTTCTGAAGGGATGGCAATACGCTGGGGATCATCTGCTTAGGAACGAACAGTTACATGGACCTGAGGTTAAATTGTGTCCCTCAGAAAAATACAAGACAGCCAAAGCTTATCAAAGGTAAAAGCAGCAGCACTCTAAACTGCTACGGAGAGTAACTATCCCACATGTGCAATTCCTGCTTTAATCAAAGCAGCTTGGAAAAGACTGGATAAAACAACAGGACAGGCAGCAATACAAAACCATTCACCTGCTTTAATTTTAAAGCACTACTGCAAACAAGAGCTAGCAGGAACTGTCACAACAGAACCAAAATATTTACATCCACATTTGTCAAACATTTTAAGGCTTTTTTTTTTTTTAAAGGGCAATGAAAAACCACAGAGGTAGTGCTAGCAGACAAATGCAAAATCTACTGCTTTTCATCTTTTCGAGACAAATTGAATACTCCTTCCCAATACAGCAAAGTAAAACAACACTTTCTAAAATAAATAGCTAATGTTAAGACAATGCCAGGCTTTAATACAGCGTTTATTTTAGATAAGGTAGTAAACTGTACAGATTTCTAGCATGGTTTCTTTTTTCACATATAACAGTGTAATTGACTTACCAGATCCTCACACTCTTTAGAGGAGATCCACTGAATTAGGCTTCTAATACTTTTGAGGATCTGGGCCGAAGGGTAATTTCATCATTCCATCTGATGATGGATAGCAAAGGTTTTATACAATTATTTAACACCAAATGGAGCAATACTAATTTACATTACAGTAAGTCAGCATACAGTAGTTATGCTACAGATCTTGTCCTCTGTGAAACATGAACCAACCTGTCTGAGCACACCAGGCAGCTTTCTACAGCTCACTGCAAAGGCCCTTCCTGAAGGCCCCTTCCAGAGTACAGCCCTGACCTTCAGCCCACCGTACCTCAATCGAATCACTGCGGCTCAGCACAAGGGTTCCAGGGAGACAGTGCTCCTGGGGACATGGCCCAAGCTGAACCCTCCCAAACAGAAGCAGCAGCAGTGACCAGCCCCACACAGCCCCAGCCTCTCAGGGCAGGGTCAGGGGCTCCACACAGCTTCTCCACTACGTTCCCTAAACAAAACCAGAGCTGGAATAGCCCAGCCAGCCAGGCACCAGCAAGCAAGGGAGATGTGGGCTCCTCTAAAAAGGGTATTTAGCCAACTTTCTGTTAAAGACAAACTAGAGGTAAATGCAGACAAGCTTAATTAGGTGAGAATAATTACTGAATTTAGAAAACTGCAAACAGTTGGCTGTATATTCAAAAGGAAAAAAATGCTAGATTGCAACGAGTTTTGGAAGCATTTATCTACTGCCACAAGGTACCAGTACATCTTTTAAATTACATCTGTGCACAGTTCAAACAGCCTAAGTATCAAATTTTAAGAGTGAAACTTTTACTACATGAAGCTATTTCTGTAGTATAATAATCCAGCCCAATGGATTTTATGTTCCTTACCTGTAGAACTACTTACCTCATCATGCACCAAAAATAAGAACTAGAGTTGTCTTAACAGATCAACTTCTGATAAGAAAGTTAAGACAGTGCACAGGAAATAAACTGTATTTTAATGTGTTACAAAAGTAGTTAATAGCCAGACCAGCTCCCCGACACATCCGCTACCACTGGGTTTGACAAAGATTTCCATCCAACAGCTCAAGATGGAACAGCTTTGCCCCTGGCTCGTCTGTGTCTGTTTTGTAACACAAATCCCGTTTACATTCGTGGTTCAGGTTTGCACATACAGGCAGTCTGCATAAAGCCCAGTATCCTTCCAAAGCCTTTAGGGCTGGTCAGTCACACCTGGAAGAGATTTATTTATCTGCACTGTCATGTGGATCATGTCACCAAAATGATATACAAAAGTCAGTTCCAGACAGTTACTTTAGTAACAACCAAAAGACATGAAGACAAGAAACTGAGCAAGAGCATCAATGTGTCAAACTTTGAGCTAAAGCAAAAAGCAGAAGTTGGCTGTGTTTTTTTCATTTGCCAGGTAATCTTTTAATGACAAATATAAAAAGACTGAAAACATCTCACTCTGACTGCCTTTTTTTTTTTTTAAACAAATGGTCTGCTTTTATAATTACAAATACTGTGTAATACAAGACTTTCTTTGTACTGCAAACCAACAAATACAAGGATGCAATCAAATTTCTAAGCATCTCTAAATTTGAAATGTGAATCTTTTTTTTTAATTCGGAAAGTTCTTAATAATTGTTCATTTTTGTTAGAAGATAACTCAAAGTACAACAACATCTAGACCTGTTTTTAAAGGAGCTGTCTTTCCTGACATCTTTGAACATAAGCACTCCTTTCGAGTTCAGTACATTCACAAATAGCTCAATTAAGAACAGTATCACCAATGAATTGACTACTGGAAAGAGACAAAATTTACCAAACATACAGAAATATAAGTTTTACCATAGCAATTATGCATATCAAAAGATGACACCTGTAATTAATTTTAAAAAGATACAAAAAAGAGAAAAACCTGAATTACAGAAAAGAAAGTCATATTTATTTAATGAAAAACTAGAAGTTAATAAAAATTAGCAAATACACAAAAAATATACACAAACAGCAGCAATACTATGTAGTGACTTACAAAGGGGGGGTGGGGAGGAGGAAGGGAAGCAGCGGCCAGAGACCAGACCGCTCAACATGGCTTGTCAGTCAAAAGGGGAGGAAAAAAACACAAACAAAAACACGAAACAGTATCCTTTTCAACAGTACAATCAATCTACAAACAAGTTTTTAGAATTATTTTACAACATTTCCTGTAGAATCAATTCTTAATACAAAAGATGCCCATTTTGGGTGTATATATATATTCAGTGGTTTACTGTTGACTTATTTTAAATATATTAGTTACTACATGCAACTGCTTCCTGTAATTTAACAGCCTTTCCTTTTATTTACCTTCATTTATGTCTACCCTCCATCTACCAAATAATTTGTCTGACAGTCAAAGATGGTTACCCTATTTCTGCTAAATTAAATGCAACGGTTTTAAACACTGGCCTGAAGAGGTTTGATTGCCATTTCAACACATGGATATAGTTACGTTGATGCCTAAATTGCCATTTTCTGCAAAGAGCTGTGCAATGCTGGTGTCAAAGACTAGACAGTCACTATTCATAATGGCTGTTGCAATTCCCTCATGAATGGATCGAGGAGTTGCTTCCCAAGTCAATCGCCGCCTATGCCCATTTAGCTCGAGTCGATAAGCAAAGTTTTCTGCTTGCTTGCGTGTTCCTATCAGCTGTACAATTGCAAAGAACTGCTGGTGACCATCATATTTTTCCTGTTTCTCCAACACTAGCATGAAATGAAAGCCAAAACAAGACTGCATCATAACCCAGTCAACAGCACCAGGAAGATTAATGTCCGTGGCCAGGAACACTATATCTTCTCCCTGCAGCGTTGTAATTGACTTATGCTGATGCATCAGGTGTGGCATTACAGCATCCAGAGAGCCTTGCCATTTACATGAAGCACCGGGACAGGGACAGGAGTAAGGCCTAAACTCACACAGCTCCTCATGGTCTGCTTTTTCTGTGTGTGGCAAAGTTATCTCGCAGCCAGAAGAGGCGTATTTACATGGGAAGAGTACGGAATTGGCAACTTTCTCCATAGCCAGGTTACGGATGGAGCCCAGCGGGCCTCGGCAAGTGGGGCAGCACGTGAGTTTGGGGCGACAGTTGCTACAGACCAGATGGCCACTCTGACACTGCAGAATCGGTGGCAGCACATAGTCAAAGCACACAGGACACTCAAAGAGACTGGCCAAGTCATTGTTGGAAGCTGTGGTGCCCGTCAGCGCAGGCACCCTCTGTGATGGCGTGCACTTGGAAGTACCCGTGGGTAGTGCTGTAGCGGTCTGACGGCTCATTTCTGCAACAGAACAGAGGAAAAACAATTCAGATCTAACCATGTTTCATTGCCTCTGCACACAGGATTTCTTGACTTACAAAGAAGCTTCAAGAGAAAATAAGATACAAATAAAAGCAAAAAACCCCCCATGTAATACAAACTGCATATATCTTATGAGTAGATCAGCTGTATGCATATGGTACGCTTGCACAACATGGAAACTGAACAAGTGAAGAAGTTCTGCTCATTGTTCTGAAGTGGAATTTACCTACTGGAAGCTGCAAGGGAGAGGAGTAAAGAAGTACTACAAATGTGCTAAAAATAGTAAGTTTTTTATTGCTGGTTTGTTTTTTTGAAATTGCAGTTATGAAATGCTTCATGCAGATCACTTCTGTGTATCAACTCTGTGTACAGAACAATTCTAAGCTGCTGTGTATGAGAAACGAGGCATTTTTGATGAAAAAAACTATCTTCTGGATAATGACCTCAGTAATCATGTTTAGAGTGTAATTTTTTTTTTTAAAGCTGAAAAACACAGGACAGTGACTCTTCATTTTCATTACTCTGCTACTGAGGCCCACAGCTTGTAAAGCACATCCACTACTTCAGCTTCCTGAACCAAAACCGTTTGTGAGGTTACCAGAAAAAAACCCCAAAGCAATTATTTTATTTAATTTCCCAAATAAGACTAAAAATTCAAACTTCACTTGTTGAATTTGGAAATTAATTTTACCATGGAAGTACTGCGGCATTTACAGTCTCTTGGAAAGGCTCTCTTGATGAAGTTCTATGTTCAAGTGGAGCTCCCACTGAAGTTCTGTCCTTTCCAATGTCCCCAGACAAAGGTGACAGCTGTCTGACCAAACAGCTTACTCAAAGCATTCCACAGATGTGGAACAAGTACCATATTTCTTAACATGTTATGTTTTCCTGCACTCCTAACTGTCCTCCTTCTTGTGCAGAAGGAATTACGAGCACTATCTGGAAAAAATAAACACAGTTTTGAAAAAATAAACCATACCTTTGTAGGTAAAGGGCAGTTAAATAAAATGCTATCCAAAATTGGCTTCTGTTACACAGTACAATTCTCAGCCACCCTAAGTGCCTCTCTGCAAGTACAACCAGCTCTGGAACTGTCACGTACGTATAAAGCTCTCAAAATAAACCTCATCTTTAATCTCCTTGCTATTTGACATGGGAATATTAGGCAATAGGCAAGCTTCCCATATTTAGCATCATTTCACCCACAAACTTACTCATACTTGGACCAGACAGCTCAGAGCAGCATACTGTGCATGCTTTTGCAAGACAAGCACTGTTCAGGGCACAAAGCAGAGGAACTGCGAGATTCCAACTTGCAAAATGACTTAGTCCTTGACATTCAAAAAGTAATGACAGACACGTCCAAATTCCTCTACAGAAGTACCTCTCCCCAGAGCTAGAAAAGCATGAGTGTCTAAGATTCGATATTCAGTCACTGATTTTATGAATCTCACAAGCCCACTGACAGCATCTTCTCAACCCACCAAATGGTCTTACTCCGTCACAGGCTCGGTGGTCTAGAAATACCCAATTCCCATCCTTGGGAAAAAACCCCACGCAGCAGTTTTCAGTGCTGGGCCATAACTGATACCGTAGAGATATGACAAGAATGTTTGTGTCTTTTGGCTGCATCTTCCCACTGTGAGGCATTCCAGCTTAGATGAGAAGTTTAGGGTGTCTGTGACAAATCAAGCATGTGTCCTGGGGAAGTGATGCTGCACCACTGAGGGGATTCGAGCAGCAAGGCCTCTGCCAACTGCACTGCTCTGCGTCCCCAGCACCTGCACATGGGGGGCACCCTCCAGTTCTGTGCTCCAGAACAAACCATCGGACAGGAGAACCAATCCTGATTACACTGTTCACTTGGGAAAAGCTTGGCAATCACAAGTATATTCATATGTAAAATTCTGAAAGTGTTTCCCTTTAAATATTGCAAACACACACATTTCAAAAAAGTCTGTGTGTGCTTCCTCTTGCCTGACCCTATGCATCCTGATCCAGGGATCCCCCATAACCTGCAGATAACGCTGGTGAAAACCACTGCGTCAGACCAGTTCCCTGGGCAGCCTGACGAGCTGGGTGAGCTCTGCTGTTTTTAATTACACCTCGCTGAGCCCGTGCAACAGTTAAATGAAGCAACCTACAAACTCTTTGAAAGACCTTGCACACAGATGCCACTTCCCACTTGAGCATTCTAAGCTATGGAAGCACTGGAGAACAGAACTGTGTTACCAGCACTCCTGTCTGAGCAGCCTTCACACACACCTTCCACAACACTCACAGGAGCAGAGAATGAAAACGAGCAGGAATCTCTGAACCAGACCACTGAGATCAGCATGCAAGAAAGAAACTGGATAAGGCTATAAACTGTAATTTACCAAGCCTAAACTTGCCCAAAGCCTACATTTTCATCACTCTTGTTAGCACAAAGATGAATAATACATCTTTTGTGGCTATCACAAAAGTTACAAGTTAATCACAAGTAAAGGTTTTAACAGTGGAATACATGTAAACCACCAAACTATAAAAACTATACAATTACAAACCAAGGAAAACCAACTACAGAACTGGAAATAAAGTTTAAAGGTATTTTTAGTTACAAACCCCTTACTACAGGTAAAAACCCCTATATGCAATATTTGCTATTACATTGTCTTTATTTGCACACACTAGGAACAAGTCTCTAAGCAACAGCGACAAACTAAGGAACACTAAGGTGTCATTTTCAAGTTCCTTTAACTCCAATTATCAAAAAGACTGTACACATTTGAAAAAAATTAACCAACAGGAACAGTGAAAAGAGGAAAACGCATCTTAAGACTTCCTAGTTCTAAATCAAAGAAAACTGTTCTTGGTAACATCAGAACGCAGCGACCTGTTGCTGTATTCTCGACACTGTTCTGGGGAAGGTGACAGGCACAGGCTACCAAGACCTCTCGCGGGACACGACTTAACAGGTCCTACAAGCCCAGCTTTAACTACTGTGCATAAAGCAATTTAAACGGCGCTACCTTTCCCCTTGCAGGTTTTACTCCCCGGCAAGCACGCAGACCAGACGCCCTTCCAGGAATACGGCCCGCTGGAGGCAGATCTGCCCGTCATGGGGCGCGGAGGAGCTCATGGCGTGTCCGCGCAGCACAGACGGGCTCTGGGCGAGCGGGGCGCAGGCCGGGCAGTGACCGCGGCGAAAGCCCCCGCGACCCACGGCGGGCCCCGCGCCGCGCCCGGATGTCACCGCCCCGGGCGGGGCCCACCGCCCCCATGTGCGGCCGCGCTCCGGCCCCGCGCCCCAAAATGGTTCCCCGAGCTTCCCCCGCCACTGCCGGCCCGGGACGGCCCCGCCCCGCCTGCCTCCGGGGGAGGGGCCGGCTCGGCCCCGCCCGTGGAACCGGGAACCGGCCCTGCCCTTCCCGCGGAACCGGGATGCGGCCCCGCCCCACCGTGGAACCGGGATCCGGCCCCTCCCGCCCGGCAGCGCCCCGGCCCGGCACACGCAGCTCCCGCCGCACGCCCGCAATCCGGGGCCGTGCCTCACACGTGCGCACAGGGAAAGCGCCCCGCTTCCCCCGAAATAACTGCTTTTAAAAAGCTATAGATTCCATTCAAAACTCCCCTGATACATGAAAATCACTTCCTCCTATTTCAAGGATATTCCTCAGATGAGCATTTTTCACTGTGGATCTATAAAGTCCTATTCAACGGGAATTTTCTCCATTTGTATAAAGATTATTCAATTAAGCAAAAGCATAATCTCAAGGAAATGAACAACAGAACTAGAACAGTGTGGCGTATTTGATTACCTACTCGGACTATTAAAAAAGAATTAGGACAGTTAAAAGATAAAGCAGTTGGAAACCAAGTCAACACACTTAGCATGATGCACACACTTAGCTCAGAAAAGCTTAGACATTAAGGAACGCTGATGTAATGACGATCATGGAAGTAAGTACAAGTTTCAGTGGAGGCAACAGAATAACACACTGAGATAAACTGTTGTGGTAACATAAAAAGTAAGGCTGTAAAGAAAATTATTTAAAAAAATGCTTTCCTACTATTTGAAACCCAAGTCCTTTTCAAGGAAGACTTGTATCAGCACTTTAACACATGCAAATAATGCCCGATCACTATGAACAAAAACTGGCCATTCAATACAAAGCTTACTTCAGTCTCACCCCCACACGTGCAATATACAGCATCCCACCAGGTAAGAGTCAAGAAAACTTTCAAGCAGAACAGAAAAGCTGAAGGTAAACTGCACAGCAACAGCTTTTGAGAAACTAAGAGTGTGTTCTGAGGTGTGTGAAACATGCCCTAGGCTGCCCCTCCCGTGGCAGTGTCCCCAGAGCACACCCATGGGCCCTTGGACAGGTTACAGCTACTACTGCACGTGTGCTTTGCTGCGCTGAGCAGGCCTCGGGGACAAAGCCTTTGAGACCCGGACACAGAACCAAAATACTGTGAGAATGGGAAGGCACAACCAATCCACTGTTTAAAAAGTGCTGCTGAGGCACAGGCATATGGAAAGCAGTTTCCAGAAGTTGAAAAAGATGGTGTACCTCATGTGCCAGAGAATTAACAACAGTAAGTAGGACTAGACTGATACTCTTTCAGCTTCTCACCTTACCGAGGTGTTAGCTCCAGACACATTCTAGAAATCACATTTGCGCTTCACTGGAATACAGGGCACCTTTGACAAATTCAACCTAGCACCATCCACTTTTCTCATATCAAATATCACATCTCTCATATCTTCACCTATATCAAATAGATTAGACTTGAGTTTAACATTTTAGTTAGCTTTTGAAAGGGTAACTGAATATCAGTTTGGGGGAAAAAACCCACATAAAAGTTCCGTACAGGCATCTTAATGGCTGGAAGGGAAAAAGTCTCATAAAAGAGCAAAAAAAGGACAGAAAAAAAATTATTTATCCCCATTGTCTGTATGTGATGCAATAAAGTGGTTTTTTCTATAACATTTCAAAACTAACTGAGTTCAGGGACTTCCATTCAAAATGCACTCTTGATGTATTACAGACACCAACAAAGTAATAGAATATCTTTCAATTTTTTCAACTGTACAATCGTATTTGAGAATAGGGCTTTTTTACACACAGGACTGTTAGAGAACACTGGAAATGAGAACAGGATGAAGTTGTGAAAAACACTGACAAGTTAACTTTTTTCAAGATGTGATGCAAGCCAAAGATTGTCAAAACCCAAAAGCTAAATGAAAGGTTGAAAATACTCATTACACATAAAATATATCAGAAAAAATTACCCATATTTTTAAAGAAACTAGTATTTTTAATTTCTATTTCATTTAAAAGGCATTTTAGGGCCCAAGGTTTTGCCTTTTGCAGTCTATCAGTTCCTCTTTCCCAGTTCTTGGGAGATGTTGCATCCCAAGGGCCTGGCATGGTTAGGATCAAATGCAGGCCTGGACAGACATGAGCACCCCTGCTCAAACACAGCCTCTGGACCTGCTGGCCTACTTCAGAAGTTTTAGAAGACAGTTCATGACATAAATTATTAATCAACTATATAATACAACTTAGTCTCTATACACTCTGTTTTTGACTAATGAATTACGATTTTTTCCAACCCTTCCAGACACTGTTTTCTTTGGTGCCCTTAACTATGCTATGTTATTTCAGACACCTCAGGGCTTCTCTTTTCCTGCATAACAAGCAAAAGCTAGATCAATCCAATGTAATAAAATATTATAAAATGAGACCAAAATAAATACACAAAATTGAGGCAAGAGACATGATGATTTCCTTTGCCAAAATGTCATCTGTCCAGTTCATCTCTTTTTCATACACAATTAGAGCATTTCCCACTACCTTGCAGTGACCCACTCTTCCTGAAACTGCAGGCAACTTTTTTCTTGCGCCTCAAGACATTCCCTACCAACCCCACTTCCCAATCATGAGTGAAATCTCAATGTACTTATATAACCATGGAATTCTTTGTGGCCGCCACCGCAGTGAGACCCCAGTCCTTGATGCCCCATGTTTCTGATGCGTCTCACACGTGGTTCCCTCATACCCCACACCATCACCAATAGAGCCATGGCAGTGCCCATCCAGACCTTCTCCGAGTTCAGCACACACTGTGTGGCACATGCATGCACAAACACAACCATGTAAACCATCAATACTGTTACACCCACCAAACTAGAGTGACCTATTCCTAACTGATCGCAAAAACTTGAGTCTGGCCAGTGCTGTTTGACTTCTGCCTCATCACTACCACTCACTATTTCTCCTGTCAAGGTATGCTGAAATACTCAACATCAACCCAGGAGAAGTTTTTCCTAGCTATTCAAGATTTTCTTTCTAACAACTTCATGATGTAAAATTAAGAAGGAACAGTGTCCTATAGAAGACATACAACAACCACACCAAAATCACATTAGTAACCAACTACTATGACTGAAGCATTCAATTTTAAATGCAACAAAGAACTTCATCAATTCCGACATGTGAATAACCTGTACTCCAGTCAAACAGTGATTCAACATCCAACTTTGCACAGAATACTGGAGACCATGTGCCACGGTACTCCAACCTTGCGAAGAAAAACACACTGAGGAGCAAAGCTCTAAGAAAATACCTGATAAACCCCCAAATTCTGTTCCAAAGGAAAACTAAAAATGTCTGATCAATAGCCAGAACATGAGTTTGGACCACTTACTCTGTACTCTATAGCTGGAGAACATGCCAGCTTTCACATCTTATATGCAGAATTAAATTAGAAAGTAGGTTTCTTTGTAAATTCAGACCATATACAAATTATAAACCAAAACAGGACATTTATCTCTCCCTGTCTTTTGAGCTTGGAAGGAAAAGGACTCAGGAGGACAGAAAGCAAAAGCTACAGGAACTATCAAGGAAATTCCTGAAAATGTAAGCTATATTAAAACCAACTAATCAAATGCCACTGTGAAAAAAGAAAATGTAGTAATACATTAAATAAATTAGTATAAGCAACAAAATAAAAATTATTGCTATTTGGTAATCTAATGTAATAAAAGGGAATAAAGCCACAAACTAGGCTAGTGAAACTATACACAGCTAAACAAAAATACAGAGAAAAATCACTCTTTAAATACAAATCAAAACCAAACACTTGCATTAAAAAGATCATGGACCACTTCCAAATTGGACATGACCATTTTTTTCCTTTTTAAAAACAAGCAAGTAACTTATCTTGCTGTGACACTGCCAAATCCCACCTAGCAGAGAGGTGTGAAGATGGTGACAGAGAAACACTGCTCCAGGTTGTATCCTTCACACTCCTGCACTGCACCTGGTGGTGCTGTCTGACAAGAGCCTTCTCTCCCCTTCGTTCCCCAGCTCTGTATCCCCAGTGCCAGGATCAGCAGGCAGCCAATGGCCAGAGCCCTCCTTGCCACAGGACACCCAGACCTGCCCTCACCCTGCAGCACCATAAACCATGGGATGGACCCAAACCAGCACCTATACCCCAGGAGCCTTCTGAGGTACCAAACGGAGCGTGCCTGTCTGCAGCCTGCTGTGGTCTGGGCACAGGTCTCAAAATTACAATGGCAGAAACCACAGAATCTAAGAAAATTTAAAAAACCTTCACATGAAAATACAGATAACTCTATGCAAACTAAGTAACAGGGAAAGTATTTTTATTTTCAGTAATAGCTAGTTTCTCTACACTGCGCACAGAGCACACTGAATTGAGCTGCATCAGAATCATCCTCCAACAATTCAACCCAGTGATATCTACAAACACAGGGAGACAACTACGTTTTTTAAAGTTCTAGACATACAAAGCTGCAATAAAAAGTAAAGCAGGCATACAGAAGGATCAGCTACAGAGTGAATTAGTAACAGCAGCAGCAGAAAAGAGAAAAGCAAGTTATTTTTCATGTTCTAACACATACTGCCATTCAGAAGTATCTAAACAGGAAACACTCAATTGTTCTGCAAGGCATCATAGATGGGCTCTGTATACAGTTACACTCCATTAGTATTTTAAAAAAAAGGAAAAAGGAAAAAAAATAACCAACCCCCTCTGTAAACATTAACAGCAAATCCTACCACGTGAGACAATTTGGGGGCTGTGTCTTTCCTCAGTCTGATTTTGCAAACCCTATACTCTTCAGTGCATGCTGTAATTGCCACGCAATATTGCATCACCATTCCTGTGTCTGTGGCAGACACGGGGAGGAGGGTGTGGCATGGAAGCACCTACCTTAATTCAGTCAGGCTTAACCAAAAGAAGTACCTGTACTTTGATGTGTCTTCACTTACTAAGTCTTTCTGTGATACCTATTCCAATTCAAATTCAAGACCTATTTTATGTTAAATATTTTCCTGCATAACTTAACAGTAGTAGGGAGCAGACCATCAAAATAACCAGACCTAATCAAGGAGACCTACAAATAAAGACTGCCCTACAGGAGACTGACTGTGACACAGAAAGCTCCTCTGCAGGAAGTCAGGACAGATGACATCCATTGACTACTTTTATAAAGATATTTGCATCTTGTTCATTGCTTAGGTTCATATGTATTTCCATTTTAAATAATCATTTGTTCTTGGGATCCTTCATTTGTTCTGCATTCCTGTACACAGTCCTGATGACAGTAGAGCCTCTGTAAAGTACAGCAATCTAAACTCAGGAGAGCAAATATGTAGGGGAGGGCTTGGAGAATCAAGATACTTATTCCAGAGTACAGACCTTGGTGCCACAAGGTATGTCAGGTATGGATCCTACACATAAATACCTCCAGCATCACATAACACATGTTAGTGGCACTGGAAGCCTAACTCTTAACTCCTCAGAAATTATTAATTTTTCAGAACTTCTAGTACTAAACTACACAGAATCTCTAGTCAATCTGAGTGAGTTTTTACAAATCTGGAGGTTTTTTAAAAATTATTTTAATCTTCAAAAACAAGAACATTTAGAAGAATGTCTGGTAAAGAGAATGTCTTTATCACAGACACACACCACAAGGAGAATAAAACACACAACATTTAAAAGTAAAAGATCGAGTCTGTATTTTTAAAATGGACATTTCTGCATTTTGGAAGTAAATTTTTCCTACTATGCATACTAATTCAAAAGGAAAGCTGTGGAAATCTAAGGTGGGCCACAGGTTTTTGTATTTTGTTGATATACCACAGATAGAAAGCAGAAAGCACTGAACTTAGACTCTAAGCAGTGTAAGACCTTAGTAAAAGAAGTACAAAATTACAGTGGGAGTTGCATTTCTGATGGTTTCACACTTTTCAGTACTTCAATTCTTTAAACTCACATTTTCTGCATACCTTTTGTTTCTAGAACCTATTCTTTGAAGCCTGTGTGCCTTCATTAAAACCTATTCTGTTTTATTTCAGTGACTTAACTTTTCCCCACTCATCAATTCTGAATCAACTACTTCTGCAATACTGTTGCATGAGGATTCAATTGCCACAATAATAAATATTTTTAAATCATTATTAAAATGTTAATCAAATTCTCAAATGCGGCTACTGAAAACTCTGCAGCCAAGCCTGGTTACACTGCTGCAGAGAGCAACAGTTCCACAGCTTCTCATCAAACCCTCAGGTTTAAAATGTAGCTTTAGCTCACAAACAAGAACAGTCTCCAAGAAAGTGTTCAACCTGAGCAGACACTAGAAATGGGTGGAGCTGCTGACATCACAGACCACCATGCTGCATGAAAAGACTGAGCATTCCTTGAAAACTTAAAAAAAAAAAAAAAAAAAAAGCCACCCAAACCCACGATTAGTGGTGCTAGAGCAAAAGTCTGGGGCAGGGGAAACCTGGGGTTAGTTCCTGTTTTGTCATGAGCTTCTGAGTCACCACAGGCAAGTACTTCCCTGCCTTTTACAGGTTTTAAACTACCACAAGTAGCTGTGAGTCTCACACATTAATGCAAAATGGAATGAAATGACTTGATAAGGATACGAAGTTAACCCTGTTAGGCCCTATTCAAATTTACTTCAGGTTAGTAATAACTAAGTATCATTACACACTAAAAGACACTGTTAAATTATTTAACATCTCAGTTTTTATAGTCAGCAATCATCAGACTTCAATCACTGTTTACATTAAAACTCCTGCTCACATATGGATAACTGCCCTTTACCCGTCCCAGTATTTTGTACACAGGAGACAAATTATGGAGACATTGGCAACAACCTTCTCACTATTTCTATTGTATCTAATCTGAAGGTCCTCCCAACTTTATAAAAAGTCAAGTCACCTTTCTTTAGAGGGATCCTTGTATTACCAAAAAAAAATCCCTCAGCCTTCTTTGTGAAGCTCCAAGTACCCAGGCTTTCAAGCAAGTGATTTAAGTTCAGCAGAAAAAGAAAGCTCTTGGGCAAGAGGATTAAATGTTCTTTTATTGCCATTAAATTCTGATCAGGTACATCTCAAATGCCAAGTAAAATGCACGCACTATTTCACTTATTTGTATTGCTTGGGAATTGCTTCATGGCATACAGAATTAAAATTCTGTCATAATCACTCTGAAGACAGGCCTGAGTCCACAGCAGAAATTAAAACACAAGATACTATAAATGGTTTGGAAATGACAGGAGTAGACATATCTTTCTGCTACTTCATGTTCTCTTTATCTGCACTTTCTAAATTCAAGACCTATCATTTTCTCTGCAAAATATTGTCCTCTCTTCTGTTATGTATTCAAAATCAAAACTTGAGTCTCTTGTAGTGCTGAATCTCAAACATAAAATCTTAGCCATGAATCACTGTCTAAAGCACAGTTGTAAAATTCAGTACTTTTTAACCTTTTTCTTTTACATGAGTATTACAAAAATAGAATAGGTTGGAGAATCAAGCATTCAAAAAACAGGAAATAAAAAATTTAATGTTTCATAGGCAACCTTAAGCCTACTTCTTCATAAGCACATTAAAGAACAGCCTCCAATGACATCATCTTTTTCCCTACACTCAACTCCATTAGTAGATGAGCACGTGTACATCCATGGAAGAATTATTATTGTAGATGTAAGAACAACTTTTGCTTAAACAGAACACCTTATTTTAAAACAAAACTGTTATAGGTTAGCAGCTGGTTTTAATAGACACAAAAGTGCTCTTAAAATTACTGCTTTACAGGTGCTGTTTTGGAAGAATGTCTATCTCAGCTTCTATTATGGAATGCTTATTTTTTATGCGTAAAATTTCCTTGCTAATAATTAGACTTGACCCAGCACAAAGCCACACTAAAATTCCACAGTACACCATCAACATCTGCCAGCCAAATGATTCCCCAGTCACACCTGTGCAACTAGTCTCCAAATTACATCCTTAATGCACTTGTGCAATCACACAGATATCAGCCACAGAGAGATGAACCCTAGACTAACTCCCAACTGTGTTGATGCCTCCATGACAAAAAGGGGGGAAATTCCTGTGGAAGTCATTTTGTGACTCTAAAGACTTTTATATAAATACATGTGCATATATATTTAAAAATAAACATTCAGAAACAAAAATATTAGTTGAGCAGAGCATTTTCACAACTTCTACAAGACAACTGCACATGCACCTCGTGAAACAGAAAGGAGCAACACTTAAGGCTCAAATATAGGCTAAGATCCACTTTAGAGGAATTGATAAACTAGCTTTAGTTAAACACGAGAAGTTTCTGTTTTATACCTTAGTGTGGGGTCATACACGTTATCAACACAAAAATGCACATCAAAGCATGTTTAACACATGATTCCCAAAACAACATTAGGTAATTTAAGAAGATTAAAATATAAAACTGTAGCAGACCCATGTTGATTAAAAAAAAAAAGAAAGACAGAAGGTAATGAGGTTTCAAAAAAAAAAAAAAAATCAGAGTCCATTTTTACAGAAATAAGTTAAGGTCATTACCTTTAAAAGCACTAACATACCATGTTTTAAAGGTTCTTAAATATTTTAATAGCATTTCTAAGAAAACTGCTCAGTTACAGTATTTCTTAAGAGCTTTCACATACCACTACAAGAAAATGGTTTATCTATAGCACGAAGAATGACCCACCAGATACAGGCTCCATGACACCAGGCACGCACACAGAGGATGCTGGAGTGTGATTCCACCATTTCTGCAACAAACAAAAGCAGGCTGCCACCAAAATGAGTGGTTGTGATGTCTGCTTTTTACCCACTGGTTTTCTTTCTCTTTCAGGTAATGTATTCAACAAGACCAGTCTTGCACAAGTACCTAGCACTTCCCCTGGCACCCCAGGAAGCCACCAAACCCAAGAGGCAATGGAGGGCCTTGGCCACCCTTTTTTAGCTCTAAGCCTGCCCTAACATCACCCACAGTGATGGAGGTGACACCTCCTGCAGCAGTGCTGAACCTCCCGGTCCCATGCTGCAAGCTGCCCAGGGAAGGGAACCGGGGAAGTTACCCTCTCCTCACAGGTGGGGAGTTTTCAACTGAACTTGGGACTGAGCCTGCTCCATTTCACGTTCACACTGGTGGCAGCAACACTGCAACACTGGCAGCCCAACAGACACTTGGATGTGCCACAGCTTGTGCAGTGCTACATCTTCTATTATTTCTCCTTTCCTAATACTGATGTGTTAACAACAACTAACCACATATTTTCGGAATAATGCTGACTTTTAAAAGAATCATAGGAAAAAAATAACTTTTAAACCCCACCTCAAATTAATACCTACATCACACTTCAGCATGAAGGAACTTGTACTAAGATTTACAAAACAACTTAGGAACCTTGTATTGCAGTTGTCCCCCCCTTGTAAAATTTAGAAGACATATAACTTTCCCTTATGAAAGATCTGTAACACAGAGCAAACAGAAACAAGGATAAACCTTTCAACTCATGCACATTTCTAAGCTAGACACCACGTCTAGACATTTTTATGCAATTTATTTTCAAGCTTTCTTTCCTGCTGTTTAACACCAAATTGTTTTAAAATATTCCTAACTCCAGTTAAAACCTTTGGACAATCCACACATCAGCCAACTTTAACAAACAATTTTCCTTTGACGTACTTCATCTGAACATGTATTTGAAAGTAACTCTTAAAAGCGTGGCATTTTAAATGCTCCTCCTTGACTAAAAAAAACCCTTGAAAAGTGACTGTGGTCTTTCTTTAAAGACTAAATTACTTTTTGCTCTATTCAGTACTGTGTGCAAGAATTCTAGAAAAGAACCTTAAAATACTTAAAGACTTCATGCCACTGTGCTGGTTTTGCTTTGGGTAGAGTTCATTTTCTTTGCAGTGGCTGGGACAGGGCTGTGTTCTGGGTTTGTGCTGGAAGCAGTGTTGATAAATACAGATGGTTTTGCTATTGCTGAGCAGCGCTTGCACAGAGTCATGGCCTTTCCTGCTTCTCACACCACGCCAGCAGTGGGGAGGCTGGGGGTAAATAACGTACTGGGAGGGGACACAGCCAAGACAGGTGACCCCAGCTGACCAAAGGGATATTCTAGACCATCTGGCATCATGCTCAGCATGTAAAGCTGGGGGGATGTTTGGAGTGATGGCATTTGTCTCCCCAAGTAACCACCAAGAATGATGGAGGCCTGCTTTGCTGGGGATGGCTGAACACCCATGGGAAGTGGTGAAAGAATTCCTTGGTTTGCTTTGCTTGTGCATCCAGCTCTTTGTTTACCTACTACACTGTCTTTATCTCAATCCACAAATTTTTTTCACTTTTGCAATTCTATCCTCGATCCCGCAGGTGGGGAAGTGAGAGAGATGCTGCGTGGTACTGAGCTGCCAGCTGGGCTTAAACCACCCCAGCCACACAAACCACACTTCAGAGAACTTCTCTTTCACTTTTAAGGAGTGGATGAATAATTTTTTAAGCAGCCAAAGTTATCATTACGCTCTCCTTGTTTTAATTCATGTCCAGCAAAGTCATCAATTGTTACAAAAAAAGATCAAAATGTGTTTCTGGATAAGGCAAACCAAAAAGGAAAAGGTCAGCAACTGTCTGTAGAGCAATTTACTGCTCTTCTTATATCAACTGCCCTAGAATATAGCCATTGTAATTTTATAATTCATTTCCAGGTGCAAGAGAACAAATACAGATTTTATCATTTAGGTAATATTTTACTTCCTCCCTGAAAACACACCCAACCTCACTTTTCATATTCAGCTTCTATAAAGAAAAACAAGTCAAAATCAGAAATGGACCATTTGGTTAGCTGTAATTATCTAGCACTTTATCTGATTAAAGTACTGTGGAATTAGTAACCAAATCTCTCATTATTCCTATGATAACACAAAGAATCACCATTTTATACAGTCACTCAGGCATATATTTTTAATAGTTGTCCTGGGCATTACAGAAACATGGAATGCAGTTTGGATCAGAATTAGAATCTCTCTCTCTAGTGCCATAAAACTTAAAGACTATTAAATGGGGCATTAATGCTGGGGTTTGTCTTCCTTTACTCCCTTGTACAGCTAACAGCTGAACACACCCTGGCATGATATCAAACAACTCCAAGTCACTAACTTAGGAAGATCTTTGCTTACATGCATTTAAGTGCTAACACCAAAATCTCAGATAAACCTGAAGTAACAGCTCATGGTAACAACACAGTATCTACGTGTATCTCCCAATTTCTAGTCCACAATGTGATACTGTACACAGAAAACACACATCAAAATTGCATTTTTATCATGACATGGAACGTTTAAGAAGGGAACAGTACGTACACTTTAAAAAAGAGTAATTCACTTACAACAAATTTTTCTTATTAATGAAACGTTCTTGTTACTGAAAACATTTTATTAAGGCAACAATATGTCTCTGTTGTGTATTTTGTCAAAGTAAAAAAAAAACCAACCAAACAAAAACCTCCTACTGTTTTTTCAATCACAACTAGTTTTCACTTTTAATGCTGATTTCCCTTCAAAAATCAAAGCAACAGAAAAGCAAAAAAATCCAGAAAAAAAAAATCTGCATCTACAATGTTCATGACGTTTAAGACTGTAAACTTTGGAGCTGAGATCCTAAGCTTCAGACACCACGTGATGGTGGAGATGAACTAGAGCCTGGCAGCATCCTCACTTCACTGCTGCTGCTTTCTGCAGTAGGTAGCACCAACAGCACTGACCAGGACTTCAGGTAACCAGTCAGCAGCTGCAAACACAGTGCATGCTTTGGCTTTCTACAGACTGGCTACATGTGCTAAAACTGCAGAACTGAGTTCTTCATATGTGTCAAGAGTTCAAAATATAATTGATTTACCTTGACTACTCTGCTTCAGTTTAGCTCCTAAAAATGAGATAATCGCTAAAGCAAAAAAGACACTAATAATCCCTTTGGCAAAACTCAGTCCAGCTTTTAAAGCTGACAGTTACAAGACTATAAGCACCTATTACAGAAGAAAAATAAAGCAAAGTGATTCTAACTTAAAGTTAAGAACATCATATTTCTAATAGCAGTTGCATGCATAGTCTTCCAGAATGTTTCCTCTGAAGACCATAGTTCATAAACCTGTCCTACTTGATTTCTTTGAATTTTCAGACCAAAGAGTTGCTTTTCACATGAACATGCTCATGGCTCCCCTTTTTCACATTAGAGGCAGGTGTCTGACATTTAAGTAGGATTTCTTTCTCAATTCACACTAAGCAAAGAGCAGCAACTCTACTCAAACCTAACTATGAAAAGTACTCATGTTATTTAAAGTATTTACTTTCCTTAGTTCACACCTACTTAGCTGGAGCCACTGAATTTCTGAGCTAACTCCTCTACTACAGTCGAATTAGACTACAGCATTAAAACCTTATCGATGGAAATGACATAGTAACAGTTAAGCTACTTCATGTGGACATGCATTTTCAGGTCAAAAATGCCCTTTGTTCCATCAGGTTCAGAATTCTTGGGTCACAACAGATTTCTAAAACTGTATCACTGATGAATAAGTCTTATCATTATGCTTTTCTCTATGATTTTTCACTACAGTGAAAAGGGCTAAAGCTATTTAAGAACATCAGTTTCCACTGAAATTACCATAATTTTTAGCACTCAATTTTTATTTTAGGTGTACTCCCCAAAGTTTTCTGCAACTAATTACTAGTCCAGAGAGCCATGCTTTACCCTAAAACCCTCTGTATTAGTGTACCTATACTCCAATAACTCAAGTCATCATGCAGACCAACTTGATTAAACGAGGGTTGAGAAGAGTCCCTTCCATTTTCCCTCCCCCTCTGGAATGCACCGTGCTAGTCTCAGTTTAGAAGGGAGATAAACAGACAACTGAAACTATGTCCCGAGCGTGGAATATCCCATGTCCTTCATGACCTAGTCCAATTAGCTATGAGCTTCCTAACAGACACTCGTCTGCCACGTTAAACAAATTAAATCACTTTATCTATTTATTTGCACTATGAGTAGACTGCTCATTACAGAGACAAGGCAATATTCACCTCCGCTGGTTGAAAAAGAGGGTGCAAAGAGAATATTGGAGAAATATTGTATTAATATGAGCATAAAATAAAAGTGCCACCAGCTCACCACCGGAAAAGAAACTTGGTTCTTCTCCTGAAGAAATACTTAGCTTTGCCTTTCACTCCAAACGCTGTTGTCTCCCGTCCTTTTAAACCGTGGAGAAGGGGAAAGCACGAAGGTCTTCAGCCTTTTAATTTTTACGGGGAAGCCGTAGCATGAGCAAGAATCTCCCTCCCTCTTTGCTCTCACGGGATTAGGTAAGAGACAGCAGCCCTCCCGGGAACGTCAGCGAGGGGCACCCAGCGGCCCATTTACCCCGGCAGCCCGTTCCTGCGACGGCCGGGCCCACCGGGAGCTCGCAGGGGCCAGGCCGCCTCCTCGGGCCGCGCCGAGCCCGCGGCGCTCCCCGAGCACAAAGCGCGGCGGGGCCGGGGCCGAGGCCGAGCCCACAAAGGGGCAGCCCCGGGCCGGGCGGCGCAGCCCCGGGCCGGGCCACCGCCTCCGCCTGCACACAATGGCCCGGCGGAAGGGCTCGGGGCCGCCGCTCCCCGCAGGCCCCGCCGCGCCCCGCTCCCCCGAGCCGCGGCCGCCACACAACACCGCCTGCCCGGGCCGCGCTTAGGCCGCGCCGGGGCCTTGTCCCGAGGCCGCCCCGAGGCCGCGCCGGGGCCTCCCGCGGGCGGCGGCGGGGCCCGGGCGGGGGCTGAGGGCCGCGCCGGACGAGCCGCTCCCGCTGCCCCTCGCGCTCCCCACAGCGCTCACCTGTGGGCGCCGGGCAGGGCGGGACCCGCTGAGGCGGCCTTGGCTCCCCCGATGGCGGCTCCGTGCGGGCCGACTGCGCTGCACCGCTCCGGCCGAGACGCTCCGTGCGCGGCCCGAGCCCACCGCGCGCTCCCTGCCTCCCTCCCTCGCTCGCTCGCTCCCTGCGCCGCGGGCACGCGCCGGCTGCTCCCGAGCGATCCTGCCGCCGCCTCCGCGCGCGCGCGCTCCACGGGCGCGCTCCCGCCAGCGCCCCCCCTCCCGCGCACGCGCACCCGCGGGCCGCGCTCTGCCCCGCGCCCGGCCGGGAACAAAGGCCGCGCTTCCCTTCCGCGGCTCCCCCGGGATCGCTCCCGTGCCCCGGCCCGGCAGAGCCGCCTCTCACCTGAGCCGCCGCAGGGCCGCGCGGGCCCCTCTCAGCCGGCGAGCCCCGGGCGCTGCCGCGGCCCCGCGGTCGTGGCGGCCCCTCCGTGCCCGGGCGGCGGGAGCGCCCCTGCGCTGGCAGCGAGGATCGGGCACCGCGGCATCCGCAGGCTCCGCGCCGGCGGGGCCACGCGGGGGCTGTCACAAGGGCTCGGAATTGTGTTTTAAAAAATGAAAGAACCCGCAAAGTGGCCTCTCGCAGAGAGGCCGGGAACGTCCAGCACGGGGGCATTCTGGTGGTTTTAATGGAGTGCTAAAAACAAACCCCTCCTCCAGTCTCTGCTCAAAGACTTTGCATAATTCAGGTTAGGTCCCCATTCAGCAATGCCCTAAATACAAATGTAACTTTCAGCACATAAACTGGATGAAATAAATGTAATTACCATTGTGCTTACATATGCTTTGTTGGATTAGGACCATGCTCATCTACTGGTTATTCAGAGGTTTGCCAGAGGAGAGACACTGTTTATTTTATTTTCAGTAAAATATTTAAAAATATGTATTTTTGATCTTATTTCCATTTTTTGAATGACTGAAGCATTTTCTTGGCCAATTTAATTGATTATCCAGATGGTTCTCAATATCCTCCTCATTCTTTTTGATGACCAGTAAAGCACTTCTTTTTGTATAACATTCCTATGTTGAATCTGCCAAGTCTGCTCCTATTCAGAGAATTTTGTGATTAATTTTAAGGCAGATTCTCAGAAATACATAGTGATGTAGTGATGCAGTGCAATATGTACCATATGCACTCTTTAAAAATCCTCCCAAGTATAGATAATATCAATTATTTGTTGTCAAAGGATGACCAGCTACAGGAGTTTAACTTCTTTGCACATAATTTCTCCCTGCACCTTGTAGCTATGCAGTGGTTATTAAGCCTTTTGCTTTAAGTATTCATGAGGAGTGATACACATGGTAGCGACTGCCAACTCATAGTTGGGCTGACTTACTGAATACTTAAAGAGATATGATAAAGTATTATTTTTTGTCCTGGATAGAAATGACACAATCCTGAAGCAACATATTTCCAATAATACATTTTTTTTCCCTACCTTCGATTTTAGTTCAGAGTAGGGCTAATCATTTGATGTATTTTTAAACATGTGGAGGTCTATTCAGCAGTGGTAACTTCCAAAAAAGGTGCTATCCTATAGAGAACAAGGAAAAAAGCAGCTGTAATAGTAGCAGTCAGTATTTTTAGAGATGAGAACCACAGTGCTTATCAGTTCCGGTAATCTGTGTGGTTTTGTACAAAGTATCTCTGTGGTTAACACTTTGATCCTGGAAACACACACTTTTGCTAAAAAAAGACAAGTTGACAGTCTCACAGTCCTGTATCAGATCAATGCATTGCTGGGTGGTCAGTATCAAACAACGGTGTAAACAAGGCCTTGCTTTTCCTTGAGTGAAACTAGTTTTTTGAGTAGTGAAAGTAATTAACCTACGGGCTTTTCTTCTCTGACCTTGGCACAGGAACCTCCCAATTCATTCCCATGTTCCTGCTACCCCCTGCAATGCCTCCAGCTTGCCCACCTGCCTTAACCCCAGTGGCATCACAGCTCACTCATGCCTGTGACTGGAGGTGCTCCAGGTGGAACATCCCACACAGCTGCTGTGCTTATACCACTGCTCCCTCACCCAGCTCACACCTTCCAGCTCTTCCAGAGTCACACACACCAGAGTCACCATCAGCACCACCACTTAGCTCAGTTTTCCTCCACTGTTCATCAGTACAATTTGCAAGGAGTCACAGGAACTTCAGAGTCTTTGAGACTTGTTCCTCCCTCAAACTGGGGTGTCACTAGCCCACAGGGTGAAGAGTTAGTAGTGAGGGCTGGCTGGAACAGACCCCATGGCAGTGTGGCACAGGCTTCATCACTGCAGGAAATGAGGGCTAAAAGGGCTCAAAGATGCATCATCTACTCCATGCTCCTGCTCCAAGGTAGGATCAGCTATGCCTTTGTTGTTCCTACCAGATGTTTGTTTAAACAGCTCATAAAAGTCCCACAGCAGAAATGTTTAAACCTCTTCTGATGTTTGCCTGTCCTTACCATTACATTGGTTCTCCACATGATATTTGTTTAATCTAAATCTCCCATTATAATTCCATCTCATTCTTAAAACACTTCTGTGAACACTGAAATTTTTTTTTTCCACTCTCCTGGTTTTGAATGCTTTCCTCTTCAGTATGTTGCATAAATTCCTTTCCATCTATAGATCAACACTGCAAGGCCTCCGATTATTCTTGGTTTTGCTGTCTGCATACTCTGTAACTGCTTCTTTCATTGTTTTTGACTATAGCTCTGACAACTGGGCACAGCACTCCATCTGAGGCCCTTTTAAATATTGAGTAATAAAGGCTGACTCTATGGGAAGCTGTTAAATTAGCAGTATCTGTTAATATAATAATTTCAAACTGAAGTCAGTAGTTTTAACATCAAGTTTTACTAATTATTTATTAATTGACATTACTTTTGTATGCATTTTTTACTAGAAAAAGTACCTACTGTCAGTGTGGAAATGTGTGATACCTCCTGTCCTTGAAGTTATATGGGTATGAAGGCCTTTAGTTTAATGGCATGTTTCCTTGCTTGACAATAATATCTGTAAGTCTTTAGTTTCATTTTATGTAGTAAAATTCTATTTTTCTCCTTTAAATTTTAGACAGTATCCTCATTCTTAAAAGTCCTGTTATTTCGCATTCATTTAGTAAAAGGGATAAACTGGTTCACACTACTTATACAAGTTACTGTAGCATTTTACTAAGTTCATACATTATTATAGTATACATTAATTTTTATGTGAAAAGTCATTGGTGATTATTTTATGCTTCTGTAAAACCCATTTTTGTTTCACGAATGAAGAAAGTACGAGCAACACGTAGCAGCATTCTCTTGAGATGAAACATGATTATCAGTGAATAAATTGGCTACTCAAATTTTGTATCTGGATTTGATTTCTTAGGCAGAAACACTGCTTCTGATCAGTCAGAGTAACACTCAATCCTGGGAGCTAAATGCCTATGCCCTAAGCAATAAATAAACATAAAATCATTTCTAAGCTTGTCTGTAACACAGAAGTGAGGAAAAATACACAGGCTTAAGTGATTTTTCTACTACAGCTTTTCAAAGTCTCTAAGATTAATGAACTCATTTTTATCCAGTATCCTATTCTAACTACTTTTTTATTATATATGAAAATGAGAACATTGGAGCTATTAAGAAAACTGAGTACAGTGTGTCCAACAAAACACACTTATTTTTGAGACTTGCCTAATTGAAGTACCCAAAGGTAACAGTACACTAATTAAAAATTAGTTATTACACATATTACAAAAGGACATCTAAGATCTCTACTGATCTCTTCATTCTGCAGTGGGATGACTTTGGGGTTTTTTAATTTATATTGTTCACTGCCCTGGCTGCAAAGCATCACTATTCCCAAACAGTTTATTTAGGGACCTTCTGACAGCAAGAAAGTGAAAGAATAGCATGACTACTTAAAGGAATTAATTTTAAAAGAAACTTATTTTTTCAGAAAAACATTGATAGCTCTTTCATATGTGTACTTGAACTGCATCTTTTGCATAGTAATAAAACTCTGAGCTAACAAGGACTCCACAAAAAAGCAATTTTGGATATTCTGAATACATTCTTGTATAAACTGTTGAACTAAACCTAGTTTGTAAGAAAGTAATGTAATGAACTTCTATGAAACATGTGTGATATCCCACTCTTGACCTGCACAGCCTTGTGCATGCACAGGATTGTTGTCTCCATTGATTTTATTGATAAATACTTCACGTGACAAAAGTCTTGGGGATTTTTTCCCACAATGCTGCCTCTAACATCTGAAGTATTCAAGCAGTTCCCTCAAATTTGGTTTCCACTAAAATCAGTGAATAAGCAAAACTTTCACAGGTAAGAGCTAAAGTTTCAGAAGGCAAATAGAATCCCAGCCTTAGTATTTTAAATAATAAATGTTTCATTTTGAAGCTCATGTTTTGTTAGACTGGTTGGGTTGGGTGGCCCTGATGTATCAGCTGAGGTTATTGAGCTCCACCAAAATATTTGTGATCAACTTATTGCTAGGCAATTATTACCTTGGAGTTTTAGGAGGGAAGCAAGTGACTGTGTGCCAGTATGGGTGACATAATTAATGTAAATTCTGTTTTAAAACATGCTGTGATTTTTCAAGGCAGCAGGAGTACGCTCTTAGCCACAGAAAGAGCCAGCCACAGTATTGTCCTCCTGAGGATCAGTATGAATCCAAGGAGAGGCTTAGGACCATCAAGTTATTTTGCAAAAAATCTATAACTAGTCACTAGACAAAATAAAATTTCAAACAGCCCTGATCTGTTTTTTAGATTCCAGATAACTCAATTTAAAAGCCTTTAAAACCAATTGAAATCTCCCAAATCATCCAGGTCTTACTATGTAAATATGCAGTCTTCATGTAAATTCTTCTGAGTGAAGAATGAGATGTGTAATTACATAGCATTATATAGCATTGGAGAAGTTCTGTGGTCATGCAGCACATGATAATATGTAGAAATCGGTTCATAACTACATGTCAATTCATTAAGCCAACTACGGGATGAAAAACCGATTTTAAAATAGTGTGAAACATATATAATAACTTTTCCAGTTTTGAAATTTTCATGTCTGTAAGGTTGAACAAGGGTTTTTGAGGATTTTCTTTTGGTAAGCTTCTTGGGAGGTTATGGCTGGGTGGAAGAAATTACTCTTGCACCATGCCATGAAGAACAACAATACTGGCAAGTCATATGTAATTAGAAACAATAGAAAGTAATAAGTCATCCATTAAACAGGTTGTTTTTTTGGTGGATTTTTTTTGTTGTTGTTTTAAGTCTGGGACTGTTACCAGATGTGAATTACTTTGACAGATGATCTCTATATACATATACTCAGGTGCCAGCTAAAGCCTAAACATTCTATAAAAAGTCCTGTACCAGACTCAACACATCTTTCATTTAATACAGAAACAAACAGCAAACAGTGTATGGAAACACCTGTAGCTGGCACAAATAAGTTAGTTTGCTGAGATATAGTCCCATACCAAGCACATTAAAGGTAGTTTTTCCTCTAAATTCTTACACGTTGTTTCATTATATTGTTACTCATTGTTCAGGCAAAGAGCCAACATTTTGAGCCTTCCTAAAATGAGAGACCCATATAGGATTTAGGTATGTCTTTGTCATAAGCCTATTTATGAAATATGCCATGAACATACTGGAGAGAAAAAGGAAGTGTCATTGCTTTCCTTGCTTACAAATCCCATTTTTGCTTTTGTGAAATACCTCTGACAGAGACCAATGGCTCCTCTTCAAGTTTTCTGATGAGAAAACATACACTAATCCCCCTTTTCTGTACTTGCAACGAATCTCCCAAGGCACATGATTAACACCTTGCTCAGATCCTGCCACGTCTACCAGCTCCTACTGGTTCTAGCTCTCTCAGTACACATAAATGTTTCATTGTTCTCCTGTTCAGCCTTTACTTACTGACTGTACTCAGGCCCATGACTGAGCACAGGCACAAACATTTGCCAGAAAAGAAGCATTTTGAGAACACCTCCAAAGAAAACGGTCATGCTTCCATTCTTTCTCCTCTTTTCTTCTTCTCTCCCTACAAACAGGGACAAAAAGTCTCCTGGTTTTCATTTTCTGCATGAATGGGAGCACTACCATGGGGAAGCCTGGACAAAGAAGAAAGGTTTGCATTCAGCTTTCATTGAAGGGTGATTGGAGAGTTTTGAATTTTCCTGTTAGTCATTTTTTGGCAAAGTTCTCATGGTCACCAAAATACAAATTCAGCAAGATTATACAGTACAGTAAGGGTCAACTTTATTCCCATTCCTATTTCTGTTTAAAATAGGTTTTAAAAGCATTATCAATGTCAAAGACTTGTCACCAGAAATATATCAGCAAATTATGTACTGGATAAATATAACACCTTACATTAGGTGTTTTGGGAACAGTGCAAAATAAGGATATTTACTGTCAGGTATCCTTTGCCATTCAACATTCCTGTTAATTTTACTGGGAGATAGTCCCAGCAGACACCACAGAGCGTAATGAGGATTATAAAATCAGAGTGGGTGAAGCACTGAAGAAGCTGTCAGCCTCAAAGAAATCTGATTACATGCATTATCCCTGACACTTCTGATTTACCAGAGAAGGGGGAAAATTACAAGAGATAACATTCTGGTTTTCACACCTGAGTACAGAGAAAGCTCGAGGCATTATAATGTTCTTTGATATAAATGCCTAATTCATTCTGCACGCATATTTTTTCCTTCCTACTGTCATATCATTTACCATTGTGGCACCTCTGTTTCCAGCCTCCCTATAGATTGCTGGTGCTACACAGGAAAGCTTTTGAGGAACAGGCTTCTTTGTATTCAGCAAGGATGTTTTAACAGTGTTGTAAGAAAAAGAGAAAAAATAATTAAAACAGTCTGGTTTGCAACAGCATGATTAAAAAAATGTAATATGACAAGAAAAGGTTCACCATCCTAATTAGAATGGTGACACTAACCATCAATAATGTCACCATAGTTTTCCCTACTGAAAATGTTGGGTTTTTAACTCCTGTTATTTCTTGTTGGTTTGGGTTTTGGGGACAGGTTTTTTTTCTCTCAGTTGTCTGGAGAGGACAGCTCCCTGGCCAAGGTGAAAGGCTTTTGTAAAATTATTAGATTTGATTCATTAAAGATTAGTCATTTACACCAAAGTAAGCCCAAAACTGAATGTAAAATCTCTGAGATAGTTAAAAATAAATCCATACTTCTTTTGATTATTTTGCACATTTGCTTAAAATGAAAAGCTCTTGGGAAGATCACACATTTGCAGAGCTGCCTGAGAGAAAATTTATAGCTTGTCAGCTGCATAAAGATATCATCTTCCAAAGTATTTTTGGGTGACATGGTAACAACATTCAATAAGATATTAAACAGAAATCCTTTGCAAGCTGTGCCTGTGTTCACTGTGATACTGCTAAAAAGTTTATTTCTCTCTAAATGGAAGAAAGCAAGTACATCATTTGAACATCTGCACAGTGAAACACACATCCTTTTTCATAATTATGGAGCAGATTCTGCCCTGGCTGGCCCAGCGGGGATAAGGTGAAGCACTGCACAGTGCATTTGTTACCGCAGGGATCCTGCAGACAGGATTGGATTCCAACAGGCACACCCCAGGGAGGCACTTTAAGACATGATAAAATACTACAGCCCTGTCTGCCTGTTTGGCCTTATATACAGTGCCAGGGAAACCTGCAGTAATGCCATCTTCTTACTTTGACTAATATGCCACGGAAGCTATATCATATCAAGTGGAGATCTGCAGTCTCAATCTTCCTATTTCTTAATATATTGTTGTAACACATGCTTCCTTAAAAATTCTGAAAAGAGTGCTAATGCAAAAATCCCTGATTTGTTTAGAAGAGCTTAAGCTCCAGGACATGGGAATTTCTTGCTGCAGAGCTATTCTTGCTGTTGGCCATCCTACACATTCAGAAAGTTTGGATGGGTGGCAGGGAAATCTACTGCCATGGCAATAAAACCAATCCTCTCTGTATGTATTCTAAACTACACTATTCAGGGACAATTCTCAAACAAAGTGACTCCAATAGTTTCAACAAGCATGTCCCTTTAGTCATCACATCATAGATAATAATTTTCACAATCAATAAATTTCATCCATGAGCTTCCAATAAATGGTCCTTAGAAGAGTATTACAATGGGAAGGTCTGGAATGTGACTATCCTGGTAACTAACCAAAGCAGAATCTTCCCCAGCTGCACATCAAAGCAGCTGTAAAACTGCTTTTAGCAAGGAATTAGAGTTAATTCAGAAAATCCAACTATGACCCTCTCAAATTTCTCCTCATTGTTGACTGTACAGTTCCTAGAGGGCTGCATCCAAAATTTTGGGGTTTTGTTGTTGGAGGGTTTTTTTTTGAGGCAGAGATAAATTTTAGCATATTCCTGGAAAACAGGAATGAACTTCTTGATTCCAATTACTAAATCTGCCACCTCTCCTCCTTTCCAATTTCATTTTGACAACAATGGCTGCTCTCTTTTCAACTGCTTTATTCCACTATTCAGGTTCAGATTTTTGAATTGGGCATTGTGCTTCTCACAGTTGCAAATCTTCCTTTTTCTTTTTAGTTGTGAAGTCCATTAAGAAACTACTTTAAGCCATGTCCACTCTTCACCTTTTTCCTCCTTTTTTAACTGGTGTTTACCATAAGCTCTCAGTTTTATTGTCACCTTCCTGATTGCTGTCTACCAATTAGACATTGAAAAGCAAAAGGGTGTCTGGAGTTTCCATCAAGGAGAAGGTACCCCCTGGGAATGAAAAACAACCCCTGGCTGCTGCATCTGCTGAATTCTAATGGAAATGAATTTAATCTAGTTAGAGGATAGACACTGGGGCTTATTAGTGCCAGAGGCCCTCTGAACTGTGTACATGCTTATCATAAATCCTCACAAACTATTTTAAATTTCATTTATCTTTGTAGCTTTCTAGTTCTATAACTTTGTTATAACGCGGTGCTTAATGAAACCATAACAAAACCCTTCTTACTATGCAAAACCTCTTCCAACATGATTTTATAGAGTATAAACTAAAACCAACACAAGTAGGAACAGGGTGGTGGGGAGGTACCTGTTTATGTCAGTACCACTAAATACATGGTTCCAGCAGCCTAAACTTGTATCTGTCAAGCCCATAACCATGTTTAAAATACTGTCCCCAAAACCCACTTACCCCAAAGAGGGTGCTGACAGGACTGTATCCTAGGAAGGAGATAAATCTCTACACATTACCAATACAAATTAAGCTGGGAGGTTATCAATCACATCTCTTGTGCTGATGGAGGAAAAAGCAACCAATTCTTGGTGTGAGACCCTTTTCTAAGCCATTCCCAGTTTTTCATATTTTTACTTTGAGTTTTGAACTGCAGTTGCAGTGATGTCAAGATGTAAAGATGTGATCTGACTTAACACAGTTAAAACACTAAACAACTAACTAATTTCAGCCAGTAGGCAAAGAAATTCTGGTTTTTCTGCCTTTCAAATTAGTTGCTGTATGATGGGGTTTTTTTGGTTCACCAGCAGACACTAGCTTAGACCAAGTGCTGTAATACATATTATTACTCATATAGACAAGTTACAAGGCTAATCTAAAAAAAAATATCATTTGCTGTTCTGGAGATCTGACATGTTATTTCCTAGATCAAAAGGATTATGTTATCTACAACAAACTATGAGTTATGTATGCATTATGCTATTTTAGCAGTCTACCAAGTTTCAACTAGACAAGCATAACCTGGGAATGCTCTGATACATCTCCTTTTGCACATATTTAATAAAACATTACCAGTCTTCCATATTCTAGGATACCCCAAATTCAGACAATTAACAAGAAAAGCAAAATAGGGCCTGAGATCCTATATCTCTATTTCCATTAGCAGATTCCGTGTGGCCTGGAGGAAGTTGGAATAGCCACTGCAGTTCCCAACAGTAATTTTTGTCTCTGTGTGTGTGTTAAAATAAAGACTGATATGTTTGATTTGCTCTCCTTGCAGTACCTACAAAATGACTATGAAAAATCTAACTCTTCGTGACCATAATTCATGGAATAACCCTTCTGAACAACCAGGACATTAGAATACTGATGGACACTTATCCTTCTGATGTCACAGAAGTTACCTACAAAAAAACCCCCTGACTGAGATGTACATACTCAGCCCACAGAGCCCTCAGTTTTTGTGACGGAAGACTGAATTTAGTTCTTTCTACTATACAGACTACTACTGGACACTTCTTCAAATTACAAAACTCTAAAATGTATTAGGTAAAAATATGTGGCTGGATTTTCAGATGCCTTTGATCATAGATCCCTTTAGGTAGCATTAACAGTATCAATTCCAGTTTTGCACCAGCCTAAATTAGATAGGCAATGCTTTGTTTATTAAGTGCACCATGCCTATGGATCCTAATCACGTGCCTGGGCTTCAGTGTACCAGTTGTTCAATGAATATAAAGTTAGGAGGACACTTCATGTCCTACATATACTTTCATATAAGATGGGAGAGTGAAAAGAGAATACAGAAGAAAGTGGCAGGACCAAAAAAGCAAGCAATATAGGAAGTAGTACAGTATATGACATCCTGATATTTATGTTTTGTTTTGTAGGCATGACAAAAAAACCAAAACAAAACAAAAAAGGACAAAAGGTTTGCTGGGATTTGAATGAAACCAACAGTTTTGCAGGTTTGCAAACCCTCGTTCGAAGCATGAGGAGGTGCATAAGAAAAACATAAACATTTGAATTGAATAACTAAAAAGGCATCGATCCTACTGTGTTGAGGTTATTGGAAAAAGGATTTAACCTTCAGTACCATTGAGAGTTGACAGACATTAACGGAGGGGCTGTGAATGGATCTAAGAAGGAGTGTGGTTTGTTTGCTTGGTGCAATATGCAGAACAGAAGAATATGATCTCAGAAAGGGACTATGTTCTCAAAGTCACTGTCTAGGAAGAAAATCCCAACTTTAGCAAGACAGGCGTCAGCAGAGAGAAGTATCAGAATGTTCATATATAAACATTCACTATGTTCATTCATGTTAATTTACTATGAAGCACAGATACAGAATCTTAGAAATACAGCGGGTTTTTTTTCTTCCTGACCTACAGTATTTGTTAAGAAGTCCTGAATTATAGTACTAAGAATCAATCCTCAGTGCAGTTTTGGAAAACATTTCACATTTGACAGCTACAAGTTCAAACAGAGGAATCCCCTGGTATCACCACTGGCTTACACACAGATTCACTTATACACTCTCCATTTTTCATGAGGTACTCACATCAGCCACATAACATCAGTTACAGAGAAACCTTACTGGGTCTTCTCCACTGTTTTTCACTAAGATAAGGCTTCTGTTTCCTCTGGGTTCTACCATTTCCTCTTTGTTACTTTCTATTCAGAGACACAGAAGAATATCTGCTGCCTTCATTGCATTCCTGGGCTGGCTGGAAGGAGTCATTCTCATGCTTGGTGTATGAAAGACCTTCCTTAAGAGAGACCCATTTTAGCAGGAAGATCTCTCTCTGTTTTGGGAAAAGATTAGGATATTTCTTCTGGTGTATCTCTGGCCTCATGAAGAATCTGTGAGACCTTGCCCGTTTCCTGAAAGTCTTAGCCCGAGTTTTGTCTTTTAGGAAGCAGACCTTCATATGCCTCATGCTTCTGTATAAACAGAATTACATACACGAAGAATGTATGTGACTTATAAAAGCTTATAAAACTTATAATAGGCCCCCCAAATTCCCATGCTATTAGAATTATGTGAATGGCAGGAAAGATTTGAACTGTTTGTGCTGTGGGAGCACAGCCCTTTACTGTCTACACACCAGACAAGCAGAAAGATTTGGGGACTGAACATGAAGAGCTGAGCTATAGCCAGCTGGATCTCCCAGGCTAATTCATTCAATGCATTTAAAATTAATGGTTTTGTCCCTCTGATAGGAGTGCCTTGGTAGAGAAAAAGCTGCATGGAAACTCTGCATGAATTTACAATTTCATGGAGGGAGTGGAAACTATTGCCATAATTCTTTTGTACGTATCTTCCAGCATTCTGAGCTATAATTCATGAAAAATCTCCCATAGGTTTCAATAGTTGGTAGAGGAGGGCTGAAAGTGTCAAGCTATTTTACAATTTTTCTCAGTAGTTTTGGACATTGACCCTGTTTGTCCTCCATCAACACAGGTGCAATTTGTCAGGCATCAGATCTTCAAGGAACTCCCCTGGTACTTGTTGACAGTTCTCAGGAAAAACTGTCTTGTATTATATTCCTTTAGTGAAACATGGGCAAGGTGACTGCTTCAAACCTTTTCCATTTTCTGAAAATTTCTAACAAAGCCTGTGTTAGAATCTCCATAGCTTTAGTGATTTGAGCCTAACAGGCAGACTAATCACTCAAGCCTTTGAATTTCTCAACTGGAAAGAGATTGCTACCTGTAATTTAATTGATTAACTGTGCACATACCCTTAATTCTCTACAGGAATGAAATAAATGATAAGAAATGGAATAATATAATTTAAAGCCATACATTTAAGTGGCTATGAATTAATTCGCTCAGTTACTGCATAATCCATCATATTTTTCTTCTCTTCCTCAGCATTTTACTGAAGAGCCTGACTAAATAAAAGTGAAACAAGGAGAACTTGTGAAGAAATAGAAAGGACAATTGACACATATAGCTGGATATCACAGCAGGAACTGAACATCATCAAGAACATCCAGGCATTCACTTTACCTGACTAATCTTATATGGCAAGTTCCAGTTTGGAGACTTGTGAATGAGAATCTACACAGTCAGAAGGGACTTTCTAAACTGAAGCAGGACATGCTACAGGACAGAATAGAGAGAGTGCCTGGTCTAAGACCTCTGTTCAAGGTGATGCAAATCTGCATTAGGTTCATCTCTTGAACAGAGAGCAGTGAGAGCATCTGCACCTCTTGCCTAGAGCATAACTTAAATGGGAAAGTAATACCTTTAAAAACACAATTGAAGAACTTACAAATGATTAAATAATAAGGTTTTAGACTTCATATAACCTGAGTGTGGTCTCCTTTCCAGTGACCACAATCTAATTTCATCCACAATAAGATCTGAAATAATGTCATTATTAGAGACGTAAATTACATTGCACATCTGCAAATTAATCATGGGGGATGGAGGGAATGTTTTATATAGCTCACACAGGAAGATGAGATTATGGTAAATGTAATCACTTCCCACTCTAGTGAACAGATTCTCCATTTTAACAGATCCAGGGCTTTCTGATTCTACTGTGGAACAATGGGACAGCTCGCAATACAAATGAGTAACTTCTTGGATAACAACTCAATGATGTTTCAAAGAACATGTCTGTCATACCAACAAATTCATCCTGCACACTACAGCCATAACATAAATCTTCAAATATAAGTCAGAGATTTCCCATACAGGAACAAAAGACATCCTCTCTTAAGCCTTCAAGGGAGCATGGGGGCAGCATCTATCCTGACAAAGACTTTGTGAGCATTATATTCCTTGCTATCCTCTTTGTCCGCATTGATTTGTTATAATCAACATCCTTCTCTCTCTCTCAGTAGTCAAGTGATATGTGAACATCTCATATCCTGTGATTAATATATCGCTCTACAGTAGAAATTTGTAAGATTGCCAATGTTTTTATTACAATCCAGATTACAAAAAATGCCTACAAGTCAACTTGCTCTGCCCACCTCTCATCAGAATCTCTGAATCACTTCTCATAGTTCTGATTTCCCCCCAAAATACAACTTGTACATCTCCTGTATTTTTCCAGCATTCTTTTCTCAAGAGGCAGGGAGTGTCAAGGGTTCAAACTGTAAGCCAGGATAGATCCAAGTCTGCCAGGCAAGAACACCTAATCTCACAGCATCATACAAAGCAGAAATATTCAGCTGTGTTATGATACAGATAACCTTTCCCATTGTTTCCCACAGAAAGTAAAAGTGTTTGTTTAACCCAAATATTACAATATCAGAAGCTTTTTTCTATGCTTTACATGTCAGACTGAAGAATATCAAAATAATAACAATAAAAATGTTCCAGGTAAAAGGTAATTGAATTTTAAAATGTATTTCATGTACTTTGACATGATCTGGGAAATTAACCATAATAAAAGAATGAAATAGGTTTATTTACACAGTGATACGCTGCCAACAAGTGTTGGATATGAAGGCCAGAAGTTGAGTTCCAATCTTCTGAGTCAAATCCACAATGGAAAACAATGTCATCACTTCACATTTTCTGGAAACATTGTCTGTCATTTTTGCAACCCATTTGTCAGCACTCCATCAAGCTCCTGCCACACCATAATGAACTACTAGCTACCTTGGATTATTTGCTATTATTTTTGTAAGATCTTGCACTATTCGGCTAGGTATTTTTGAAGCCTCATTAGCAAAGATTACATCATTAGTGAAGATTTAGCCCTGGAAAGGCTAGGTCCATTAAGAAAGAAGGGCTGAGCTGTTACACTGTGCAGTAACTTGCAAGTTATATTAGCTATACTTCTACACTTAGTACAAATAAGATTGGATATTTCAGTGGTATGACAAGAAAACTGATAACCAACAAACACGCACTCTATGAGCAGTGAAACCAATCAAGTCCAGCCTCTGGACTGGATTGGAATTTAAGCATTTGTGCCATCTGATCGCTTACTGTCACAAATACAGTAAGAAAAAATCCTACCTTCACCACTTCACTAGAAACTGGACAGTGGTGAGAAAGCTGACAACTTGAGCAGCGGGTGAAAGAGGGCAAGATCTTATAAAACTCATTTAACTGGAAAGAGAAGCAGAGTAAATACCAAGTCCTAATGTAGGTTATTACACCATCAAGATATTGTATTGTGAATCAGGATTTAAGAAGAGCAATGATATTTATCAACCTGGATATTAAATACTTTCTAGCAAGTATGAAAACAATAGAAGCTAAAAGTTGATGAGATTGAACATGTTAACATGAAATGCTTCATAAGTAAATATATTCAGTACATTCTGCTTGTATCACCAACTGCAGACAGCTGTATAATGTGATACACACAGGATAAAAATGAGAACGATGAGAATGCCTGCTATCTTTAACACCCTCTGCTTCTACAGGCTACTGCAGAGGAACCTTAAAGCCTAGAGTTTAATTAGATTTATTTTTCAGAGATTTTAGGATTTCCAGATGTTGCCAGAGCACCTTTAATTTCTCTTGAAATATGTATGCCAACTGTGTGTCCGTTGCTGCGTTATGGTTTCCACCATTCTTCCCCTGCTGGCCTTGCACTCCCCTCAGAGAACCTGAGCTTAGCATGCTGCAGCCATTAAACTTATTTTGACCCATGGCATGGGCCAGAAAAGCTGAATACACAGGCTACTTTGATTTCTTTATGGTCAGCTTGTGTAAAAGGTCAGTATGCAGAGCATGGGTGGGTCAAAGCCCACTGACACGGACAGAAATGTTTTGCAGGTGCACAGGGATGGAAGTTTGCACAGGAAGTTGCAATTCCAGTTTATGTATCAGGGAAAGGTCACACACAGCAGAAGTCCCTACCATTGGTTTGGTTGACCCTAAGGGATAGATTGGTTAAAAGATGGTGGAACCACACTTACTTTCTTCCTCCGCTTTGCTTTCAAGAGCAACATGGTGTAGGAACAGAGACAACCTGTGTGTCAGCATGGCCACACACACTACGCTGCATTTTGCTTTAAGCTAAATTCCATCCCAAATCACAGCAAAAGCTCTGTCCATCCCACTCACCATCTTGTCTGAGTAGATCCTACTCTATTATGTACATCCTACTCTATACATTTTACCTTCAGAAGCTTAAAATTTATTTCAGCCACATTCCTTCTCCTCGGCATTTGGTCCAGGGAACATCAGTACTGTTTGCTTAAAAGAAGGGTTATTTATATGGTGCCTAATAAATGGTATATAACATTAGGGTTCTTCCCAATACATTCCTTCTCAGGAACTGATAGATCTCCCTTTATTTCTCATTTTGAAGAACTGCAGAATAGGTCCTGCCCTCTCTAGTATACACATTTATTAGTATTTCCTTTTGAACTCACATACTCAGGAGGGAGTTTCCCAAAGGAAGGCCTTCCAAATAGCATTCCATGTCAACTTATGACCCTAAAGCAAACCAGTTGACATGACAGTATCTTCCAAGGGTGACATATCTATTCCCCTGATATATGAGCACCTTGAACTCAATGTCATGTAGTCCAAATTGCAGAGGTAACTAGATCATGATGCAATTCTGCTGATTTACTGGGATTGCATAGAAGGGTATTTGGTTTATGGAACGCAGTGATGTTTTAATCTCTATTTTGAAAGTGGATTGAAGAAAGACAACACCCCGAAGACTGTCTGATTAGTTCCATGTCTTTTTCCCCCACTGCCAGTACTCTGAGAGATGTTAGATTTAAAAACAAAAACCTGCAGCATATCATGTAGATACTACCCCTTCAAAGGGATATGTTTCTTAAACTCTCATTTGTAATACTACTGCCATCTTCTAAATACCTGCTTTACTCTGAAATGATAACCCTTTCCTCCTCCTCCTGTTTTTACCTCAAACTGACTTCCTAAATTACACAGATAAGGACAGAATACAATTACAGTACAGGTGTTACAATCTAGCCTTTTATATATACAGCACTAATGGATAACATCAATATTCAGTAATATCATCTCCTGAGGAATTCAGTAGCACACTTGCAGACCCCCCAAAGTCAGTGAACATGTAGGAAAACAGCATTTGTCCCATAGCAGAAATGTCCCCACTATGCATAATAAAACATTCTTCCAAGAGCCACTCAGCTTTCTTCAAATAAACTTTAGTAGGATTTGCTGGTTCTCCAGAAGACTTACAGGTACTGTACAAAACTTTCCCTACTGCCAAGTGGTAGAAAAGGTGAAGAAAATTCTTATATCAGAGAATAATTAAAAGGAGTGCTTTATAGGAAGGAAGTAGGAGCCATTAATGTTTCATTTCAGAAAGCAAAAGATATAATGGTATAGACTTGCAAAAATTTTTCCCCACTAGCATGAATTGTAAACACAATGCAGTCAGTGGGGAAGGACCATCAGTATCCCAGCTTTGCTGTCACAGCAGTAGAGGAAATAACTGATTTTGACTGGTGAGTGATAAAACTAAGAGCACGAGGATCAGAATGTAGAATTTAATTTCCTCTGTATTCACTTGAATTTTTTGAATTTAGTCTCTGCTGCAGCAACAGTTAAAAACTTTGTTGAGATTAAATTTAGGAAGAGAAGTGTGTATGTGCATATTTATATTTCTGAGCAATTTTCATGGGGTAATATAAAACAGCTGAAAGTGGGAATTTCTGTGTGAGGCACACATTCCTATCATTGGTGGTTAAAAACCCAAATCTCATTGGGGCTTTCCTCTGCTGAATTCAAAACACTGTCACTGATGACCCCACTGTTCCTCACCATGGACCAAAAGTCACACACAAACAGGGTTTTAACACGCTCTGCTGGCCAGGTCAAACCCTTTGCAAAAGCATTATGGTATTAGTCTGTCAATTGTTCCTGTATTATTTGTCCAATTTCTGTTAATGCTGCATGAGTACAAGAGAAGGGAGAGGACAAGGAAGTGTGACCAGAGCTGGTGCATCTGGAGCCCCCCACTTTCACAGAAACTCTAAAAATATTTAAGCTTTTGTATGAAAGACATGCTGCCTTATTCTTGTGACAAAACCAGCACCAAATGCAGCAGCTTTGCTGAGTCACAGAAACAGAAGAACTTGGGTCCAATCCCCTGCTCAATTTGATCTGGTGGAATTGGTCTTTACCCTGTCCAGTTCTCCAAGGACAAAGACCCCATGACTTCTCAGGTAATCTGTTCCAGTGTTTGAGCACCCTCACAGTGAAAACATTTCCTATGTAACTATACTTTCCTATTAAACAAATGAAGAGAGCAATAAGGCTTCCCCTTCCCCAGGCTCAAATAACCAAGTTCTCTCAGCCTCTCCTTGTGTACTGTGTACTTCAATCCCCTGGTTATCTTAGTGGTCTTTTGCTGAATTAACTCCAATATGAAAATGTCTTTCTGGTGCTAGAGAGCCATTAAGAACTGCTCATGTACCAGACAGATGCATCTCAGTTAAACGATTGTAAAGGTTTGAAACTCTTTCAAAAAGTAACCATAAAATGTTTTACAAGTGGATCGTAAACTGCAATTCTTTTGCATTTCATCTGCTCCATATTGCACAAAGCTTTTACACACTACAATATACATGATTTAATATATATCAATACCAGAAGCTGTCAAACTTCTGTTTTCTAAAGTTTTTCTGCTGGAATTAGGAATTGGAAACTAGGACACTTCCTGCGTAAGCTTTACCTTCACTCGTAGCACAAAGAAATATTAACAAGGACATTGGGACTTTGAAGAGTGTCACAGCTTCACTGTCCTAGATTTGAAAAGGAAATAGCAATGCAGTGTCTGCTACATCGAGACTGACTCCTGGGAGCCAGAGGGAAAGCAGATGAAAAGCAACTTTTTTTTTTTTTTAATGACAGCACAGGTTTCTAAATTTAAACCTCCAAACAGTGAGATCTTGCAAAGATCTTAAAGTGATACCTTAACCCACTTTTAGAAACAATGATTTTTTTCAAAGTGCTGCTCATATACAGAAAAACAACAGCATTAGGGATTACATCACCTCAAAAATACATAAGAGGACAGAGGACAATCAAGGATTCTGTGCTTCAAAAAGAAAGTTGGTGCAAAGATCAGCCTTCTCTGGGTTAATATTGACAAAAGCCAAATGAACCGAACTTTCTCCTGCTCCCAGCAAACCTGGCAAAGCACAGTTCCAAAGGGGCACGTGCCAACAGAGGGAGAGAGGCTTCACCAGCCTCACGTGAGCCAGTGGCTGGAGCAAACACTGCTTCATCCCAAGAAAACACTGCACAGATCCCTTTGTAGTCCTGCATCTGCCTGAAACTAGCAGAATGCCTGACATTTTCTCCAGCTGATTTCCTGCAGCACTCAGAGTAGCTCTATAGCTACAGCAGCCAGCCAGGTCACACACAATAAGTAAATCAGGAGTCTGCTAAAATGTGCACTCAGCCAAAAATAGAGCTTTCAAACAGTTTTGTGGGTTTCTTTGTTTTGGTTTTTTTTTAAACCAATGGATACCTGGAGGCAACTTGGGGACTGAAGACCTCTCCTAAATCCCTTATCAAATTGATGACTAGATTCCTCAGATATATTAGCCTGCATTGTACACAAGCCACACAGTCTTTGACCTCATTTAAGCTACTGAAAAAGCAGAGACACAAAAATGGCAGTGAAAAACATATTTAAAATTAGACACTGAGCTACTCAGACATCATGTACTAAATACTGTTTTATTCACTGTCAGGGAGGGAGTGCTGGAATCAGGAAGTTCCATAAGACCTGAAAATGACAGTGGCTTGTGTAGTGAGAAGGAAGCGAGAACTAATCCAGTGAGCTCCTCAGTCTGTCTATGGGCAACAAAATTCTTTATGTTTGCTTTTTGCAAGATTCTGCTCAGAGTTTAAGCTCACATGTAAGATTCCCAGCTCCTGGCAGAGCACCAAGGCTACAAGTTTACAGTGGCAAGACTCACAGAACTCCAGCAAACTCCTCGTATGAAAAAGCTACAGCTTGGGTAGAAGCAACTGACCTTTGTTGAAAGTCAAAGCAATGTAAACAGAAGTGTTGTCTTTCCATAACAAGTACTTGCATGACTCGGGCAATCCCCTGAACTGAGGAATTCAAGTACCTTTGCAAAATACAGGGAAGCAAGACTATAGCTGGAAATGACTTGACTTGCAAAGAATCTCTGGCCGTTGGTTCTTTTTCCATTTGTACTTAAGGAAACAATCAGAAAGGCTGTAATTTACCCCCTTTTGTGCAGTGGTTCAAAAACAACCAGCTCTCCTGATTTTCTTTGTTACCAATAATGTTGTAGAATTTTCTGCCATGGTATTGCCAGGCAGCTGTCACATTCAAATCTCACTATTGTAGCAGTTGGTGTTGGTTTTTTTAGCTTATATTTAGTTCTTGTTTGCATTTTCATTTTCTACCCTTAACTTTTGGGAAATAAAATGTTAGTAGCATATGTAGTATTCCAGACTTTTGCTGTGGATGCTGATCAATATGATTGGTGGAGCTTCTATACCATATAATGGGAAAATTAGTGAAAAAAGGGGTACACTACTTTGGAAACTTAGCCCATTATACCTCTGAATAACCTGAAAAAGGCTTAGAAATAAAAATACTGAAATGAATTCATAGGAGGAAATGGGCAGGGAAGAATCTGTTCCTTTTCAACACAACATTTAGGAAGAGACAAAATAAATACAGCACAATCTCAGTCATTTAGATGCCAAGAAAAAGGACCAACTATGTTTAAAATAAATGATTTATTATGGTTTATATAGGGCATGTATGCACCCACATTCCCCACCCCAGGACCTGGATACCAAAGTTTCATGGACTTCACCTTACAAACTGGGAAGGAGGCCAAGAACAACCTTTCTTGCTTGCTTTGATGACTGTGTTTTCTATCAAGCCATGGAAAATTGCAGAGGAAAAGTCAAAAAGTGAATGTATTTCTATGCTTCAAAAATCTGGACTGATTATTTTTGTAAACAAAATCTCAAGGAAAATCCCTCATAAGATCCATGGCAAGGGATAAGTTGGTGCACGTGGAATGGGTATCGTATCCATGTTCTGCACACCCATATTGCTGTACCATAAAATCTTTAAAGATATTGTAAAAAACCCAATATGAAGCTCTTTGGATTAATATTTAGTGTTTGATTTCTGAGCATTTTTATATTTTCTCTTTCTTGCCAGTTAGAAAATGTTCTACAATTCCCCCTAATGTTCCCCCTAATGGAACTTTTGAAGTGAAAGTGAGACAGCACACCTGAGCAAGAGTGTTAGAGGTTGGCCTGATCTACCAGCTGGCTCTGAAGGATCCCTCTGGCCTTCTGAGATAGTTCAGGCATAGGGTCTTAGGACCACACCTATAACATTTAGTATTTAGAAAGATTTTGAAACATATACTGCTTCAGATTATTATAAATTTTATGTATATTTAACAGAGAACACAGAGTATCTGTGCCTGATGAATGGGAAGCCAGAGTAGAAGTGAAATATCTTAAATCATCACAATGACAATGGGCATTTATGTTTTGACAACTGACTAATGCCAAATATGCAGTTCCAAACCCCAGGGGAAGTAGGTGAGAGCATGCAGGATTTGAGCCCCAAGCCTAAGCAGCTGCACTGTACAAACTGCACACCTTCCAAGGATGCAACAGTGCTTAATCAAACCTGTGGTAACCCTTTCTGCAACTGGAAAATTTACAGAGTTAATCTTTATAACCTGTAAGATATTGGCATGTGGTAATTTTACAAATTGAAATGCAATTATTTTATTTCCTTAACACAAAGTACTGCAAAATTGCAAGGAATCAGGATAGAAAATTTATGCTCAAAGCCAGAGAAGGTGAATGCAGGCTGGAGTGCATGTGCTCAGTTAGAGCTCTCCCCACCCACCTCCTTGCTCCCCCAAAGGCTTTTATTACACATGGGAACAGTTTCCCCTGTTGTTTATAAATTGCAAAATAAATATAACTTGACCATTCAACTTAAATTCAATCAAAAAGGCCCATCACTTTGAAGTTACACCTATATCTCAGGAATTAAATTTGTTCACTAACTTATCAACAATATTGATGTCCTTCATGTTTACTAATGCTCATAGACAGAACCATAAATATTTTAATTATCAAGGGATTTTTTTTTTTCATGGATTCATGACAGTGTTGCTGTTTGATGTAGAATTTGGTACCTCAAAAGGAGATGCTTGGTACTTCTTTGGCTTGGTTGTAAAGGTCCAAATTAATTTACTCTTGAAGAAAATAAATCAGACATTTTTGAAAGGCTAGCAAAGCAGCTTAACATATTTCTGTTATTATATCAAATGGCAAAACCCAAAAATCAATTCAGAGTGAAAACTTCCACTACTCTGAATTAGAAATTATTTTACTGCCATATCTTTGCAAAGTGATTCCTGAAAAGGTTTTGTACACCTCTCTTGCAAATCCTATGATTATTACACTGCAGCAGCATTCTGCACGTGAACTTGAATTTAATTTTTGATTTTTTCTTATGATTCTTAGCATTAAAGGGCACTTACTGGGTCTCAATTAGTTGGATTGATGGTAATTTTTATCTCATAAGAGTAATGCAAACGAAGTATTCAAACCTCCAGACACCTATTGCAGTGCATTGGAGAGAGGCCAGCTTTCACTCACAGTGTTCTTTGACTAAATTGAATCCATATGTTTACATGGAATAAAATATTACAAATGTCTCCCAGGGGCAGCCAATCATTATTGAGTGCTTTAATAACCTAAACCAAAAATTCTTTAAGGTGACAACTAACCTTTAGCCAGAAAGATACTTTTGTTTATTTTACTTTTTTTTTAATAATGCAGGGTGCATTATCCTAATTTAATTCCAACTTGTCATCAACAAAATACTTATCTGGGATAATTCTGAGAAAGCTGTACAACAAACCATTTGTGAAAGCAGTAATAATTTAGTTCTAAACATATGCTTCCAATTTTGTTTTTCCTTTCCCCCCCCCATAAATGTAACTTGGTTGTTGCAGTTTTATTTTTGCAACACATAAATCTGATACCTTTGAGAGAGAGATCTAGACATAAAAGAAAAACTATGTTTACATTTTAAAACGGCTTCAGTTGCCCACCATTTGTCCTCATAACAATATACCCCTATTCAACAGGGTACCAGCTCTTGAAGTTTAAATTCATAGAGGGGCTACTATTTAACAGGAAATTCCTGGAAAGACATTTCTTCTTTACATTTCTTGGGAAAATTACTTGACACTGTCTAAACAGAGTTTGCTTGTGTCTGCAGCTTGTGCACACACAAATCTAAATTCTAGATTTCATAGAAATCTATGAAGAAATCTATGTGAAGTTCACCTGTGAGAACTCAACAACGGGTCAAGAAACTAATATTAATTTTCAATATATTCAAGCATACAGCAATGTAGTGTGAGATTCCCACTTGGATTTCAGCTTCCTTCTTGATTTACTTTCTTAGGACCTTGCAGCATGCAGAAAGTAAACTTATTGTTCATTTTGGTACTAGAAAGTATTTTGATGATTAAAAATGTATGCTAAATATTCTTACAGGTTTTATTTTTATTTCCATTTCTTAAATGCACTTACCAACTTGTATCCACCCTGGTCCAAATACAGGCCATGTTCCTGTCCTTGAAGGCTGAGAATGCCCATTCCTCTCCTATGCAGAAGTCTATCCTGAAGTGCCACTAGGTGTTTAGTCAGGAAAACTCCTTTATTACTAAGATTCTATGCACAAATTTCTTTCTTCCTCAAAACTTCTCACTCACAAAGCTCATCCCTCTTCTGTCTCAGCCTTTGCAACCATTTTGTGTGCAAGGAATCTCCTGCCTCCCAGTTCACCAGGCATATTTACCACATAAAAGTGGTGAAATGTGACTTTATCTTAGAGTAGAAGCATATCGCAGAGACTTCAAGAGAAAGTAGTTTTGTAACCAGGAAAACTGTTTACATTACATGTCTGTTAAAATGCAACATATAGATAGAAAAGCTGAAATTCTATGTAAAGCACAGACATTTCTGGAGCATCTTTGTCCAAAAATGCTGTGAGGAGCTACGTTCAAAGAATGCTCAATGACATCAGATAGACTGGAGAGTTTTACCATCCTGTTTTATACTTCCCTAAAACAAGAGATGGAAATATCTGGGACTTGTTAAAGGCTTTCAGTGCAGTTGTTATGTGAAGAGACAATGGAACATGCAAAAATGCCCCAGCTAAGGCTCTTAAAAACTATCCAGAGAGAAATACTTGTAGGACTTAACCCACCAGACATGCGACGAGCAAGCCAACACAAACACAGATGGTGAAGCCCTTTTCAGACCCTATCTGGTGTCAAAGGCAGGAGAAGGTATCAAATTAATTTTGCAACCTAAAAGTACGTGAGGAATCCAAATTCCCCGATCTCCTCCGCAACAGCATTTAAGCACACTAAAACAGACAATGATGAAAGAGGCAGACTTTCTAGTCTCGCTTTTGGGTTTGCTACCAAGGACTTCCCTTTGAACCCTCCCAGGGTAAGAGGCTGACAAACCTGCTGGCCCACAGACACACACATGGCTGCACTCCCTCCTCTTCTACTTGAATTTCATATCAGTTACTGAAATGAGATACTGAGCATGTCAACACAAAAATGTCCAGTGTTATACTAACATATGGAAAGGATGTCGCAGAGAGGATTCTTCCCTCCTCTACACTGACGGGTGGTGTCACCCAAAATATTCCACGTTTATACCATTTGGAGACAAGATGTAGGCCTACATTTTACTTTGAAGCCAGACTTGTGACCCTTACTGGCTGACAGAAAAGCAGCAGGAAGGTATTCTGGCACTACAGAGAGACCTGCAGTACACAAATCTATAAAAACTGGATTACAGTTCACTCCTTCCAGGCCCCTCACCTCCCTTGAGGATCCTAGCCCATTAGTTTAAGGGGGTTATGCACTCAGATTCCCAATGTATTTCCATGGAAGCTTCTAGTTATTTTAGACCTGTTGCAAAACTGTAGTAAGAGACAGATAGTACCACTCCTTTTAAATTGCAGCTATTGCTTGCTTCCAAATTACCCAATCTGGTTTCAAATGCCATATCTTTTAAATAAAGTAACTGTCCTTTTTTTCCCCAATAGTTTCACATTGTAAAGCAATCAAAGGAAGGGTGCTTAAAGCATGAGGCATCCATGCCAAACCCTGGTGTTTAATTAATTTTCATTCATATTTAGTTGCAGAGACTAGTTTGTAGCATCTTTGAAGTGTTTCACTTTGGGACTTAGATAATGGGCAGTTGCAAAGGAATAAGGTACTGACTATACTTAAGGTCTGTAACTGCTACAGAATAAAAGTAACAGGATTGTAGCACGCACATACCTGCACTTTTACATGTGAAAAATTTTTACAGCTACTCACAACTGAACTGAAAATATGTAATAAATTGTAAAAAGGGAAAAGCAGACAATTTCTGACTTTGCTAGTAATGACATTCCTCTATATGACAGAGTAGTTGGAATTAAGTATTCACCTATGATCTGACATTTGTGCTTTTGCTGATTCACATCATATAACACTTATATTTTCTGTTTATTCTGGATTTGTCTATATCTATGCAGGTGCTTTAGTAGGAAAAAGAGCTTAATCTTTTTAGACCAAAATATCTTATCCTGACCATTAATTCTTGATACCTTTAAATCCTGAGGGAGACAAGAAAAGAGAGCTTAATTTAGCTTTTCAGTATAGATAAGCACTTGCAGCCTGTAAACAAAACAGGAACAATAAATGATCCAATAATTTAAAAGTAATCTTTAAGGAACAGACATTAAACAAATTCCTGATAACTTCAGAGGTTCTTGGTCTGTCCAAGTAGGAAAAGAGGAATTCCCAGCCATCCCTTCACTGTGGGCTCAGGCCACAACAATTAACCAGCAAGGATGACCAAGGGCCAGCCCCTGAATCTGTGGCCTGGTCTGCCTTAGTTTGCTTGGACAGACCAAAACCCAGTCTATTTTCTTTCCCCCTATAGCCTATATTTTCTTTTACATATTTTAGGACATTTTCAGTCAGCTCAGACATCCTCCTCCTGCCATGGAAATTTACTTCACAACAAAAGCAACAGTTGGTAGCCTCCTTCTTAGATTTTACTTGAAAACATTCTCGTAGCTGTAAACTTCTGCATTCCTTTTAGCTGGAGCTCTTTTGGGATTATTGTTATGCCTAGTACTTCTTGGAGAGCATATTTTCCAGCTGTCACTAAGGAAAAAATATCTGGAGGTTAGACCATCTAGCAGTGTTTTCATTACCACACAGAAACTAGGGGGAAAAAGCAAAGAATTTATTAAAAAAAAAAGAAGATGGCAGATTTGGGCACACACTTGCATGCAAATTAAATATGAAAATGCTGATACCACCAGAAAATCAGCTTTACCACTAGGACCCTTAGGCTTAGATAAAATTTAAGAATATCAGATTGATTTGGCTGTAAAACCCAAAGTTCTGATTTCCAGAATGGTTTGCAATCTTTGCTGGGTCAGATCCTGAAACAGCTGAACAGCTGTGAATTTCTTAGGACCGCTGAGCATATTTGCTCTGCGTTTATCTACCATGAAAGTGTCTGAATCTTTTCTATGTTAGAATTAGTAAAGACCAAAGCATATCCCATACAAATCTTTGTCATGTCTGTCTTGAGAAACCAAATGTTTGAGACACCTTTTCTTTAAAAATATAATTTTTTTCCCCTCAAAATAATTATTTGGTGCTGTCTGAGTTTTCTTGGGCTGAAGCTGGTATCCAGATGTAATTACAACAGTAAGAGTTTTTCCATGAAGATAATTTGCAGAAGTTCCCAAAGATGTTCAGTGCCTGGGTTTAATCTGCCCTGGAAGCATGTTTCTAAGCCAGAACCACTTAAATGAAAACATTTTATCCAGGACTTTGTGATCTACATTGTCCCATGGGATTGCAGCTGTTGTCTTAGCATTTCAGAGACTGAAATTCCATCCTCAGTGTAGCTGTGGTTTGATCTATTAACTACTGTGCCTTGTCACCAAATTAATGAAAAAACCTTGGAAGACAGTATGTTATGTAAATTTAATCCATGTAAGAGCAACACTATTTAGCCAAGCATTACCACTGGAGAAATCCATATTTCACTAAGTGTGGCTGCCACAATATATGGAGTTCTGAACTTGGCTCAGAAACAATCCGAACAGCCCCATCAGTTATATAAGACACGATAAAGAACAATTCAAGCACAGGACTGATGACAGAAAACACATCTAGAGAATATGTTTAGTGTGTACAGTCCTCTTGAGAAGGAACTCATGCTGGTGAATAACAACCACACAAGAGGCAAACTTCCTGTTGGTAAAGAGCAGAGATGCCACAAGGGAGGAATCAATGTCACAGTCAGTTTGAACTTAAAATAACAAACTGTGTTAAAAAGAAGAGGAAACAAGTTCAGATGCAAATACCCCTACTCAGTGAGTGCTTCACGGCCTTAACAAAGAACACTGCTTTAAGGTCCCTACAAGTCTCTAATCAAATCACTGGAACTTATCTTCAAAGTTCTCCCAGATGGTCCTTCTTGGCTTGGCAGCCCAGTAGCTGCCTCAGTGGCAGGAGCGATAAGGCTCAGTCACTGTGCTAAGATAACTGGGCAGCTAAGGGAGCGTGTCACCGGTTGGGAATTCCCTGCAGGATTTCCGTGAGCCAGTTAAACGTCAGATACTATCAGTGTACAAAAGGGGCCAGCACACCCTCTTACAGATGTGCTGGGATTGGTGTAGGGGCTTCCTGGGAGACACAGGAAATGGAAGTCCTCTCAGAACCCCAAACAAAGGAGAAGTAGGTAGTTATAGAAAAAGAATTTTCAGAATATGCATATTTATTAGTGGTCCCTTATATAAAGCCTCATGAACAGAAACAGAGACTCATTCAATGTGAGAATAGCTCAAGGAAAACACACTCTACATCAACTCCGTTCAGAGAGGAAGCAAAAAATCCCCCTAAACTCAGGCCAATAAATTACACCCTATTTCCCTAAGCTAAGCACTTGAAATGGCTATTAAAAGTTTCTATGCATCATTTTTTAGTGAGGAAAGACCTCTGTCTTTCCTCAAAACCTCCTCTTTTGCCTGTTACCACTTCTCACAGCATTAATTTTGTGTTAACTCACAGGCTCCTTTAAGGCACGTTCTGTCCCTATCACACACTGTTTAGCTCCCAGTAGGCTGCTGTGGATAAATGCTGGCACACTCCTGAAACACCCCAAAATCTGATTCCCATAGTGATCACATGAGGATTTCCTACACATGAACAGAATGTTATAAACTTTATCCAACCATTTGATAAGAATCTGAGAGTCAAATTCAAATGAATATTGGCTTTTACAGAATTTAATGGAGACAGAATTATGCAATTTTAAAGTTTGATTCTAATGAGGTAGTGATTACTCAAATGAGGAAATGGTGTAAATGCATATTGAGGGAAAACTAGTATCTCATACCAAGATTGTGTGGTAGAAAGAAAATCCCCAGAACTTTCATCTATCAAAATATTTAGAAATATCATAATTAACATCTTGTATTTGCTACTACCACATCATTTAATATGTTGTATTTTGAATTTCTAAATTTAGAGCTAAACTGAAGCTACTCCATCATTAAAACCAAAACTGAATTTACCCAAGTCAAAGTTTTAGAATTTAACCCACGAAGAACCATCTTTATGTATGAAAATTCTCTGAAGACTTACTTGCTTGGTAGCATAAGGGGAAAAAAATTCCCAGTAAATTTAATACATTTTGGAAAAATTCTTTCGAAGGCTTCCTAATTGAATTTGCTTTGGCTCACAAGTATTTTTTTAATGGCATGCAAACATTTGAAAGCCAATAGGAACAAGGTGTCTCTGTACATTTTACTTCTTCAGAATCAGCAACAATACCTATTGAAAAGACAGTTTTGTCTCCGATTTAGAAGTAGCTCCTTTTAAAATAGTACTCTTACAAAAGCAAACCAAAACACAACTTGATTTCTTCTTCAACCACTTTCAGAAAGCCTGCAGAGCCCACATAGAAAAGGTTCTAAGTCTTAGAGAAGGTGTTTTTAATCCTTTTAATGAGGCAGCAGTAATTGCCTTCGGGGCTCTCTTCAAATCAGCAATATGCTAACACGCTTGCTGCTCTGCTGGGAAGCTGTGAAGTGTATCCTTCCTTCTTCCAGGGCCTTAATTATTGCTTCCTCTGGTGGCCACAGCCCATTCTGCTTTTCATTAGAGAGCGTTACAGGGTGGGATCCTCTTCCACACACAGTGCCCTGTGCAGCTGAAGTGCCAAAACCTGTTGGGAGAGGTCTTTGGAGCCTTCAGTGGGCGCTTGAAACTGTGCGAGATAGCGACGACTGCTGCCCACAAAAGCTTAATCACCTGTAAATTCAGCAACGGTTTTACACACCCAAAGCTAAACAATGAATAACTTTTCAGAGAACACAAGAAGCTGTAAATCCACGCTAGAAGTGTAAATTCCCTGATGTCTTCTCTGCCCTGGCTCCACAAGCACAGAATTAGAAAGACAGGAGGTTAGTTTTGAGTGAGTCAACGCAGCTTTTTCTCACTCAAAACTAGGCCATCTACTTGCTCTGGATGAAAATTTTTTAAATAAGGCCACTCCTGTGCAACTTACTCTAGACACTTCTGTTAAGTCCTAGACGTTTCTAAGCAGTAAGAACTGCATACCAAATCCTGTTTCAAAATAAATCAGATCAGTCTGAAGCCCTGTACTGACAATGCTGTGCACAGTGTTAACTAGATCTGAACTTTCCTAGAACAGAGAGATCTTTGAAATCACTTTTGGCATTTGTCTCAGAAATGAGAATATTTGCACGAACAATCATTTTGGAGCTGCCACTGCAATGTATTAACTGGAGAAACTACTCTTACCATATCCAACTCTGCAACCCTACCCACTGACCTTTCCAGCAAAGAAATAATACAGAAAGTATAAAACCAGACTGAGCTGGCCAAGAATTGCACAGAAGTGTTTTCAGAAACTCACAGCTTTTGTCATCTCTGACAACCAAGTACTGTGCAAGTTAGCTGAGCAGATTCAAAACCTGGTGGACTTGTGCATTCCAGCCCTCTCAGGGAGTTTTCTCCTTCCTCAGGCTAGGAATGTGACTTTAAACAAAACTACATAGCTGAGTTGTGCTCCCGCATCACCATTTAAAAATAAACTTATAACTGACTTCTGGTAAACTCGTTTTCAAAACTTTTCTGTTGATTTGTATGTATTAATCCCTCAGATAAATACTGTTCTCAGATTATAACCATTTACATAATTATTCATAATTAGCAGGGCTATCTGTGTACTACTTGTTATCTAGGACTTTCTGTTGATTACATGTACGCTACAAAGTGGATTTCAAAAATAGAAGCTTCCATTTAATCTCCTCTGCATTACACAGAAATATTTGGCACTTGTTCATAATACATTAGCTTCTAAGTAACATAATAATAGAGCTAGCTGTCTGACTCAGGGCTATTTCTGAAGCTGCTAATTTGATTTTTTTCCAATAAACAGAAAATTTTCCCCATTATGTTGCTTTTCTGCTTGCAATGAATTATCCCAGATTGCTACATAACTAGATAACCTGATCAGACAAATTTTGTTTGTTTCATATAATCTTCATTCAAAGCATCCAATACATACCACGATGAATGTAAAGTGATTTTTTAATAAACATACTTTATACTTTTGACTGATTTATACATCAGTAATACATCTTAGGTAGCAAAGGAGGAGGTGTGTATGCACAGGGGGTTGCACTAACACAAATCTACAGCCAGGGCATGCTGGCAGCTGGGCAGCTGAACGCTCAGGGACATGTTCATATGAGCTCATTGTATGGCTGTAGCTGTTCTAGATTAATATTACTCTTACAGATATATTTACTCAGTCTACAGAAAGACTTTTATCCCATAGCTAAGGAAAAAAAATTCCAATTTCGTAGTCATCAATATTGGTGTCCATAAAAAAATGCTAGTACAGCATATAAATATTCTAATATAAATAATGTGTTTCTAGTTTAATTCACAGCTGTAAGATAATTCTAGAGCTACACACATTCTGTTCCCTTCTGGCCTTGCTCCTGAGCTCAATGGAACAGTTTCATGGAAAGATGAACGGAAATTTTTTTGGTTTATGCTTAAAGAGCCAGACAAACAGAGATGAAGGCTTTTAAAGGAATAAAACTGAAAGTTCTCTTGTTCAGTAAGTCTTGTCCATGGAAACTTATTTGACATTTCACAATTTCAGATATAGGTTTTGGTTTCATCATTAGCCTTTCCAGAGTCTTTCAGAACATGAAAGGCTGAATTTAAAATTGAATTCATATAACTTTACTTATTTTTACTATAAGAACTGGACTAGCAATCATACACAATTTAGTGAATGCGTTGCTATACAACAGACTTGACCCCACACTTCTCTCAGTTAAAAACTCTGAAATTAATGTGGATTTTGCCAGTGAGAATGCAACTTTACCTCCCATCCCCACCCCTAAACTGTCAAAGATCAAATAACTCTAGAGTTAGTAGTTCATTAAATAACATAGACTGCATAAACAGAATGTTTGATTGGTTCCAGTTTCTCACAGATGAAACTCCAGGGCTGCTTAGTGGAGACCAGCCAGATTGTGTGCAGAGACTCATATTTTGCCTTTTAGGTAGCCCCAAATTATAAATGTGCAGTTCCTCATAAAATATTTAATTGTTATTAATAATCTCGAAACATACTTCCTGATTTATATTCAGCTGATATTATGAATGCATTTCAATAATAAAATTTAAAATAATCTGAGAATTTACTTCAATTTGCCTATCCCACATCTCAGGGATTTTTTTGCTACAATGAAACTGACTTTCAAAATATGAACGTGAACAATTCCTGCTGGAGGTTTAATGTTATTTTTGTCAGCCCCTTAGGGAGTTGAGAGAAGTGGATTCTGAAAGATAGTTTTCCTGCCATTCATATCCAAACTGAACATACTTAGTGAATCCAAGAGACGTAAATTAAAATATTCTGGTACTGTGATTGATCCAATAATCATCTCTTTGGGTGTCAGAGAATCCACTAGGCAAAAACAGCAGCCTGTCTGATTACCACCTCATTGGGAAAGGAGTCAAAAAATGTTCCATGGTTTGTGTAATAAAACAGCAGAATAATTGTGACAACGGTAGTGGCAGCAGAGAAACAACAGAGAGAATAAGACTTGAAAAAGAGTTTTCCTGCCGTGAACACTTTCCAATAAAAGCCTTCCCCTGTTAATATTGCTGGCAGAGTCCAGTTCCTGAGGACAGTGGGTTAAAAATGCATAAATACATGGCAGCTCATATTTGTGAAACAGTTACGAAGCTTTCAGTTCTGCTGTCCATACTGCTCCTTTTGTGAATGAACTTCAGCAATCAGATTTAGAATTCTTAGTAATTTACTCCAAAAACTTAAACTAGCAATATTGAAATAAACACCTTTCTTAGTTTTACCTTTCATATCTGATTTCTTAGAAGGAAAGCAAGTAATGACTGCTACAGACATCTTAGTAACAGATTTCATGTGATTTTACATAAGTCATTCTGATTGCTGTTGTCTGAAATAGTAGTATCACATCTTCATCCCCAAAGTTATTTTCAGAAAGACCAATCATCTGCAATTACAACTGACAATGATGTGAGATGCATATGTAACTTCAGCTCTTTCCAAGTCACCAGTTCATAACTGATGAGTACCCAGAGAACCTCCATGTTTGTAACAAGCTGAGAACATTTTTCTTGCTGGGCATGAGGATTCAGTGGGGCACTTCAGTGACAGGAGGGAAAGAGTATTAGATTGCCCATTTCCAGTTCCCAAAGACTTCATTTACACATTTTTTTCCTACATTTCTGATTTTTGTCCTAGAAACTGCAAGATAAGGTAGTAATATAGACATTTATGTCAGCTTATGCTGCATGAGTCCTCATCCTGACCCTGAGGACCCTACATATAAATTTCCCCAGACAGGCCACAAAGCAGGGGAGGACCCGGATTGCAACACACAAATACCACCCATCAGCTGCCCCGGAATTCTCACCAGGCTAACAGGGAGATCCATACATTTCTGTGAGGACAGAAACATGCACACAGCAATCAAGCATCTGGATACGGGTAGCATATGTAATGAAGGGAGGAGAAGAATAATAGATGGAAGTTTCTTGTTAGAACAAGAAGAATGTGTGCCCCTAGGCTGCAATAAAGGACAAGACATCCCAATTCCCATTGTCCTTAAGTAACTACTGCAGCCATCTCCACAGACAACATCTTTGTGGCATTAATGTCATGCTATGCAGACCTCCCTCTCCCAGCTACACAGGCTAAACCTTCTAGTTGCAGGTTTGGTCACCTATGGTTTCATATATAGGTCATGAAAGAAAGAAAAAGAAAAATGAAGCTCTCAGAAACCAGCCTATTTGTGTTCAGACCTCCAAGAAATGCTTAGTTGGCATAATTCAATTTCTTCAGTGTTGTATCAACAAGAATTATGCTAATAAAATACAAAGTAGCCTTCATGGTATGAAAAAAAGGGAATTTATAAGTGATTAATTATTGTTCTCAAAGTGCCTATATACAGAAAGGTCAGGTCCAAAAAAATCTCTTGTAGAATTTTTTTTTTTTTTTTAAGAGTCAGGGTACCATTATTTCAGCAGTTGTGTAGAAATCTGGAAGCAGTTTTTTGTTGTAGAAAATGCCTTATAAAAAAGGTCCTTTCAGGCTGGGAAGGGAGTGCTGGATTACAAGCCATGTTATGCAAGCCTGCTGCTCCAGAAGCCAAAACCCTGCCCCATCAATTGCATAACCAGCTCCAAGGGAGATCTTTATGGAGGAGCTTCGATGGAAATTCAGCAAGTTACCAGCCTTCCACAGGCAATAAACAAGGCATTTACTGTCTCTTGGCATTTACTGGAACCAGTTGTGCACAATTTGATTTTTTTCCCCCTTCTCATTTCACAGCGTAAACAAAGAAACAACTCACAAAAAACCTGACACTGGGCAGACTGTCTCCTGTTGACACCATTCTGATCTGGGAATCATATTGCCCCTTTGAAATGCTGAACAAGCCTGTAGGCTGCTGGTACAATTCTGAAAGGAAGTGGGAGAGGCAAAAGCAAAACAAGATGCTCTGCAATGGAATGCACTAAAGAAAACCAAATATTCCAACCAATATTTAAATTCCTCAAATGTGGGACAAAACCTACTGATCTCACTCTTAGCAACTGAAGCCACAACAAAAAAAAAAAAAACCCACTAGGGCTGATCTGTGTAGACATGAAAAAATGTCGTGCTCCCCTACAGATCAAGAGACACCTCACACATTCAGTTACCATGTTTCTGCTGTACTATGGTATTCTCCTTAGATTGTAGCTCTCAGCCCTGTTACTGGGCATGCCATACTTTTGCCAGGTTTATACAGAGTAATAGAGCTGAAAAAACAGCACAACTTCCATTTCCCACATAAACCTGCTCTGTCTTGGGTATTTTATTTTTCTTCCTCATTTGTCAGTACTGCACTCCCAGAGCCTTCTGCACATGTACTGTTCTCATCTTTACTGGTCTGTGCACTGCTTTAACATGCAGCATGCTGCACTGTTGCTTTTCCTTATAGTAAAAGGCAAAAGGAGAAAGAAATATCCAAAGTCTAAGTCTTGAGACCCCATTGGGCAAGTCTGGTCAAGGGATTACATTTCCCACAGCCAAAACCACACAAAAGACATGTATGAATATTGTAGTTTCTAAGCACTTCCCCTTCTTCCTTATTTCTTTTTCATTTGTCCTTTTAATATCATTCAGCTTGGAAGGATGACTGGAGGTTTCACTCAGACCTCAGGCTGCGGTTATTCTTAAGAAATACAGTTTTGTCAATAATTTTCCTGCAAATAGTTCAGCAGAGCTGAAACACCTGAAAAAAGACATGAGTTACACTTCCTTTACAAAAACACTAAGGTATAGGAAAACTCATACCCATGTCTGAAGAAAGCAGCTGCAGTCATCCAAAAGAAAGATTTACTCACCATTCTCACACCATTACGTGTCACATTTGTCATGACAAAATCAGCCACCATGCAAAAGACCCTACCCAAATACTTCCAAGTCTCTGTAAGTAATTAACTGTGAAATGCAAAGCAATGTTACAGTTTGTAATACAGAACTCAGAAATCAAAGACCTTTGCTCTAACAGGAAAAGCTCAAAAAAGGGCCTTTATGTTTTTGGTTTCTAGGATTCCCTAGATTCATAACATTAAAACTGATGAAGTTCACAATCAGCACAAATTCCCCTTTCTCCCTTCAATCAGATTAGACAACACAAATTATTGAGCAACCTGTCCTAGACACCTTTAAGATTCCTTCAATTATCCTGGTCATGGCTCAATGTGGGCTTTATTATAAACAACAAGATAACCAAATACAAAGATAAAAAATATGAGATTAATGATGAATTAAAAGAAGCAATATTACACATGGTACACAAGGCACAAGCCAACTACAAGAACTGTCATTTCTGAGTATCTACAATGCAAATAAACTCAGAACTTTTTCCCCTTCACAATGAATTTTCCTATTAAATTAATAAACATTAGTCAGAGCATCATGATCTTACCTTGGGCACACACAGAACTCCCTTTACTTTGCAATTTTAGTAAGTTGGCTACTCTCATTTCTTCCCAGTTGCTTAAAATCCAGCTGCTTTGTTTTGAGATGTTAAAATTCCCCCTGAAAGACCATTTTGACCATACATATTCCCATAGCACTTGCAAAGCCTGTTTAAACACTGACAAAATTAAGTAATGCATGGTGGACCTTAGCAAAGTAAGGCCTTTTTAGCCATCACCTTGGCCCTCACATTGTTTTCTAATTAGTGACTGTTTGAACCTGTGCCAAACAACACACCCTTAGCTAAGCATCCGTTAAAGCAGTAAATTAGTCAAGTTGTGCAATCCCTTTTAACTCTGTCAAGCCAAATAAATACTGCCTTGACATTATGGAGACACTTCGGGTAACCACACTGAAATGTGCTCATAATATACAACATGAACTGTTTTCAATTAGTAACAAAAACTTCTGGCAGAGGGGTGGTGGTCCACAAGCACTTGTTTTCCTTTGACATCAATAGGAAGGAGCCAATTAGGCACTTCTGAAAATTCCATTAGGTATATATCTGAATATTCAGTTAGCAGAAATATATTTATAGCCAGAATTTTCAATGAACTTGAGTGGTCTGGATAAATTGCATATTTACAATCCACTGTGGTAGCTAATGCTGTGGATTACACTTTTAAGAAGAGACATGCATCTTCTGAAGCAAAGGATACCCAGATGTATTCTCTGTATGACTTTAAAAAAGTCAGTAGAGATTGTCTTAGTGTAACATATAAATTACTCATGTTTTTGATAAAAACCATTGTATTCCCAGGAAAAAGAAGATATCAGGACACATATATACAGATAGAGCACAGTCAGGCTACATCATAAATAAGGAACCTGTGGATCTTACTTTTAATCTGCGATATGACTTTCAACCTAATTATCTCCACAAGCTCAACTACATCAGATGAGTTTATTTTCCATCCAGGAACTTTCAATGAAACAAAATAAGTTACAGCTGCATCTACTTACAGACAGGATTTGCTTAATGGTTACAGCCTAGTCAACTCCTCAAGATTTAGTTATTTATTATTAAATAGATATTAATAAATGATTGCAAATATAGTTTTTTTTAAGCTTAAATACGTTTTTAATGAACTCTGGCAGTGATTAAGGAGCTGTTTGAATTAGATAGATTAATCAGTTACAAGCTCCTAAAAGTAGATAGCAGGGAAAATTTGTGAGAGAACATTGTGTGCTTGTCACCAGCTACTACTTATTTTGATGCCAGTGCTTCTAGTCTTCACAAAACCCTGACAGTGTCAGTTTTCCATTCAGGTATAAAGATTAGACCATGAGAAATAAGTTTGTGTAATTTATAGGGGACAATATCAGTGGTTAAGGTAACTCTATTTTACCCCGCATGTACAAGAGGATTTCATTTATTATATATACAAATACATATGTCATATATACAGTCTATGTATATAACATACTCTGTTTGGAATTGGGGCACGACTGTTAAATACTAATAAAAGGACTGAAAGCAGGCCAACAATAGGTTTTTAAACATAACTCCCAACGCCTGCAGGTTACCAGGTGATCCATTCTTGGATCATGCCATTTATACTTGAGTAGGCAATCGAAACAGTTGTGCAAAATCTGTACTGTCAGTGACTTCATGGGATGGCAAGTTACAATAATGATGTTAAACACAAGGTTCCATGATCATATTGAATATTCATAACACTGACTGCATTACAAGATATGTAGGAAAGAAGAAGGAAGGACACAAAAATGTATGGTTAAGATGAAAGCCATCCTGAAAAGCAGCAATTCCCAGGAAGACCTGAGGGTCATTGCAACTAACACAGTTCAGCTCTTTGTGCAGCCTTGTAATACAAAGGGTCTGCAATACCCACATTAATAATTTCATTACTTCAGCAGTTCTTTACAATGGATTTTTGCATATTTGTAAACAAGAATATCAAGTAGAAACATAACACTCGATATCTGCAAATGTTTGGAAAGACAGCTACTCTCAACTATAAAAATATTTTGGAAAGCTTACAGTACAACAGTGGCACAGTAGGAAGAAGGTTAACAAACCTCAGTTTCGTCAAAGAAAATGTTGATAGGTGACAATTTCTAGGCATAGGTATTTACACATTAGAAAAAGTGCTTTTCAGTTCTGCTGAAAAACAGAAATAGATGCAAGAAGAAATCAGTATTTCCTGCCAGTGAGGTTCCACTGGTTTTGATAACATTTTTATCAGCATGGTGGCAGAAGGGTCCCTCACCTAGCCACTTACTCATCATTAGATGGGTCATCATGGCATTCTCTCTCCTAATTCTCTATCTGTAGCATTTAATCTCCCAGCACACAAAAAGCTGAACCCCAGGACAACCAACCACATCACTAGGTGAACTACAATTGACTGCCATCCACATGTCAGGCTGTACAATCCACTGGCTGCTTGACTATAAACTCTATGAAAGTGCAATATAATTCTATTTATTAACTACACAACAGCATGAGACTAATAATGAACACAGCAGAATGCTCGTGGCTTCTGCAGAAGCAGACGCAGAGGTTCCTTGAATAGCAAACATTAAGTATTTAAAAAGGTATTACTTATTTACAATTAAGTGCACATAATGAAGAAGCCAGAGTCAAAAAAAGAAGTCAGAAATTTGCTTGATATTCAGTAATAACAATCAAGTTGTTATATCAAGGCATTATTTTGCCTCAGGATATATATGAAATAATAGTACTTATACACACAATAGCAATATACACCCTAAATCAACTTACAACATATGGACTCAATGAATATAAATATTACATCCTTTCCTTCTCCATATTCATTAGGCATGTAGCAGTATGTCCATGACTTTGCCAAGAAAATCTTCTGTATTTAGTGGTAAAGAATACACACTGAATAAGGTCTAATAAATGAATACCAATATCTCTACCAGGTTCAGAGAGAATTCACCAAGAAGTTATGAAACTACTTATTTGCAGTTTTTGTTTCACTTGCAGTTTCAAAGCTGCAAAATTCAAGCCCATTCATGCTTTCAGTGGGTTTATTTACATTTCTTAACATGATCTACATAGAAAGGCTAGTGTGATCAAGATTAATCTGTTAAATTTAATATTTTGCATAACGAAATGCATGGCATACCATTTCCTATAAATCTCAAGTGTGGAGAACTATAGATATAATAGGTTAAGATTTGTTGACATCACCTGCAAAATAAGGATATTTCCAAGATGTATTTGTCTTAAATTCTCTTTGTTTAGACCAACAGTAGCACATTCAAGCACAATTTTTTAATAAAGCAACTCATTATATTATTAAACTGCCAGACCAGACTTTCAGCAGATGGAGTTAATTAACAAATGTAGTGCACTTCGACAGGCAAAGAATGTCTAAAAAAGTCAGAGTTAATAGCAAAATGGTAATACATGGAACATCGATCCATTCCACACCATTTGCTAATTCTGTTAGTGTTAAGCAGATCTTGTCTTCCCCAGATTTACCTTGATGACTAAACAAGCGTATAATCTGTGAAATTTATACTCACTGTGCTAAGAAACCCCAATGGCTTTCTGCTGGAAACCTTTTCATGGGCTATTTCCTGTTGACTTGTTCTGCTTAGGTATCTAGCTAGTTTTCCTTGGCAGGATTTTCTGTTGCCAAAAGACTGGAATGCTGAGGCTTTTACACTGACACTCAGGTTTTCTATGTGTGTGATCTCCCTGTTTTACACATCCTGGCTGTTCTGAAAATGCCAAATGAAATTGAAATGCTGCAGAGGAAGATTATTTCCTTTCCACAAAATGTATGAGAGATGCTTTGTGTCTGCAACTGTGTGTACCAACTAATGTACCCACAGAAAAACAACATGCAAAGACGAGCCTCCCAAAACCTGCTGTGGTTTAATTGTTCCTTCACAGAAACACGTCACACTTCTCAACCCAAGTTTTGCTCCCCTAACTTTAACTTCCTTAAAGAGTTTCAGAAAGCATTTCCACGATCACATCCAAACATGCAGTTCCATAGACTAAAATCATAATGAGAAAGCTCTTCAGTATTTTCAAATTTATTATAAGCTTAGCTTAAAAAATTTTAACTTGACCTCCCCCCCCACCTGCCCCCCAAATCTGCGGCTTAGTTGTGTGTCTAAACTGGGGGTAACCAGTCAAGAGACTCACATTCATCCAGAGGGACTTAAGACAGGCTGGTGGCTTGAGTCAGCAGGAAACTTCTGAAATTCAACAAGGACGAGAGCAGGGTCCTGCACGTGGGATGGAACAACCCTGTGGAAGAACACAAAGTGAGGAGCTGTGAGCAGCTGTGCTGGGAAGGAGCTGAATCCTGGTTTCCAACAAGCCAAACACAAACCCACAGTGTGCTCCAGCAGCCAGGATAGCCCCAGCACCCTTAGCTGTGCTGACAGGAACAGGCCTGTCGATCTGAGGAGGGGATTGTCCTCCCTGAACCTGGCACTAATTAAACCAGAGGAAAGAGCCCTGGCACAGGGGGGAGAAGCAAGGCCTTTGGGAAGATTGGGTAGCAATTCCCCAGCACTTACAGGGAACTTATCGAGGAGACAGGAGCAGGCTCCTCACAGCAATGTGTGGTGCAAGGACGAGAGATAAATGACAAATTGAATCAAGAAAGAGGCAGACTGATTCAAGGACAGAAATCTTTGGGTCATGATCACAGCCAGGCAGTGGAACAAGGGACCTCATCTCAGTTCTTGGAGGTTTTCAAGAGCTGGCAGGGTAAGGCTCTGAGCAGGCTGATCACTTAGCTGACCCTGCTTTCAATAGGAGCCTGGACTAGGGCATGTCTTGAGGTACTTTCTGACTCAAAATAATCTGGGATTATATTGCCTTAGTAAGCAAAATTGGGCCCTATCTTGCACTAATGATTAACCAAATGCAACAGCAGGGACAATAAAAGAAATTTAAGATCTTTCATTAAACATGCTTAGAATTCACAAAAGGATTCACTACAGAGCGTGTAAGGAACACGAGTACTGATAAAGCCAAAGCAAATGAAAAAAAACCCCACTAATATTTCTTTTTAATTTTTTTTAAAGGAGGAATGAGCATACTAGGTGCTGACTTTGCTACTTTGAAAAGAGGAGCATTTAGACATGATACTATGATACTCATGGAAACAAGAATTTTCATATCAGAATTCTTGTGTCTATGCATGAGGAATTACTTTTCTCCTATCCCTCTTATCAAAAGAATATTCTGGAAAATTATCTTGGGGTCTGCAAGACAAGCTTGGAGCCCTATTTTTGCTTCAATAACAGTAGATTTTCAGTTACTGTGTCTATGGGGAATCTTGAATCTTAATTTGCACATATACAGCTACAAAATCTACCAATATAGAAGGATCTCTAAGGCCACACTGCATTTTATTTACATAGATACATCACTATTCAAGAACTCTGCATAAGCATTTGAAGTTAAGAAAGGTAAGTTACAGTAGATGGGAACAAGAAATATCTGAGTAATTTTTCTTTTATGCTTAGAACTTTACAAGCACTGCAAACCCATGGATCTTTAGATGGCTGCCTTGATTCTACAAATGAAATTCTATTCTGTTTTCTAATTCAAAACCTTATGTTTGCCATTGAGTAGGCAAACAGTGAGACAAACAGAACTAATGTACAGAATCACAGCAAACATCATCAGCCTCTTCAATAATACATTTAGTGGAAAAAGTTCAGCTATAGAGACAATTTTCTCCAAACTTTAAAAAACCAAACAAACATGTAGTCCTATTAAGGTCAGCTGAATAACATCTGTGGAACTGGAAAGATGGTCTATGATATTCAAGTATAATTTTAGAGTATTTAATAGACATGGTTAATGAAATTCATAAGTCTATAAGCTTCCTAAATAGCAATTTCACTGTCATATGGATTATTTCCAAAGACTTTCTTTGTGCCAGGATTTTTCTTTAATTCCTGAGCTATTTTTTGAAGGAAAACAGTTCCAGTAAATAGATTACAATGGGAACTGAGCATCATGGCTCAAATAATGAAATTTGATACTAACTCCCCAGGTAACGTGCAGTTTTCCCCAATGAACACTTCACTTTACCCCATAGACAAACCAGCTGGGAAGGTTCTGGGGCACTACAACGAATGACTTCTTCCAGACCATATGCTCCTTGCAAGACCATATGCCCTTTATGACAGTCCCAGATTAACCCAGTTTGTGGGAATTCAAACCCCACACATGGCACCTTTGTAGGCAATAGGAATAACAAACCCCTTCTCTCTCAAAGAAGAAAAACCTGCCATGATAACAAAAAACACCCCCCCAAAAACCCCCAAACCTACCCGCTCCAAAATGCACCTGCCACCAAAAAATAAGACATACCCACCCAAAAAGTAACCTCACACAAAACTTTTATTTTTTTTTTTAAAGTATAACATACTTTCATTGCAAAGAGAAGGTAAGACATTTACTTTTTTTTTTGTCCAGGTGAAGCAGAGTCAAGAGTGGATTTTCTAGAAGGATTTGCTTTATTAGACTAGCTAAAACATAGACCCCCATATTAGGACATTTACAAATTAAACCCAAACTGTAGACCAGTTATGATGCCTCAAGAAACCAGTTATGATGCCCATCTGAAAGTCTTTTCATCTTCAGATCCACAAGCAATTTTGTTCTATGAATGAAATAAGTGGTATGTTCAATATTCCATTTGTGAGTGCATTGGCTCTTGCAACTTAATTAAATGCCTCACTAACTTCACACATCCAAGCATTTCTGTATGGCTACCTCATATTAAACAACTCACAAGAAACAGAAAATATCACAAAACACTTCTGTAATCAGATATGGCATGGTACTATAAATTATTCTCATGTTATAGAATCTGTGCTAATAAATATAGAGGCAGCTGGTAGAGAAGCCTTTAGGTTAAATGGACCATCATCTCTTTATCACTGGTTAAGCAGAGGGGAATTCCTAAGGAGACAAACACTTGTAAGGAGCTTACCTCCCAACTGACAGGCCAAGCAGATTAACAGCATTGTCAGTCACACCAAATCACCATGACTGTTCCCTCACTTTTATGCAAGCATTCTGTTGCTTGCTACTTTTGTATTTTAAACCCACAACAGCTTATTTTAGTGGAAGGAGTTCCCATCCATAGCAGGGGGCTGGAGGTGGATGATCTTCGTGGCCCTTCCAACGCTAACCAGTCTATGATATATTTACAAAACCCCCTCCCCCCAGCAAAAACCTCATTAAAAAAAAAAAAACAACAAAACACCAACAACAAAACCCCCCACCAAAAAACCTGCTTTCATACCAATGTTTCAAGAAAGCAACATAAACATTTATTATGCTAAATTTTGTATTGAACAGGTTCAAGAGTTATGGTGGAGGATGAACTATGAGCCTGGAAACCACCAGCAAAAGAAAAGCTCATGAGGGAGAGGGAGATACAGCTTCTTGACAAGCTCCCTTTCAGGCCAAGAGGATTCTGACTTCACATTAATGTGCGATCAAAGCATCAATACATTTAATGTGCCGAAGACATTCAGAATGGCTCTGGCATACTTCAGAAGGAAATGCTCTTTCTGCTTTGGAAAAGTATCATCCTGTGCCAGGTTTGGACAAAAACAGACACTTAGATGCACACTGAAGTTCCTATGAAAGCATTTCAAGGTCAGCCTCTGCAACAAGATCCTGAACCCACTGCCTTTAATGCCAGCAAGTGACAACTACTGGTTCTGATGCTCTGTATCTCAGGACTCACAACTGTCTTAGGGGCTCATTTATTTAAGCACCAAACACATGATGAACCCTCTAAACACAACCTCTGCCTGCACCAACAATTGTAATGAGACCAGTGCAGCCTTCCCCACATACTCCAAAATTCTGAGTGCTTGTTCCCATGCAGCTGCTTCAGTGCAACTGCCTCATGTTTATACCTCCAGCTTTGAGCTTCTCCCCGAGACCTTTTCCATCTTCATGGAAGCAAGTTTAACAGTGATCAGAACTGGAACTGCACCCAGCTTAGCAAGTCCACAGTTTCACAGTTTTCCCCTCTCTCAGAGTTCCATAGATCTTGGAACAAACTGTAGCCACCTTTGGGGCAGTTTACATGGAAATGCTGCACAGCCACATGGCTGCAGTTGTGCATTTCCTGTGGCATATGACACACTGTTCCAGATGGTGCTAATGGCATGGGACCTAAAATACCTTTACCTCCCACTGCAAATCTACATCTGATTTCCTTTCTGCTGGTATCACATTTTAGTGATATTCTATGAAGACAAAATACGGGCTTTTCAAAAATGTGAGTGCTTAAGTGCTGAAGTCACACTTTACCTGAAGCACTGTGGTCTTTCAGAAGTATTTATGCACCTATGCATTTCTGAAAATGCCACAGAGCTCCTTTCTGTATCTTTAGGCCCCTAAGTGCCCTGTAAAGCTCTGAGTATCTTCTTGAACAAAACTTGCCCTGTTAAACCAAGAAAAAAGCCCAAAACATTACTCTCTTTCACTCTGGATTTGCAGATCATGTGGCATAGCAGAAGCTTAATTCAGGTGGGTCTGTCAGGTGTTTCCATAATATCAGTTACCCATCATTCCAGTATATATTCTGTTCACCTGGGAGCTAAATGACCTTGTCCTACAGAGCCTTGCTTTGGGAGTCCAGGGGGAATGGGGTATCACAGATGTCTTTAATATAGCAACCTGGTTGAAAGGGGAACACAGGAGAACACACTGCAGCCATGACAGTGTGTGCCATACACACACACACACACACACACACACGTATATACACATAGATCTTATTTCCTCCAAGATACACATAACAGAAAATGTGCACCTATTTTACCAAGACTGTTCAGTAGCCTAGAGTGTCAAATCACTTAGTAGAACACAGAACTCTCAGAAAGGCTCTTAATTCAGATCGAATGTTAGAAAGTGTAAAATTTTAAGCCTGTTGAACTTGTAATTTACAGTAGGATATGACTAAATACCCAGCCCTTTCCACAATTGGAATCTGCACAGAGTGAGGCAGTAACACTGCCTGTGGTACTTTAATAAGTTGTTATAACTCACAGAGTCTTTTCTGAAATATAAACACAGTTTTCAAATAGACTGTCAGTTTTTTACTCATGGTATTGAACTTGCTCCCTACACCCACCCAGTGTGTTTCAGAGGCTCTGAATGTTGCTGATCATATTCCCTACCCTTCTGCACACCGACATCTGATCAGCCCTCCTGCATTCACTAACCGTGAGATAGCCTGAAACAAGATTCTAATGGACGGATTTGTGCTTGTTTCACCCAGCAAGAAACTGGAAACCAATGTCCATAACTTCAATTTTTCATACTTAGAAAGAAGCCCACTTTCATAGCAGGGTGCAGGACCATTGACTTAATTGTGTCAGAACAGCACACAGCCTCTCCTGTTTGATACCAAACAAGGCTGCTTCTTGCCCACCAGCCTGCCTTCTTTAATTTAGGGAAATTCATCTTGCCTGTGTTTCTGTATGTTTACAGCATTAGGGGAGATCATGCTAATGAAACTTTTTCAAAGTAAAGCTACTCCTTATTTTATAGGAGGAAGACAATATGTGCATGCAGCACTAGTATTTAATCCATAACCACCACAGCTAAACAGGAGTCCTAGTAACAAGAAGGTGTCACATATACCTTAGATAGGGGAAAAAAGAACAGACTGTTTCTGTCTCTACTCCTGCAGCACTGATTAACCACTGGGCAGATATTCACAATTTAAGGCAGACTCCCATTAAATCCTTTTCACTATGCATCACTCACCATTGGTGCATTATGAGACAAATAAAAGACAAGCAAGAGCCCATCAGTGAGGAAAGAAAGAAAGGGTTATAATATTTTTACAGAAACATTACAAATTTATGTAAGCTGCTTTATTATTTGTATATAATTAAATATTATATTAAAAGAAATTATAACCTCCCTTCCCAAATAGCTCCTCAAGCAGCAATTACATTCACCTCCTACCAGAAACATTTGAATAATGTCCCTGAAAGGCCCTGAGACTAAACCCACCAGATGGGATAGATGAGATATCCTGGGCTTTTGCATGAATTATTTCAATCCATCATCATTTGGAAGACTCATAGCTGCTGTAATATTGGAAAGCTTAATTTGATTTCCATTTACAAAGTAGGGCTTTGATGGATGCTATAAAACAAAGGATAACAATCCAGCTACTATATCTTTATCTTCTCTGCATTTTTGTTGACAGCAGAGAACTGAGGGCTCAGACTCATGACCTACAAGAGTTTAAACCACTGTGCCAGCTGTGACAACAGAGAAACCAGCACACAGCATCCAGCAAGGGCAGCTGCAATGAATCTCCTGCAATCACCCCCAATAACATTTTAGGCCACTACAACATCTACTGCTTATGAATCAGAGCCCTAAATAATTTTTAGTAAAAATTAATGCATTGAATGGTTTAAACAAAAATAATAATGTGCACACAGTGAATTGATATAGACTCTGCAAATTAATTTCATGATCAGCCTAGCATTGTCTTAAATTGTTTCATTTCTAGTGCTACCTCCTTATTCATTTTACTCAAAAGTCTGTTCCTGGCTCAAGTCTGGAAGGAAAACAAGTTTGAACATTGGGAAGCTGTGTGTTGATACTATATGTTTCACAATAAGTTACATTCAGCCCAGGAAATTTCTCTTTAGATTAGGTGTGAGCAGCTGATAGACATACAGTCCGAGAGCATAAAAATTTGGTTAAAAGTTAAAATATGGCAAGTTCTTTTTTTCCTAATGTAGAGAATCCTTGGATAGCTACAACTGTGACATAAAACATTAATTTATTCCCAATGAATGCCAAATATTACTATTTTAATGCCCCTTCACTTCAGAATGTCAAGAATGCCCTTATCCATATTCTTGGTGTTCTGCCAGTAGATCTGGCAAAAGACTCTGATGTGCCTCTTTTAATTCAAGGCCCTCTGCTGTGAAGATCTCCCACACAAAGTATTTATAAACCACAATGTACCTCCTCCTCCTCACAGAAAATATTCCCAGACATTCATGCTCTGCCTTTTAGATATTCCCTATTTCCTTCTCTGCAAAACACACCATTGAGCTGGGTGTGTTTGCATTCAGGTTGCAGAAATGCTCCTCACAGAAAGGAGTCACCCTGCGAGTGGTTTCAGTATCGTTCAGTGCTGTGTGCTCCCAGGTCACTGCCCCAGTGAAAGGGCTGCTCCTGCCTCTGTCCTTGCATCCTGCTTTGCCCCTCACCAAGTGCTCGGCAGCCAGCTCTGCCCTCATGCGCTGATGGGAGGCTCTGTGATGCCTTCTCTGATTTTTAATGTAAAACCTCTGAACATCCGAATTTATCTTATCTATTTGTTTTTAGAATATAATTTCTCGTGCGCCGACACCTTAACTCCCGGAGATCAGAATTGTTCAAACAGCAGACTTTCGGCCGCAGTTCTGAATTCAAGGAACTCATACCAAGGGTAAATATATTACCACCAATTGCATTTGCCTATCAAACATAAACTGCCAGCAAGCCAAAGGAAAGTCCCTGAGCCGGGAAGCAAGCGGAACCTACCACACAGCAGTGAGGACAGCAATCAAACACCAGGAGGACAAACCCGAGCGAAGCCGTGCCCTCAGGCAGGGCCGGAGCACGCTCGGGCCGTGCCCATCGCTCAGCCGGGCGGGGCCGGGCGCGGCGCGGGCCGGCGGCGCCACCTCCTGTCACCGCGGGGACCCTGCCCGGACCCGGACCCAGACCCAGACCATCCACACACCCCCACAAAACTGGACACCCGAAGCGCAAACTGAGTTTGGATTCACCTTTAACGTTCTTTCTAAGAAGGGAGAGTGTGTGTGTGTGTTTCTGTATCAAACACATGCAAGCCAGCCTTTTATTTTTGATGAATAGACTCTTAATATTTAGCTCAGCAAAGTTTTATCTTAAAATTAACAATACTAAGACTCAATACCTTGAATATCACATGCTCCTTCAACAACCAGGGAGAAAAATTATACATGACTTTGGATTTGAATCAAAATTATTCCTATACTTAGTGACAAATGATAATGAAATAAAAAATGATATATTTCAGCAGAACTCTGGTGTCTTTGGACTGTTGTTTCCATTTAATTAAAAATATGCAATACTTTAGTTCTCTTATGTACACTTAAAATATAATTGCTGAAACAGTTAAAAATACTCAAGTGGAGACTGAAAAGGGGACCTAATGCATTCAAACCCAATTTCTTAAAAAATGCTTCCTTTGAATTAGCCATTTAAAATTATATAATGCAATCTGACAGAATTTAGTGAGCCACAAGGCAGACGGCAAAAACTTGGGATTGTCATACACAGTTCAGCGGAGTTTGAACAATACAATGGAACCACATTCTAAACAAATGCATAAAATACACAGGTAAAAAATGTACAAATCTAAAATCCATGTTTTTTAAAAGTCATCAATTGTCTACACCATCTTCTTGAGCACTGCAGTATTTCCACTGTATTCCCAGAGTTACATACCAACATATACAAAATTGGTAGATTTATGTACAAAATTGAGCACAAACAGTAGCAGTCAGGGACACTAGGAACAGTCTGAACACCATGAATTACACTGTTGTAAGGCACTTGGGTTTCCATTCTGTGATAAAAAAGAGAAACTGAACACATCAGAGAAACACCTACTTATATAACCAGACTCCTCCAAATACCAGACAGCAGATTAGGTCTTGGAATCTGCAAAGTCATTATTATTCTAAACTGTATTTATGAAAATAACAGGTCTTATACATGAATTATAGCAGAGATACAACCTTCCCAATAAAACAGAGCCATCCTGAATATAAACCAGGCCCAGATCTAAAAATAGCATTTGATACAGCTACACAAAATTCTAGCAAGAAAGGCATTCATATCAAACACAGCCTGCAAGCTTGCAAAACAGAAGGAAACACTGCCAGCATTAGAAAGACGCTGTGTGAGTCATTGTTTGTCATGGAACTTTCACAGGCACTCTCTCTCTGCTTCAGAAATGCTCTTCCAAAACACAAGCTACCCTAATATGGCACTGAAACAGGAAGGAAAACAGCAGCACCAGCACCGACTACTGGGACTCATCTGAGCTTTGCTTGTTTACAACTGCAATAACACTGTTTACATTAAATGCCCTTAAAATGTAAGAGAAAAACTCCTTTCAACAGTAAACTGTTGCATTCGTCACAGATATCCTGCACTTGGCCTCACACCAGGAATCAGTCTCAGGACTTTACCCCTTTAAAGGGAAGGAGAGGGGAATGCCAAATCACTCACATGTAAGGGAAAGTCCCTGTTATTTTCCACTCAAAACACCACTCAAAACACTGCTTCTAGGCCTGTTTTTCAGCAACCAAAGGTTGAATAGCATGAGACATGCTTCAGAAACAGACTCTGGAGAATGAGATAGAGAAAGAAGAAAGAGTACCAATCTCTTTGCTCTTGTGACAGGACTTGAGACTTGAAGCTGAGTTGGGGGGATTCAGGTTAGTTCAGGAAAAGGTTCTTCACCCAGAGGGTGGTTGGGCACCAAACAGCCTCCCCAGGGAAGTGGGCCCAGCCCCAAGCCTGACAGAGCTCGAGAAGTGTTTGGACAATACTCTCAGACATGGGGTGGGACTGTTGACGTGTTCTGTGCAGGGCCAGGGGTTGGACTTGATGATCCCTGTGGATCCCTTCCGACTCAGCACTTTCTATGATCCTATGAAACAAAGATTACAATATATTTATACCCCACATAAGCACCTAAAAAGTGAAAACAACATATGCAACCAGGGATATACCTAAGGAAGACAAGTTCTTCAAGGAACATGCTCACACATGCACACAGGCCTCAGGCAGTGCGAGGGAGCTGGTGATTTATTCTCTTACTATTTATTAAAATGATACCAACTGCAGTTGGGGATAACAGGCTTTAGGAACCTGCCTAAGTTTTTATGGGGTTGGAACTTGAAGATTACATAACATTTCATAGGTAAGAACCACTTCTTGGCAAACGTGTGCTGGTCAGAAAGACTCTGCCCCCTCAACTAGCAAATTTCCCACACAGTTATACAGAATAAAAAATAATTAAGATTTGTCTGTTTGAATGTAGAAACATATTAAAGGCTTTTTGTTCTTGCTATAATTCTCTTTCAGGTTACTTGTGTTAAGGGAAGAGCAAGACCTTTCCTCCTGTTTCTGACTTCATAAAACATGCAAAAGGGCCATGCAAAAAGACAGTCTTTCAAAAACCCCAGTTCCTCAGCATAGTTCAGCTCTTTTGCATTTAAGCAAAGAGTGATTTCAGAGCCCATGGGACTGGAGATAAAGCCACTCATGCTTTAGGGTAAGGCTCAGTATATTAGAAGTTGAACCCACATTTTCTTTACAGTCCAATTTGATTTTACTCATGTGAACACTTGGCACCAGAGACTGGTTAAAAAGGAAGGAGTAACAGACTTAAGTATGTACAGAGATACAGAAAAACAGCACTCTTAACTTTGCTCTGCTCTTGAAAGTGGTCCTATTGGTCAGCTTTCATAAATTATCTTCCTTTTCTCACCCCTCACTTTTGGGGTAGATCCCAGAACAGATCTAAAGGGGTAGAGCTGACTGTAGCTGTATCTCTGCACAAACCAGCCATTTCTATAGACAGCATCACATTCTGTTAACACCACACCATTCACACTTAGAACAGGCAAGGCAAAGACAAAACAGGTGTCAGTGCAATTGTTAAAGATATTAAAACTATTCTGAAGGAGTACTGATGGTCAAGATAATTTCCAATTTAAACACCAGTGTAGGTTTCAGATCTTTTAAAGCATTTAAAACACCTTCTCCCGATGAGAGCTGTGAATTTATACTTTCTCTTCTAACTACTCTGCACAGCATTTGCAGCCTAAAAGAGCTAACGGGATTTTCTTGGATTTTTATGCCCTTCCCGGGGATTCTCACGGGTCCATGGCCGCCACCTGCTGGCAGCTGCTCCCACACGCGGGTCTCCAACTGACAGGAATTCTGCCTTCCAGGAAAAGGGTTTTGTAAAAAGTACTAACACACTACTCAAAAGGGAGTACTGCTACTGCTTTAATAAGCAATTCAAGTTAAGCAGAAGATTTGGTTTTGTTTTTTTTCATAGAAAATATTACTACAAATCTTTAGTAGCAGTAGTTTTTAATTTACCAAAACCTGGCATCTATTAGCAACAGAATATACACAAAAATATCTTTGTTTATACAAATAAAATTGGGTTTTTAATATTCATAAAGTAACATAAAAGAGCAACATTTTTCTTCACATTGATAATCATAAGTCAGAGCAGTTGTGCTATAAAAGCTGTGTATAGCATTCAGTCAAGCACCATGGCAGACAGTGCATTAAGATCTCTCATGAATGGATGACTAGCTAGTATTTGATCAATCTTCTGTCTTTGATCATAGTCAGGAAAAATTTTAATCAGGGCTTCTCTTAGCTGGACTGTTTCTGAGGCAGATCTCTGTGGTGGAATTGCTGGACGAGGCTCTGTGTTTTCTTCCCACGGAAGCCATGGGGACGAGTCGTGCACTTTGCCTCCAGGCTGTTGTTGACTGCTGCTGGTCTCAGAAGAATATTGTCCACTGCTCTGTAAAGCCTTTTGGGTTGACCAAGAATCTCTGTGGAACAAAATAAAACTTTTTATTAAATTAAGCTAAAGGAGATGCTAGCTGTAGCTCTGTCTGTACAAGAGAGAGAGAAGAAAAATGTGTATAACTTAAACTTCCCTGGTGCTCAGCTGGTTACTGACTGGAATCAAATGACGAGCATTCTTTCAAAGTGAAACAAAACCAGAGGTGTAACAGTTCTCAATCTGAATCTGGAAGAACTAACAACATTAATATCACTCAGGAATAGCCTCAATATGCTGTGAGTACTTTACTTGGCAGATTACAGCAACAGTCAAAGCCTATTTTATGAAGGTATAGATAAAATACATTGAATACATGTACACTGACATGGAACATGTGAAAATACTGACAGACCAAAGGGCCTTCCAAGATTGCTTCACAAGACTAGTCCTCATCTACTTTTGCTCTTGAGTGAGCTGTGCTCATATTGAGATCAGGGCCTTGTTTCCTTTGTATGATATCCTTAATAGGGCAATGAAGTTGTTTTAGCAGTCTCAGGATTTGAATACTCTTCCATAAATATTGAGATTTCATTTCAGACTTCAAAAAATTGTTGCTACTCTACATAGTGCTAGCACTACAAAATTTAAAGTTCAGTCTACTTCAGATGCCAGCAGATACCACAGAAATGTGAAGTGGAATTCATGCTACAGTCTAGTTTCCTACCACCAAGGGAAACAGTATCGAAATTACAGAGCTCTATTTTAAAAGCATTTGAGTTATGACACCTCCCAATACTCAGCATGGAAAGGTTTTGTAATTGCTGAAGATCCTTCTTGTTTCTGATCTTGCTCCTGGTGCCACTTATGCTTTCTGCATCATTTAACTCATGTAGAAAAGTCAAAGTGAAGAAACAAAATTAACTCTTTGCACTGGCAGCTTTTCTCTGTCTTACCACACCACCCCCCACCGCCAAAAAAAACCCCAAACCCAAACCAAACATGAAAGCCTAATTCCAGTTCCAAGTTTACAGATAAGAAACCAAGCCCTTCTGTGGTCTTCTCGAAAGACTCTCTCCACTTCTACAATCATCACACTCACCTACCTCTCAGAACGCTGTTTTCATTGTATTTATCTCAGACACAGGCAGGTAAAACACAGTGTTCCAAGTAACATCTCAAAGGTTTTGAACTAGAGCTTGAATACTTAGCATTTCCTTCTGGAGTTCTAGCACTGCACTTGCTTTTTTAATGTCAACACACTTATTTTCAAAGCAGCTTGTAATCTATGGTATATAAATGTTCCACTTTCCTCAAATGTTTCCAATAGATGAGATTCTTGCTTAGTCTTTGTATTAATGCTTAAGTATAGCTTGCCTTTTCTACTGCAAATTTTTAAGTTACCTCACTTGTTTTTGAAAGACCTCTGAATACTCCTCAGAATTATTAGCCTTTCTAATTCCTAAACTGGTGAAAGAACAGCAGATTGCTCTTTTGCACAAACTAATTCTCAAATCTTGGCAATTCATGCAAAGCAAATTCATACTTTGAATATGTGCACATTTAAAAAGTACATTAATCTTAAATGAACAATATTTATAACTATTACTCAAATATGAATGGATTTCATTACAGTGCCTCAAAAATTGTTCTGACAACAGTAAGGTACCCTCAGCCATGAGGTGAAGTTCTCCCCTTCGACAAAAACACCTGAGTGCAGTGTTTGTAGCACCTGTTGTCCCAGTATGATAAGTGACCAACCAAGGTGTCTTAGATAACATCAGTGTAATTAACAACACATACCCACATCTCTGGCACCTCTGGGTGCTATTAGCACACCCGTGCATGAAAGCCACCACAGTCAAATCTCAGAAGAAGCTTCTGTCTTACTTATCTTAGTTCTCAGAGATCTTGATTAGAGGCAAATGTTACCAGCAGTTTCTGAATGAACTGAAGTAACAGGAAAAACATGGTTTTTTGTTAAACTGCTTCATGCAACAGTGTTCCTACTTAACTTTACTGCGCTTTACAGGTGTATGAGTGGACCAGGAGAACAGTTTATTTCAAATGTGAAACAACTGCATCAAACAAAAGGGAAAACAGTGTTTATACCTAGAACAGCCTTCACTTCGAAGGAAGTCATCTAATCTGGGTCCATTTCTTCCCAAAGGATCATCAGGAACCATAAATATGTCACCAGCAAAAGTGTACTGGAGCAACCTGCAAGAGAGTTCTTTTAAATAACAAGGTATTACACCCTTGCTGTCCTTCACCTTTGTAGCACAGGATGAATTTCCTTAGAGCAGACACCACATCAGGAGTCCCTGAAGATTAGTTAGTAAACCCAACTGAGATACAACCAGCATTTCTTGTCAAAATAATTCAATAGGAGCTGTGAACTCTTCCTATTACGCTGCAGAACAGGGAGCTTTGCTCTTTTTTTCCTTTTTCGACAGCAACTGTTTTACGACAAATTTTGCAGCCAGACCACAGTGGAATTTTCTGGGTGATTAGAGATTTTTTTTTGGTTGTTCTAACTCCCCCTCCTTGCAAGTATCTTCAGTCATGTAGCTCAAATGCCTGTTAGCAGAAAGCTACACAACTAGCAAATATAGCATTAAATGTTTACAGTTAAGACACAAAGATTTTCTTCTGGAATTGTTTTGGGACAGGTAGAAATCTGCATTGAAAAAAAACCAGTTCAACTGAAATTTTTCTGCCAGGAAAAGATTTGGTACAGAAGTAAAACTAATAGCAGATGTTAACACAAGCTCTTAAAAAAACCACAGACTAGAGATTACATGCCAAGTATTCTTGCTAAAATTCTGGAGAACAGAACCTCACTTGGGTAGAATTCATTCAAGAAATAATGTAAATGCCTACATGATTAGCCAGCATCAACTCCATAGTCTCCCAGCTATATTGTGAGAACCCAGGGCAAGTTTTTTAGTTACTTATTTCATTAGACCTATACTGATCTTAGCCACTGTAACAGATGTATCCTCAGAAGATGTCAGGGAGATTGAGGGATTAGTGGGAAATTTCACTAACAGAAGATCACACCTTAACAGTAAAATAACCTGATTTACCTGAAAGAGAAAAAAAATCCCAGCAAACTAACAAAAGAAAACAGAAACACAAAAGAAACAAGAAACAAATTCCACAAGATGAAGCAGAGATATTTGATAACTGAGTGAACTCATCTAAACCCAAAGAACAACAATTACAGGGAAATGGCTACATGGATATGCCGCAAGTGTTCATTTTGTTTAGCTGTGCCAATCTGTCCCACTTGAGTAAGGAGTGATTGATTCTGAACAATTAAAAGTGACACTCTACATCCTCATCAGCTACCGTGTCTCCTTGAAAAAAATAGGCTTTCAAACAAGAGAGGCTGTGAAAGTGGACTGCTCTAACAAGATCCAGCACTGACCTTCAGAAGTGACACAGGTGTGCTGTTACACCCAGCTCCTGCTTATGTGAGCAATTACAGACATACATGACAGAATATATGAATAGTAGGGATATTAGACTACTCAACACACGGCTGTAAAGACATAAATCACCACATTGAATCACAGAGTACTTTATTTGGATCTATCAGAATTACATGACAGATTAAATAAAAATAGTGAAATCCCACATGTAGGTAGAGTACCTACAACTGCAGGGACAGACATCCTTTTATGATTTCACAGAAATTCAATAATTACCTCTTTTGAATAATTTCTCTCCAGGCAAATGATTCCGTCACAAATTCTCTGAAGTTATCATTAGTCACAATAACACCTCCAGTTTTAACAGCAAGGTGTAATAAAAACCTGTAAAATAATTACAAAGATCACTAAGATAGATTGTTTTGCTGGAAACAATCCAAAGATCTAGAAAACTAAACATTTCATCATCCAAAAGTAATCTATTTGCATGAAAACAAGCACCTTGATTACTAGGAAATTACTCTATTTTTATCCACCTTAAACTTACAACAATGTTTTCGGTAGCATGCATTTATTTCGTGTAGCACAGTCTTCATGGGAGGTTTTCTTCCCCATTTAAAAAAACAACCAAACAAACCCACACAAGCAAACCCCCCCAAACCCATGATCTAAATATTTGCAGAGGTAAATGGCTTGGTTTATGGAACAGTACAGTATTTATTACACAATCTAACAAAAACTCATTTCCATACACTTTTTTGCTTAGCATTAATGTCTGTGTTCTGCATGTTAGTTGTTTGCTCTGTCGACACTTCTTAAAAACCTTTATGTTAAATAAATTATGACAAAACATAACTACTGATTTATTAAGAAAAAAACATGTTTGCTTTCTTTTATAACCTCTCTAAAAACATGGTTTTTTGCCATTTGAAACTATTTTAGCCACGAGATAATGGATGGTGTCCTTTTAAAGGAAAGTGCACACTTTTAACAAAGTGCAAACATGTTATTGTAACACTTATTTCCACAGTCATCTCAGCTGTGAATACTGCACTGCCAGAGCATTTCTTATGAAAGACTGGGTGTATATAAAACATCAGAGAAGTATTCTGTGTCTTGCTCAGTGAAAGATGATCCCCATATTTCCAAGTTGATCTTTGGTGCTCATATTAACTTGGAAGTTCACCACATTGTTAGAAATACACTGCTCCAAACACACAGCAATGTCTGTGTGCCAACATGGCATCAAGAAGAAAATGGAGCTAAATAGTATCTGATCAGTAGCTGATCTATGGCCCAAGCATAAAAGGCAATTCAGGGATAGAGTGATGACCAGGAAAGCATAAAAACATTACTGGAAGATTAATTTCTTCAGACTGCCTTTTTTTTTTTTTATTGCCATGAAAATTTTTAATTCTCCATTACTTTCTTGAGTACATAGGAGTGTTTCCTACAACAGTGAAATAATGTAACGGATGCAAAGCCCAGTCTTAAGTTGGATGCATAGCTCTGTCTAGAGGTTGCAGAACTAGCAATTAAACCACTCATGAATTATTAAGCTTTTACAACCAGTAGTCAGATGTTTAAAAAGACTTTAAAACTATGTATATTCTGTACCTGTCATCATGAGCAGCAATTCTTGCTCCTAAAACCATCCTTGCAGGGGTTAAAGACAATATTCCAACATCCTCGAGTTGTGTTAAGAAATTCTGCTCTGTTAAAACATGATTTGACAATTAGTCTGAGATATAATTAGCAAAGAATATGGGCTATTTTTGTACCAATTAAGCTATAGAAATGATATTGATACCTGAAGAATTGCTCATACTGTAAAAATGGGGAAGAAGAGATCAAAATGAGAAATTAAAGAGCAAACAAAAACTAACCCAAAAAGGCCTCCACTGATGGCACACCTGTTAGCCTAAATAGCATTTCAGGGTCTCTCACACTGTGTATGGAAACCCAATTACTCATGCTGAGCAGCCAGACTGCTCCTGCTTAACATTTGATGAAGCGTTCTTTCTCCATTTATTCTTTACAGAAGTATCCAAAGAAATAGTTACAGTCTGGTTTAATTAAGACAACATTAAGAAATATCCCTCACCTGTAATGGAAGGGTCACGTCTTGTTCTCCACTGTGGAACGAATACAGTAATATTTCTGTGGCCACGTTTCCAAAAGTAGTCAACAGCTATTGCAATTCCTCGACAGGAGAAGAATTTCCTCAGACCGTGACTGAGGGTGAAAGAAAAAGAAGGGAGATTAAATTCACTAGGGTTTGCTGCCATGAAAACAAAGAAAATAGAACAAAATCTTGCAAAGTGAAGCTGCAAGTCCCACATAGAGCCTCAGGAAAAGAAAAGGCAGATAGGTGCTATACATGAGGAATCTTATAAATGGAAAAGATCTTCAGCGAAAGAAGAGAACAGATACATCCCTTTGCAACTTTACAGCTCAGTCTCCTTTCAGTTTCTTGGGCACAACAATAGCAGAATAATCAGAAGCAGGTTTAGCTTTAAAAAAGAGGCCAACAGCGATGGTTTCTGAAGTCTACTGAGTACAGATTAAGACTATAATAATCCAATATTGTGGTAGTTTCAAATACAGTCCTACTACAAAACAGAACACCCTTGGTTCAACTGATTACCAAGGACTACATCTGAGCAGTTCTCTGATAATCTATCAGGGCCTCCTCTCCCTTAATTTCAGCAGTCTGAGCTATTGTTCTAAAGCAAAATAATGAAATTTCTTGGAAGAAAGATTTTCAAAACTTTGTATTTTAGCATTAATCTTTCTTCTCCATTTAAAAATATAAAATGCTCACTATCTGTTTTTACAACTCAAGTGACTTTCCAGAAAAATCAGCAACTACCTAAAATGAGGGACACAAAGATTTGAGTTGATGACCTTGTCAGGCCCTTCCCAATTGGAATTATCCCAATGAACCTATCTGCCTATTTAATGTAATTCCTTCCCAATTGGAATTATCCCAATGAACCTATTTAATACAAGGCACAATTAACTGTCTAAGCAGACGCCACCATTTTCATAGAGGCTACACTTAGACAAAACAAAGATATGATTCCCTAGAAAAGACACATTGATTGAGCACTGACAGCATGAGCAGCCAAAGCATTTCCTGCAAAATAGTGTGTAATCTATGTTTTGAATTAGATGTCAAATCACTAAAAGTACTTAAAATAATAAATGAGGAAGTGGTATTTCTTTCTTAAACCAATCTCCCAGTTAATATGCAAGGGCATATTATAACCCTAATAGTAAGCCCTGTCAGTTTTGAACAGAATCTTATCTTTAAGCCCTAGTTTAACCTACCAAGAAATCTTCCCAACAGAAAGGTCTTTAATAGATTTCTATGGAAATATATTTTACAGTGAAACTCAGCCTTTAGTAGCATTCATTTATCCTTTTGCAGTTTTGTAAATTCTTTTAAAAATATGTTTATCAAAATTTAAATCTATTAAGGTTCTCTGAATCTGGAGAGAAATTCTTTATGTAGAAAGGCAGAAAAATGAGTAAGCCACAACTGAAATATAAAAGGCAAAAAAAAAAAAATCTCACTTAACAGAATTTCCAGAGGAAAAAAAAAATACTATGCCACACTTGCCCTTAATAAAATTAAGCATTCTTGGTGTCAAGAACACTCAAATAAAGGAAGAGAACAGTCAAATAAAGGAATGCTATTTTCAGAGAAGAGTTACTCTTTGTAAACCTTCTGGGACATAAACTTAAAATGCAGTCATCAACCCACTAATTTAAGTTAGGTATCCTATTCATTAAATTGGAAAACTTTTAAATATTTTCAATGAATTAATGGTTTTCAACTGGACTTCAAGAAATGCAGAGGTCTTGACATTCATGTCAAAACTTATGCCTTCTCTGATCTTCCATTGTCCTGTTTTGGAGCTCTAAGCTGGCTGAACTACACAGTGCACTGTTTTTTAAGTGTTTTGAAGCTTAGAAGAGCAACTCTTCATTTGTCCTGAATGATCACAAAATCCTGCTCTGCTGCAAATTAAAAAAGCGTGCAAATAGAAGCAACTTAACTTTATCAAACATGTAGAATTAATGTAAACTATAATACAAATAAATATATCACTGCTAAACTAAAAGAAATATGAAATGCTTTAACTGAATTAGACAAACACCTGAAGGGACATCAAATCACCACAGCAATATGGTCTTTTCAAGATATCCATCTCAAAGACTGCATCTGTTCTCTAAATGCCATTGCAAATGCTGGCTTTGACTGTCCCAGTTCTTTAAAATCCTGTGAAGGCCCTACAAAGGTATTTCCTAAATTAAACAAAAGATGACCATAAGCAGCACAAAGCAGCAAAATAGCAGGTTGCCTTCTGGGACATGTAACATTTTCCCTTTGGTTTGTAACTAAAGTAAATACTGTTGCAATTTAGTGGTTCGGCTCCTTAAAGAAACACTGTCAAAGGTATTGCCAAAGGCAGGGTTTGACATGAATTTGTGAAACTATGGCTTCACAGAGTTTAGTGGCAACATTCACTCTTGTGAACTTGTGAAGAATAAATTCATTATTTACTGCACAGGTTAAAGCATACCAAGATCAAATTACAATCAATTTGGAATGATTTACACAGAAGCCAAGAATGCAGAAGGGGGTGAGGGTGCAAAGCATATGGATGCAAAGATAAGGGTGCAAAAGTGTTTAGCAGCACTTAATCATCGAGTACTTTAACAAAGCAATTCCATAGGGCTCACTATAGTTACAACATTGACTATAATATAACAATGACTATAAAATGCAGATTTGAGGCAGTAACATTCCATGATCAATTCAGACACACAGGTACCCAGTGTAAACACCTAATTCTCTGTGCCTAAAGGTACCCATCAAAAAATTCCACTCAGCATCAGTGAATGCTCAGACCAAGTCCCTTTGCATTTCCCAGGAGGCAAGGGTCACACCTCAGGAAGTGTGGAGAGGTGTGTGGGAACTTTGCCATCAGGAACAGTCCTTTGAGTATCACAGAGGTGAGGATTTGTGAGCTCTGAGCAGTGTCCCACTCGAGGGAGGTGCTGGCACAGCTGCTGAGCCCCAGGAGAGCTCAAAGGGCCTCATTCAGGACAGGTATTTATAAGGCCGCAGGATGACTGACTTTGGCCAGCAGTAAGTTTCCCCCCCGGCCATAACCCAACTCGGTAACTCCTGGTCGTTCTTCCCCAAAGAGCAGGAACAATGGTGCCCATCCACTTGGGCTATGATTCAGGTAAATTGTTTACCAAGGCTTCAAAGGATTATTGCTTATCCTTCGTTTCCCACCTTGTTTGGGCAGCTGATGTTTCCAACTGGATGCACCAACACAAGTACATATCATTCACACACTATTCTACCACGATAATTCCATTCAATTATTCTTTCATTCTGAATTTCTTCCACATTTTAATACAATTTAAATTACCCAGCAACTGGACATTGCAGTCTGCCCGCAAAGGCCTGTTTTCAGCATACAAAACCAGGCAATTTTTAAAAATACTTGTTAGAAGCTAAGGTAAACTCCGGGCTCTTTCTCATTCCACAAGCACCCTGAGACAATGTGGTAACAACAGATCAATGTGCTGCACATGTCAAAAGAAAAGATTCTACAGCTTTTGCAGTTTTCCAGACTTAAGACACGAGGCAAGCAATGATTCAGAAACCCATACAGCATTAGTCTAAGCATGTGGGTGATGCATTAAGACCCACACTCCCATAAAAAAACCAAACCCCACAAAACTCAGGGGTCAAAAGAACCCTGAGCCAGCATAGGCATGGAAGCAGTTTTCAAGGTATTGAGAAGTAAAACTGAGTACAATTCAAAGCAATTTTGCAAACAAATCTTCACTTTAGAAAATGCAAGAAAATAATGAGGCTTTATTTAGCCAGAGGGAAGCTCCAGAATACCTGCATGATCAAACCAACAGGCCCCCACGCATTGATCATTTAGTAGAACATTTGAATTTCTGGATGATTCTGCTATTTTGAGGCAGCTCTGTCCTTTACATTTCATAACCAGTTTTCATTTGGTTGAGTAGAAGACACCAGGTGTTATATAAACTTTCTGGGGAGTGTATGCAAATAGCATCCAGCTACTATGCCCTACTCCAACGTGGGGTGTGTGCAGCCCAGCTGGTGTGCAGGGCAATCCACTAGGGTGCATGAAGGAAATATCAGAACCTCAGTAATGCACATATATAGTTGGTAAATATAAATACATACGCAAAAAATAACAGGATCCAAGCACTAATATGCAATGCTGTTAGAGGAGAAATATGTCACTATTAAATGAGAACCTCCACTTTAAAACTACAAGATGTTAAGAGCACAAAAAACCCCCAAGCCCCGGAAATTGACAATAAGTTAACCTCTTTATTAGGCACTGGCAAAGCAAATTAAATTTAATGCATAACACTGACTGCAACAGAGCAAAGCTTGCCCTGAGATTACTTCTGACTGAAGTGTTACATTGAGCTGAACACTGGTGATTCAAATCAGGTTACTCTGAAATGGCATAACTGTGTGTACATGCACACCAAAAACCTAGCTAGCAAAAACTTTACACATGCCACTGCAACCTCTTAGCCCCTATTTCACCTGAAAGTTCATTGAACTCTTAATAAACAACTGAAAAGAACAATACTTACGAAATTGCAACATTGCTTCCATCAATAATTATATGTTTTAAATATGGTTTTCCAGGTTCATTTATCAACTCCAGTCTGTATGGCTTCTTCAGAGAGTCCAAAAATCTTTGAACTCCAGTAACTGAATGATCTGGATGTGGTCCCACTGTATCTCTGTCTGGATTCGAAGGATGTTTTTGTGAAGACAGTAACTGGTCTGGGACAGGATTGTCACAATGTGAGGTTTGGGAAAGGCGCTGGTGGAGAGGCCTCACTTGAGAAGAGCTGCAGGGTCCCAGCTGCTGCTCAGAACCAGGGTGGCTGTTTTGTACAGTTGAGGGCCCTGCAGATTGTTGCTGAAATGCAGTTTTACTCTTACTTGAGATCCACGGCACATCTGAGCTCCCTCTGGCTACAAAGTCAACATCTTTTAGAGCTCCAGCTTGCACAGTGCTGAAAGTTGCCCCACCATCAGTTTCCATATTGCTTGACCTTGAGCTGTGATTCTTACCAGGACCATAAACATCTCTCTGTTTATAGCATAGAACTGAATTTTTGCTGGGAGGGGAAGCAGATTTGTGTATCAATCTATGCATTTTATCTTCTGCACCAACTTGTGTGTCTGGAGCACCTCTTACTTTGTGATATTCATTTTTTGTTTCCTTTGAAGTATGACCAGATTTAAGTGGACTTTTATTCCTAGAAATCCCTCTGTCTTCTAGCTTTTGTGAATTATTTACATTATTTCCTAAAGGAAGATTGATAGTTCTAGGCTTTTGAGATGACTGTTCATGTTCTTTTTTATACTTTAAATTTTCCTTTTCAATTTCTTCTAGCAATATTAGTGGTTCTACAGATTGTCCTAGGATACCAATAACTTTTTCTACGATATTTTGGGAATATCCCATTGTTCTGAAAAAGTTCACAAGAATCTTATATTCCATTTCCTCAGTGAGAGCATCACCTTCTTTAAGACAGTAAGTAGAACCATCTGATTCATTGCAGCTGTCCAAAACCAGATCAATAACTGCATCAGTATCTGAAGGATTCTTGTGTAAAGCAGATTTCACTTGCTGATCATTTTCCAAAGAGAAATGCTTTTTAGGGAGCCTTTCTTCCTCATCAGAAGACCTTCTTTTACATGAGTGCCTCTCTTTAAAGGCCACTGCCTCTAACACAGGGTCCTTTACAGGAACAAACCTTGTTTCAGGAGCATCAGAAAACACGGTGTCCATTTGCTTTGTAAGCTCAGTGACAGGTGTGCCAGCATTGCTTCTTGCTTCCTCCCCATCTGCCCTTCCATCTCTGTTTGCAGCAACAACTTTGGAGGTGCTGTTCTGTCCAAGCACTTCAGGGCTTTCAGAACCTGTGAGATCTATGATATCACTCTCCCCTGCAGAAGCATCAGTTTGGGTGAGAGCTAAGAGTTCTCTTTTTAGTGCACTAGGCAAAATCAGTAAATCCATTGTATACTTATCTGCATGTGCTTCCACAAATTGTCTGAACTGCTTTTTAATCTCTGATTCATTGTCATTTAATAAGCTTTCGTTATTCTCAAAGAGCTTCACAAACTGCTGCACATGACTTTGAGCCATAACAACAGCTTCTGCACCCCCCTTAATACTGAGCAATCCCATTTCCAGCACTGTTACATCAGCACAGGTATCCTGAATAAGACTGTTGAGAAACAGGCTCTGTGCACCAACAAAGATGCAGTGCATGTCCTTTGGGTAGTACTCCTTTTCTTCTAGTTCAGGTTCACACAGACCCTTGATGTACTCCTAAGTGGAGAAAGAGAGCAAAGTGAATAGTTGTGAAAACCTAAAGTATTCAGTTAGTTTTTATTAGGTCAGTAATGGACAGGTTAGAAAATAAAGCAAACTTAGCATAAAGAATGTGAGAAAGTAAACATTGCCAGAAAACAAGACAATAGAAATAAAACACCAATATCTAAAATTATTTTTAAATAGATCTCATAGAAGCCTCTCTCTTACATCCTCTTGTTTATACCTGATAGCAACAGGTTACTTAATTTGTACATCAAACCGTTTAAAAGATCAGACCATCAAAAGAGATTATTTTCCCATCCCCATTCTTTGGTCAAAGAGAACTCTTCAGGAACAAATGCCTTTCACCAGAGTTCTACCTAGTCCATAAGCCTGAACTTCTAAAAACAATTTCTGAAGTACATTTCCTAAGCTTTATCACACCAGCAGCTATCCTATATTTTTGTTACTGACTGAGAAAACTCCAAGCTCCAGATACTTCTGGTGTTCCTGAAGTTCAGGTTTTTCAAAGATTAAAAAAATAAAAATTAAAAATCCACATGCTATTTCTGCTACCTGTAAGTTACTACAGGTAATTCACTATCGTACCTTGTTTTAAATGTGTCAAGAACTCAAAACTCTGTCAATACAGTATACTGTTTATTCTTTCAGATAGCATTATTTTTCCTAAACTGCCTCTTTCAGGTCCTTAAAATTCTTTAATATAGTAAAACCATCTTCTAAGCTGCAGTCATTGTATTTGCAGAATCCCAAGATGACCACATTTTATTATCCATATTTACTCTCAAACATTAAACTTCTTTTAAATGGAACTGAGAACCAACACAAGGTAATGAATAACGTAACACCACTTCCTATCACCTCTTGAGTTACATCATCACGAGTATCAAGGCAGGCTGCCTCAGGAGCATATCAGCACAAACTGCTTCCGCAGCAAAACCCACAGGGTTACTCTCCACGCCTCAGTCATCATATGACTGCTTTTGCAGAGCAACAAGATAACACATAACTGGTGAAGAGGATGCTCTAAATCTGAGAACTTTTTTTTTTAAACTAAGTAGCACAGGAGAATGTACACATTACATCTGACGGATGAATTAAAACACAAATTGTTATCACCAAACCTTTCAAAGGGAGATAAAGATGATTGTTCAATTGTTCACACTTTCTAGTCAAGAATTCCTCCAAACCGTGTCTGAAAAGTGCTCTATCTATAAAAGAAATCAAGTTTCTCATACCCTTTAAAGCATTAGAAAACATTTTTTATCTTGTTATGAAAAATAGCAATTAGAAAACTGAAATCTTGTGCTATTTATTTCCTGTGCTTTAATTTCCTGGAAAGAAGTGAAGATGCACTGCAGATGCCTAGAGAAGAAGAATAGCTACCTGTAACAGTTTCTGGATTCTCTAAGCCCAGGCAAATTGGTTTGGAGTAAATTTCAGAGTCAAATAATTCAACCCCCTATATACTCATAGTATTTTCCTTACAACTCATTGTAAGGAAGCGCATTACACGTTAAGGAATGTGCATTACACAGTTAAGGAATCAAGTTTTGAAAGCGTGCTGTCAAGTCTGAAATCAGTCACAAAACACATGCTGAAGATCCCCACTACCAACCAAGCGTAGTTAAACAAACAGACCGACCAACGCCCACATATCGAGATTCTGGGTTTGAAAAGGACCTTCAGCCTCGCTACTGCTCACACCAAAATTCTCATCACATGATTCAAACAGCTGTACTTGCCAAGTTCACTATGACTAATATAAATTTCAGCACTACTGCTGAGAAACTCCCCCCCAAAGGTTAGTTGTGCAAGACGTTTAACACGTGTGAAGATACTTCACAGCAAGTGTTGTCCCCTCTGAGACACAACCCGCATAGATGGTTTTCTTAACGCGTTAGAGCTGGGTTAAAAACAGAACCATGTGCTCCAGACTGGTGAAGTTGTTCAGATCCGACAACTTTTACATGAAGAAAATACCAGCTGCGTTAAGTTTTAGTGAGAGCTTTGCTAACGAGCTACTAAATGCCACCGAATAAACGGAGTCTGTAAGGCAAAACATGGCAACGCCCAAACAACTCCGAGGAATTTCTTGACTCTGGGAGGAAGAACGAAAGCGAAACATTTTAATCTCGCTTTAAAACAAAACTCGGCCCATCCTCACCGGTGTTACCCCTCACCTGTGGGCTGGACTATTTCATAACGCGGTGCCCGTGAACTTTGCACTTCTCAGCTGAGTTGTTTCGCTTTATTCCCTACGCTTATGTCAACACGGCCGGAGACTCCCTGGCACCGGGCACACACCCACCTGCCAAGGCAGCGCCGCTTGTTTCCTCCTGGGGCACTCGGCTTTTCCCCACCCTTTCTTCCTCCAACCCGCGGCCCCGGCCATACCCGGCCCCGTACCTTGGCGCTGCCCACGGCCTTCGTGCAGCCCGCCAGCTGCACCCAGATCCTGGCACTGGCGTTGGGCGGCGGCAGCGCCGGCCGCCAGTCAGCCTGCGCCCCCAGCACGGCCAGCCGCACCTCGAACAAACCCTCGATGCGGCCCCGGCTGCGCTCCAGGAGGCGGCTCTTCTCGGCGGGGACGGTGAACTCATCCACCCTGGGCCCCGGCGCGGAGCCGTGCGGTGTCCGGCGGGCCGCCATCAGCGCGGGGCGCGCAGTCCCATCGCACCGGGAGCGACGACAGCGGGAGCCGCGACACCGGGAGCCGCGACACCGGGAACCGCCGCACCGACCACCCGCGTCATCAGCCCGCGACGGCGCCAGGCAGCGCCCGCCCGCAGCCGCGCTGCCGCGGTTAGCACCGGGAGCCCAGCCCCGCCCCCGGCCCGGCCCAGGCCGCGCCCCCGCCTCGGCCTCGCCCCGCCCCTCGCGCGCCGCAGTGTGGGCGGGGCCGCCCCGCCCCCTCAGCGCCCCAGGGCGGGCGGGGACACCGCGGGTCAGCTGTGCCAGCCGTGCCCAGGCAGGGCCGTCCCGGAGCACACGGCACAGCATTGCGCCCAGACAGTTCTGGAATATTTCCAGGGATGGAGACTGCATAACGCCTCTGGGCAAACTGTTCCAGTGCGCAGTCACTGCGCAGTCACTGCCCAGGAAAGAAATTGTTCCTCGTATTCAGGTAGAACTTCCTGTGCATCAGTTTCACCATCGAGCAGAGCCTGGTCCATCCTCTTGGCGCCCCCTCTTTAGATATTTATACACATTAATGAGGTCCCCTCTCAGTCGTCTCTTCTCGAGGCTGAACAGGCCCAGCTCCGTCAGCCTTTCCTCGTAAGAGAGGTGCTGCAGTCCCTTGATCACCTTTGTCACGCTCCGCAGTACCGGCTCCATGCGCTGCCTCCAGGAGCTCCCCGTCTCTGGTGCTGAGGAGCCCGGAACGACACAGACCGCTCCCGACTCGGCCTCCCGGCCCCGCCTTCCGGCCCCCTGTCCCCGCCTCCCGGTCGTTCAGTCCCCGCCTGCCCGTCGTTCCCCGCCCCTCGGCTGCCCGCATCCCTGTCTGTGTGTCCCGGCAGGATCCGGACACTCCTCGCAGCCCTTATCGCCCTTATCGCCCGGCACAGCCTCACTGAGCGGCCGCTCCCCGCCTCGGGGCCCCAGCCAGAGGGTCCCGCCGCCCGCCTGGCGGGGAAACCTTGGTTTAAGACACTCTTGGCACAGCCAGCTCTGGTATAGTCTTCTTGGATTTCATTTAAAAAGAAACGCAAGCTTTATCCCTTCTGATGGCAGGGGACAGAAGTGCAATCCCCAGATCTTTAGCTCTGATAGCTCGGAAAATATAGAGGGCAGATTTTTACTTAAAGCACCACCCCCCCATCCCCAAACTGTTAAAGAGACGTGAAGGGTATCTCTGGGACTGCTGTTGGCTTTTGAGTGCCTGGAGCTGACAATACGGACCAGCTGTTGTACCAAGGAGTAAATGCCTCCTTTCATACCGTCCCAGACACAGGTTAGAATCTTCCAAGTTCCCCTTGGAAGTATTTGATTCCAGTTTGTTTTGGCCATCTCTTTAGCATCGCTGTGAAGTTAAGATTTTAGCAGCTGTTAATTAAATACAGTCTCCAAAGGGAGGATAAATATTTTATTGTTGTGCATCTAAATGTACATATTTCATTTTAGTCTACTTGTATGTTACAGCTGGAAAGGCTTAATACAAAAATACGAAATATCATTTTCGTAAAGCCACTTGTATCCCTGATTAGAACTTTTTAACCAAATGACAGTTTGCAATTCTTAGCCCATAGGAAAATCCCGCTAAAAGCTTACGTCCAGATATTGCTATATACACTTTCCTATCTGAATTTGAAGTCATTCTTTGAGCCAAATAAAATATTTGTCTGTGGCAGTAGTAAAATGGGAAAAAATTACGTCTGTGTACACAGGCTCATTTACACACAAATACTCATTCTACACAGGGCAGGGAATGTCATATTCAAGAAAGATGCTTCCCTGAAGATACATTTTTTTTCCTGTTTTTGTTGTTTAGACATTTGCATTTTGCTTTACCAATTAATTATCCTACAAGGTTCACACAAGAATGTAATCTAACATTTAGCGAGGCAATTTCTGAGGTGATTGGTGCCATCCACTGTTAAAATGCAGCCACTGCAGCCAATGTTTTAGATAACAATTAATTACAAACGACATTGTAAGCAAGGAACTTTTTAATAAAAATGAAATTACCAGCATTTTGGGAGACAAAGTAGTGTTAAAAACCTGAAAGAAGATTGACTTCTACCAGATCAACACAGCCTTTTGGAATATCTCATACAAAAGAAGACTTACTGACTTCTAAATGATATGGGTAATGCTTGGTGCTGTGGATCTTTTCTTGTCTGTTTTGCCATGCTGCATGTTATAAAACACGGTTTCACTGCTGAATTTATTGTAATCGGTGTAGTTCTATGTATATTCTTGATAAATCTGTATTCAAATGCATTATAATGGTCTGAGGCTGCTCTCAGGGAGGTCACTGTGAGTGTGAGCAGTTGTGGTTCTGTGACCCACCCTGCTGAGATTGGGTAGTACCTGACATTGTAACATTCGAAACAAACTAGAGCCCTTTTGAAGTGGAAAAAAAAAATGCTATTGAAAAGGTTTACTAATGATTATAGACATGGGACAATTATTAAAACAAGTTGGAATTTTCTCCCTGCATTGTTGTGATGCAGACTAGAAAAAATGTAATATTTTTACTTTTTTAAAATTTGTTTTGGAATTGAAACCTGGACTTATTCTTCCTCATACTTAGGAGAAATTTCAAGCCTCTTGACATAAGCACAAATGCAAGTGTGCAAACCCCAAATGTGATCTAGGTTGAGAACACTGGAAATTCTCTGACATCTTACAGTAGGCTGCTTACAGAGTGGATTTGTCAGGGACTAATGGTTTTGTTTTCCTCCTATGGGTGTTTGCACTAATTCGAAGTGAGAGGCTCTGTTTAGTTGGAGGGGAATCTTCCTTTCCTGGATCTTTGGTTAGATCTCCTAAGTTTATTTTAGAGATGGAAAAGTGCAATGTTTTGCTGGCAGCAGTCAAAGGAATTTGACACACCCAGTGCCTGGTTCTGCTTTTCTACTTGGCACACCAGTGGGATATATTAGAGATCTTCCTGAACGTGAGTTGTTGCCAAGTTCATTATTTTTATTACTGTTGGGGAAATACTGGTAATGTGTAAATAGGTGTTGGGATTTTTTTCATGTTTCACAATAGCTTGCTTCAGCTGCCTTGTGCAACTTCTTGCTCCTTATTAGAATTTCTGCAATTGAAAATTGGTTGTGTGAATGATTTTATGAAACTGGGCCTTCCTGAATAGTTTGGACTTGAGCTGCGTGCTTGAAACAGGAGCTGTACAGGTTGAAATGACATGGAAACCAAATTTTCAAACTGTCTTTCAGACCTGTGATGAGTAAGTGAACTGTGGAGTCTGTGATAATGCACTTTACACATGGTACTCTGATCCTCAGTATTATGGTCTTCAGTGGGGTTATTTGCATGCATAAATTTAAATATTTATTTGATTGTTTGCAGGATGTGGATTTAAAATACTAGGGTATAGAAAGTATCCTGCATGACTATGAAAAACAAAAACTTTAATTTGCAGTCATAACATGAATAGTAGCATATTCTGAGAGTGATACCTCAAATAAATTCTATGTATTTCAGAAGGAAATATATAGAAATAATGTGACTAGAGCTCCCAAGTCTTGTGTGTAATATAGTCCTAAAATTTAAGGCAACCTCAAATTCTCATTAGTAAATTTTGGTATATTTTTAAACTAAATTTTTTGTTGTTTTTGTTTACAGAACTAGAGAGAAAAAAGCCAAAAATGATTTGAAATTAAATGATTTAAAATGCTTTATAGACACAAGCTTCTACATCTTGTTCAAGTCCCCAGTTATGCTGTGACAGATGTACTTGAAGCCCTGGTGGCTAAGAAGGTGGTTAAGAAGGTTTACCTTTTGGAGAATTTGTTGCAATGCTGACACCTTAATGAACCTATAGATCATCCACTTTAGTATCAAGAGGCAAACTTTTTGAAAATGATCCAAGGTATAGGTTCTGTAATTAGTAGTTTCTATAACTGAAACTTATTATGTCCCTTAATTTTAGAATTAATTACTTTTCTTAATTCCAATTTCCTTTCAAAATAACCTGTTGTAAATTGAGTCTTTATAAAAGGAAGAAAAGACAAAAGCACTGCAATTACACATGCATCAACTGTTGAGGGTGAGTAGTATTTTTTTTCAAGTAATGGACTCTGCATTTGGGTTTTGAGGGTTTTTGAGTGTGTTGGCTCAAGTTTCTTAATTAGTTACAAAAAGCTGCAGGTGTATTGGCAAAGACTGTTATTTTGCCTGGGAAATGTTCCAGGAGACAGTTTTGTGGTTTTTTTTTCTAATGTAAATATTTAGCTATATTATTACCAGTAATTTTAAGGGTTCCACACTGTGTGACTACTGTGTATTTAAACATTGCAGCTTCACTTGGATGACTGACAAAACAAATGATAACCTAAGAGTATAATCTTTATTGTGAGAAGGGATGGAACACTACTGAATTACTTGCAAAAATGACAAGTGGTATCTGAAGGGGTGTCAGCACCATGCAGCTGGCTCTAAGGAATGCAGAAATGCTGCAAAAAGTGAGGCAGGCTCAAGTGCCACTCTAAGTTAGTTTAAAATAGAGTACTTCATCAAAGTTTCTGCAGCTGCAAAAATTAAAGCAGTATTCTTGCTAATCTTGATAAAATCTAGGGATTTTATAAAGCTCTTTCAAGTAATTTTTCATAGGTTATCAAAAGTTAGGCTCAGACTCTTGAGCATCATTAAGGCTTTATGACTCTTGCATCCAAGTGTTTGTTTTTTTAAAGTTTTCATAATCATTTTGCTACTATTCTGACTACAGGAATTTAATTTACTTTTTCTGTAAAGCACTAGGTATAGTTAATTGTTGAACAATGTTCTTGTATGTGTTGTACCTGTTAGGTAGCTGACTGCTAATAGAACAGGACTTTACAGCTGATGTCTGTATGTTCCGGGAGGTTCAGTTCAGTTTCGGAGTGGGTGGGAAGTGGCACCAGTCGTTGAAAGGTACAAGGGGTGCAGTGAGCTGTGAAGATGTGCTTACATTGGCTTTTTAGTGCTTTTAAAAGATGCAGCCTGTAGTAAACCTTACTGTTGATTTGCTTTTTGTTTTTCTCTTTATATTTGTGGAAGGCAGGATGAGAATAGGTGTAAAAATTTCTATGTTTGAATGATGTCAGTTTGCAGATAACTTGCTCAAAATCTAACTGTTATAAGGTTAAGACCAAGATAAATTAATATTCATCTGAATGTATGGTCCTGTTGACTTCAGTTTGACTGCTGAGCAGACTAAATGCTGATCTGCTTCAGTAAGGTTTTCCAGAATCTGGCCCTAAATTTTAGTATTATTTTAATGTCTGAAACAGTATGGTAATATTTCATTTGTATTTTCTTATACAGAAGAATATTTTTTCTTCAATTAAATCTGAGAGTTCCCTCTGAATACACCATATTTTTTAAACTTTTGTGTATGGACAGTAAGCTGGGCCAGACTTTCTGTACAATACAATGATTTCTACACAGTCAAAGTGTGAGAAGGTGTTTCTGATATATTTACTCTGTTAGTGATCCTCTCTTGAGAGGTATATGAAAACATTGCAGTCAAAAATTGGACTCACAGACTTTCTGTGAGGATAAGGCTTGATATAATTTTACTAAAATGAATGGAATTATTCATCAGCTGATGTACATCAGAATATTTCCAACAATTTCAATGAAATTTTAGTTATGCCAACTGGCCATGCTAGGCTTGTGTAATAGTGGTGAAAAAAGCAAATTAAGCTGACTTTCTTTACATAAAGCACAAAGATGTATTTACATTTGATTCCAGTGTATTTTATTGCATGTCTCAGAGCAAAGGCAGTTCAGTTAAATATCAGTGGAGAGATTTTTCCAGACAGAGACCTTTGGAAATTGCTTCAACCCTTTCACATTTAGAAAGTGTATTTAGAGAAATGGGGTGCCTCCATTTATGTGCTTCGTTTCACAGTGCTACAAAAACAGTAGAAGGTTTTCCAGATGATACCATCCCATTTCAGCTTATTCCACAACGAGTAATAGAAATCAACTCCAAATTTTATTATAGAGTCCTACATCAATATCACAAGAAAAATAAGTTGGAGGTAATTTCCTTTTTATGACTGATAAAATTTTTCAAACTTCTGTCAGTCATGTTATCCACCGTTTCATACTGATGTTCTGTCTGTCTCCAGTCTTCTCCAGACTATTAAATCCTTAAGCAACACACTTCCATCATGCATGTAAAAATACGTGGAAGTCAGGACTATCCTCAGTTGCATTTGAGTTGTATTTGAACACAGTTAAACACAATTTTGCCTTGGAAATAAGATGTAATTATTCTCATTCCTTCCCTGGACAATGCCTACTCTTGACTGGTTTAAAATCATCTCCTTTGACATAGAACATTATATGTTTATTTAAATCTGCTTCTGAGTCCAGTTAATCCATAGAGATTTATATCAGGTGAGGATTAGAAGAGCATAGCTGTGTTGCAAACTAGAACCAGTGTTACTCAGGCAGTACTGTGAGGGCTAAACTTCCTGCTAGAAGTCATCAACAGTAAAAAGGAAAAAAAAAATCTGGGATGGAACCTGATTTCTGAACTTATTTGAAGATATGCTCTTGGGAAAACATGATACATATGTTTATGACATCCAATCTTACAAGCTTGAGTAGAATTTATATTTTCTAAACCTCATCACTGAGCCCATTTTGGGTCCAGTTAATTTTGAAACAATAAACCATCATGAACATTTTTTCCTCTTATTGATGAGTTGTAAAGTTACCATAAATGAGCAGAAATGGTTCTAATCAAATGTTTCCCAAAATACAGGTGCTGCATTTTCAATTCTGTGTGCTCTGACAACGAACGAGAAAATTTTTCATTTCTCACACTCTACTGCAGAGGCATCCTCATAAGAGTCAGGTAAAAGTGTTCCTCTTGTATCAGTGTTTAATTGTGCTCTGAGCTGAAAATGACCAGTGCAAGGTCATTTTAGTATTGTCTAAATAACATCAGAACACATGGTAAAGATTTGTGATAAAATATGACTTTGTAATAAAAAAGCAAGTCTGTTCATTTCAGCTCATTAACTTTGCTTACTGATTTAATTTTGGTTATTTTTGTGGCATAAGAACTTGTGAACTACAGCCATTTCACTCTGCAAGCCTTGAACAAAGGTAGGTGATAGCAGTTTTAAGATTAGGTAAGTTTGAGAATTGTCACAGGGTGCTGAAGGTTGGGTCAAAGACAGCAATGTACCCAATACCTATTTATGTCATTTACTTTGAAATAGAGGAGTTCAGTGTGTCCAATATCTTTAAGAATTTGGGGGTTATTTTTTACTTACACTGGGAAATCAGAAGTTAGCAGTTTTGATATCATTGGGTCTATTGTGACTTAAAAGCAGAACAAATGAGACACCGGTAAAGGCTCTTCAGTATTTGAGATCTCTTTCCCTAAAAATGTTTCGAACTATAACCTTGTTGCTTTATCTGCCCATCAAGAAATCCATTACAACAGTGTCAGTGATCCCAGAACCATAAAACTGGGTTAGGAATTGAGCTGTGGTCTTCCACAACTCCAAGGCATGGTACGGACTTTGTTAGCTTTTAATGAATTGTGTCAAATTGCTACCAGGCAGCAAACACAATCCTATCAACTTTGCTGTTTGAAAAATATCACTGCTACATAGAAGTTATTATTTGAAGTTTTATGTAATCAGAAATGCATGAAGGAGAAAAAATTGAATCTTCATACTTTCTTCACCGAAATGTGTTAACTCCTGAGAAACTTAGATTCTATCTTCTCTCTAGCTGTTTGTGCTCCTGAGCGTTTCCTCTACCAGGAAAGGCCCTTCATATATTTTAATTAAAGTCCAAAGATGAAATAAACTGTCCTTAGCAGATGTCATGCTAATGAGCACTGGTTAGTTTGAAAATACATGTTCATTGGTTTTACATGATAATAATTCCCTTTGAACCAAAATATTGTGTTTATAGAGAGACATTTTCTGGGAGCAGTAGGGGGCATCATTTCCCTTTTGTAATTCTTCAGAGACATTAACCTCGTGTACTATGTGTGCAAACGGAATTTTCGTTTTGTTTATGGCATTAATCCTGGGGTTAAGGTTGGCCTATGGTGAGCAATAATAAGTTTAACCTCTGACTTTGTGCAGTAAGATGTAATTTATTATTTTTAGACTCTTTGTAAGTGCCATTGCCCTCACTTCTGCTTAAAATAAATTGAGACAAGTGAGCATTTGATATCAGTGATCCTTGCATGCAAGACATAAATCTAATTTACTTATTGTCTGAGCTTAGTTATTTTGCCTCTGATTATGTCTTTTAAACAGTGCAAACATTGTTTGTTTGATTTATTAGTCAATTTTGTAATTCATAGAACCTTTCACATAGATTTCAAACCTTCACATAGATTTCAAACCAGTAAACATAAATCCTGGACTGTCTAAATTCATAGAAACTTTATGAAATGTGGAAAAGAAGCAAGCAAGCTATTCATATGCATAATATTTACTTGAAAAGTAACTGAGATCAGGAAAACATTTAAAATTTAATTTTCAAAGGCAATTTAAAGATGATGAAACAACTAGCAGCATGTAAATAAATTATTTTTGTAACCATTGCCTTTACTTATAATGTATATGTTATTTATAAATTTTCTTTAATGGTAAGTGAAACATTTTAAACTTTTTCTTTTTTAAAAAACACTGGTCTTTAATTTGCATTGAATGTTTGAGTTGCCTTTTGGTTTGTAAGTGAAGAACAAATTTATAGCAGGTTTACTACTCTCCATGCTCTTCAAGCAAGAAAAACAAATATACTTTTAAACTGTGTATACTGTGAGTACCTCCTCTTTTTCTCCATGTTGAGAAAGTGCTGACTCCTCAAATATTTTTGGGTGGGGTGTGAGTGAGCTGATTTCATAAATGATTAAGTTTAGGATTATTCAGGTAGAATGATTCAGGCTCATGATGCTTGGTAAGACCAGAACATTGAATCTCTCCCCCATCTCAGGCTTTATATTTTGATATTGAGACCTGTGTTTATCATATCAATGATCATATAAAATTATTTTTCAGTACATATGAAGCATGTACAAGTTAAAAGGCAGAAAAACTTGAACAGAAATAAAAGTTACATAATACTATTTTGGAAGAGTACTGATGTTTGGTAGGATTCTAAAATAGTTTTTTCAGTCTGAAATTAATATTTTTGAATGGAAAAAGGAAGTTAAACCACATAGTTGAAGAAGTTCAAACTATTTATACACCCTTCCCATGAAAGCTTATATAGAAAACATGTGTGTAATTGCATAATTTGTATGGCAGGACTTCCCATGATCACTTTATTTGGTCTTCATAGAATCAAGCTTGATGGTAGTTTCAGTCCTGCTCCTAAATTTAGATGCTTGACAACTGAAGAGACTGCTAGTGTTTGTAATATGTGCTGGTATTTGAATTTTCACTAGTTTGTTTGAAATAAGTTGTCTTTTGGCTGAGCTTGATCACAATAAAAGAGCACTCAGTGGATCAGCTCAGCTCTTGCTGGCTTGTTACAGGTAAGAGATGTGCAGAATTTTATGAATCCAACAGTAACAGCTCTATCTGCTGACACACAATAGACAGTGATGGATTGTCACAGTAATTAGATTCCTTACAATCTTAGAAGAGTAATTTTGAAAATCTTCCTGCATCATAACTTTCACAGATATACTTTGTAATTTCCCTTAAGTTTTAATTATTTTAGATAATGAATGTGTAACAGTAAGAATTGAAGGCACCATCATTTATGCTAGTTTGATACACTGCAGCTCTGTTGAGTAGAATGTGCTTAATTGTGACTTGAGGAGGAAGAAATTATTCTAGTGACACAGAAAAAGGGAAGAAGAAAGGAAGTGCTTTTTTTTTTCAAATGTCACACATATGACATTAAAAAAGGCAATTTATTTTTTAGTAGCTGGACTGTTGTATTTGAGAACACAAAAGCTGTGTGAGAAGTGAAGGGTGTGCTCCTTGTTGGTGAACCAATAAAATGTATTGCACTAAGCTGTTATTCATACTGTAACACACCGTATCAAATATTTGCAATGGATACCAAATTCTAAGATTGTTAATGCTCCTCACAGGGTTAGAGCATCACGGGGTGGTAACTTCCACTTGCAACAAAGTTGTATTATTCTTCAGCTAATGATAATGAACTGTCACTTTGGATATTGATCAGTTGTTAGATTATAAAGAGGATCTCTTTTTGCGCCGCAACTATTTCCCCCTGAATTTTGAATATATAATGTTATCAGAACTGTTGTGTTTGGAAATTCCAATCTGGAAGTTGAAAGTCTCCAATGAGGGATAGAAAATACAAGGATACTACAAGTCACTTAAATACATTAGCCTGCCCCTGGAAGTGGTACAGATAGGAGGTATATACTGCAAAATGTCATAGTCTCCAGTTTGCAGCCCTCCTCAGGGTAAGAAGCCTTTTTCTCTGTCCTATTTGCAGTTATTAATATTTAATGTGCTGTTTTGATAAAACAATATAGGACAAAATCCTGGGACTCTTCCCAAGACAGATATTTCTTCTGACTGCCATGAGCAGATAATCTTGAGTGCCATCACCTGGCCCGTGCAGGACACCAGGGGATCATGCCCAGTCACCCTGGGTTTATGAAAGGCAGTTCCTGCTTGAGTAACTTGATCTCCTTCTGTGACAAGGCGATCTACTTAGATGACGAGGGAAAGGCTGTGGATTTTGTCTACCTGGACTTAAGCAAAGCATTTGACACAATTTCCCACAGCATTCTCCTGGAGAAACTGGCTGCTCATGGCTTGGGTGCCCTGTTTGCTGGGTAAAAATCTGACTGCAGTATTGGGACCAGTCCTGTTTAATACACATATCAATGATCTGGACAAGCGGTTTGAGTGCACCTTTGGTCCCTTTGCAGATGACACCAAGTCGGGCAGCAGTTTTGATCTGCTGGAGAATAGAAAGGCTCTGCAGTGGGACAGGCTGGATCAATGGGCCAAGGCCAATGGTTGGAGAATCTACAAGGCCAAGTGCTGGGTTTTGCACTTGGGTCACAACAACCCCATCCAGGGATCCAGGCTGGGACAGTGGGGCTGGAAAGTGCCTGGCAGGATAGGTCCTGGAGGTGCTGGTTGACAGCAGCTGAACATGAGCCAGGTGTGGCCAGGTGGCCAAGGAGGCGAAGGGCACCTGGCCACTATCAGCAGGTGTGCTCAGCAGGACCAGGGAAGTGATTCCTCCCCTGTATGAGGAAGAATCACTTCCCTGATCCTGCTGAGCAGGAGGAGGTGAGGCCACACGTCAAATCCTGTGTTCACTTTTGGATCCCTCACTAAAGGAATGACACTAAAGTGATGGAGCATGTCCAGAGAAGGGCAACAAAGCTGGTGAAGGGTTTGAAGGTTTAGTCATATGAGGAGTGGCTGAGGGAGCCACGGGGCTCAGCCTGGAGAAGAGGAGGCTCGGGGGAACTTTCTCGCGCCCCACAACTCCCTAATGGGAGGGTGCAGCCAGGTGGGGGTCGGCCTCTTCTCTCAATTGACAAGTGATGAGGCAAGAGGAATCACCCTCATGTTATGCCAGGGGAGGTTTAGGCTGGATATTAAGAAAGATTTCTCCACCAAAAGGGTTGTCAGGCATTGGAACAGGCTGCCCAGGGGTGTGGTGGAGTCACCATTCCCAGAGGTATCTAAAAGGCATGGCACTTGGGGACATGGTTTAGTTACGGACATGGCAGTGCTGGATTAATGCTTTGACTCACTGGTCTTAGAGGTCTTTCCTAACCTAAACCATTATGATTCTATGATTTCATCTGCTTGAAATTGTCCCTGTGGATCCAACAGAAATGATTCTAACATGTTGCTACTTGTTTGCTGTCTGTGTATCTTTGCCAAGTTGGTTGAGAAAGTCATATTCGTAGTAGGAGGGAAGAGAATGGAAAGAGAAATCCTGATCTGAAGGTCTTAGTCCTACATTTGCATTGCTGGACTTTCGTCTTTCCTGTTCTTTCTCAGAATGGATTGTAACAAATGGTATGTACTATAGAAAAATTAGTTCAAAAACCTCTTTCTTAATTCAAATTTTTTTCATTTGATCAAATGAGAAAAGTCTAGGCAGCTGTGAGCAAACTGCATGATATGTAATGTCTACTGTGCATGAGAGACATATATATAATTCATACATACATATATAATATAAATACATTTAAATATACAATATATCAATACACAGCATATATTAATATAATATAATATTATATTATATGTATGCACTATATATTACACAGTATATACACATAATATTAAATCTTTATATACAATATATATAGAATATAAAGCAAAAAATTAGCAAACTATCAATAGCCACTTAAAGGCTAAGGTCAAGTGAAATGTAGCTCTGAGCTCTGAATATGCAACCTAATTTTTCTTATGTGTTCCTTTGTGCCCTTTCATATGGAAATTGTAATGACAGAATACTTAGAAATGTTTGCTATCAGCATGGGAAAAAAAGCTTCCTTACTTGTCAGAGGGAGCAGGTATGAAGGTCTGTCATGAGAGTCTCCATTTTACTAAGTAGAAATCTCTTTCCACTGGATGGATAGTAATTCTGACAGCTCTTCAAGGTTCACATCAAGTAATGAAAGGTTTTTTCTTTTTGAAAATAAACCCAACATTGCTCAAGAGTACTGGGATCTTCATTCTATCTTCCTTTCCTGGTGAGTTTCTCCTTACTTATAGCAGGGTTTTTAGGTCAGAAGAATGGTTAGCCTTTAAAAATCGTGGGTTAAAGTTTGGGGAGAGAGAAAGTGGTGGCTCATGTGGAGAAGAGAAGCACTGTGGTAGCTGAAGATGAATTAAAGTCTCACAGCAGGGAGCTGCTGCTGACCTGTTACCTCTAATCATTCCTGAGCTTTTCTGGGGTGGACATTTGCTCCAGCTGCAGCTGAGTCATTGGTACCTGAATTGATACAGCTTCTGGTACAGGTACTTTGCAGGAGTGAAATGATTCAAAAAAGAATAAATTCTGGTGCAATTAGAATATTTGCTTCTCCACTCTCTGTGTTAGTGCAGCTGCTATCAATGGCTTTTCATTGGGGCATATTCCCTTTTAGAGACAAAGACTTAAATGATCAAGAAATTCAGTGGGAAACCATAAAGTGAGTAAAAATTTCCTCTCATGCAAATAAAAGTGAAAGGCTGAGAATTGTTTTGAAATTATCTTGTGTAAGAGATGCTGTATAATTGTGGTGGTTTATTCTTCCCTCTAAAATCTGCACTGCTTTGGCCAGTGGCCAGTAGAAGAATTGCATTCTGACAGTTCTGCCTTTTTATAATCCTATCAAATACTCTTAACTACCCAATTAAGGCAGTTTCTCTTCCACTAACATGCTTTTTTCCCTTGTATTTTCCATCAAGACTTTTTTCCCCTGAGTTTAAATACTTGAATTACTGCTTCAAAACGACAGTTGAACATTTTTAGATACGCTGAGATCACTTCAGGTGATTTTTTTCTGATAGGTTGTTATGACTTAAGGGCTCTACAGATCCTAAGCAGTGGCATCTGAATGAAGTTTCAGTGCATGTGGAGTCTGGCCGTGGATTTCAATGTGTTGTCTTTTCTCTCTATTCTTTTTGTAACAAAAAAGTATTTCTGGAAATTTCCAAGGAGTACAGTACACTTCATTTTTACTTGTCAAGATAGCTGACAGTTTGTTATGGTACCATGAATAAATTATTTCAGGGTTCACACTAAAAACAAAGGCAGAAAGACTTTCTTTCTTTCTTTTTTTTTTTTTTTTTAAGCTGACATTTTGAATTTATATTAAGCATATTATCACCTGGATCCACACTGCATGAAAATGTAGACTATTCATAATGAATTATTAACCCAAAGCTCTTACCCTTTCTTAGATGCACTGGAGATGCTCCACAGGATACTACAGGGATATGAATGTGGGAGAGAATAGGGGGTTTCTAGTAAGATGTATAGCAGGCTACAGTATCAGTGGATGTCATTGTTCAGCAGCTATTTTCCATAAGAGAAGGTTTTTTATTACTGAGTGTTGTGCAGAGACCTCTGAATATATCATTAGGAGAACAGAAGCACAGTAATTTATGGATTTACTTTAGGTAACCTCCTCATATCTAGGTTGACTACACAGTCAGGATTGTAGCTAAAATGTAGTCAGTGAAACTCTAATCCATTTAGCAGCTGAATTTATAAACATTTTTAATAATGATATTTAAAATGTCTAGGTTTAATCTTGTCTCAGTTCTGTTGGAACAGTTGACAGTTTCCATGTACCTCTGCAAGACTTTTTGGAATGGTCAGCTGTTTTTTCAAAATGAAAGAATCAGTTGCATATAGGATACTTTAGCTTAGGGTTTGATGAACATGGTGGTAGGTGCCTTGAAAATAGCAAGAGTGTACAGGCAGCACGTTTCTAAATAAAGATTGCAAAGTTTGTCTTGTGTTCTTTGATTCATTTGTATTGGATGAATAACTGAAGAGCACCAAGACAAATGTTACAACTGGAGGAAGGCTGCTGTTGACTTCTGTGGACTTTGAATCATATTCTCAGGGTCATAGTACTGATTGTCAGAAAGTGCAGGACATTATGGGTTTGAGCCTTTTTTTCCACTGTAGTCCTAGAATATGAAAATATATGGAGTTATATAATCAGCAAGCTCTATAAAAGGACCATGACCTGAATATTTTGAGAATACTTTTGTCTCCTTTCTACTCCTTAAATGTATTTGCTTTAATTAAAAAAAAAGAAAAAAAAGGTCAAAATTACCCAAGTAACAGGAAAAAGGAGTTAATTCTTAGATAGTTAATATAAAAGTCCCCCTCCCCCCCAGTTAGTTGGCATACAGGGTTGAAGCAAATGAAGTTTAGAGAGGGCTGAAGCATGTAAAAAAGAAAAAGCCACTGACTTTTGCTCTACTTGTGGTCATTTTCAGAATTGCTTTAGACTTCCAAAGCACCTTGCCTATTTGCTGCCCAGTAGATTTCTTAGCCAGTGGAGAGCTGGAGTCTTCTCAATATATAGCTACATGATAATTGTTTTATTTGAAAAAAAAAAAGTAAGATGTGAAATGATGCTGTCTCTCTGCCTTTCACCATCTCTGGGGAGATTCTACTTTGAATTTTTAAATAATCACTCCAATATTTCTTCCTTTATCTTCTTTCATTTCTGGCTGACATTTATAACCTTGGATTAGTTAGTTTTCTCTCTTTAATTTTTATTAAATTGTAGTACTTAGGAGTAGCAATTTCTGAGTGGCAATGCTATCTGACCTGTAATTCCCTTAAGATCAGACCAAAGTCTAGCATACAGCATTACAAATAGGGAGAGAAACATGGTGCTAATGCTGCGTAGCAGTATCAAGACATGCAAAGAGGGCAGATATTTCTTAAAAAAACCTGCCACAACAAAACTAAAAAAATTTCCTCTTTCAAACAATTTTTTTCCTGTTCTAAAAAAGGAAGTTTGAAGGTTCAGTTAAACTGCTATTTGTTTAACACTGAGCACTAAATTAAGCACAGAAAAATCTGTTTTGGTCTTCTCTAGTCCAGAATGTTTGAAGAGTGACCAGCAGAATCACTCTCTCAACATTCTTGATGTTGTAATGCTTTATAGCAAACAGCACTGTTTAAAGGGTTCTGGACTTCACAGATTCTTGTAATCCTTCTTCTGTACCTTCATGACATTATGAATGCCTGTTTTATTTGTCTATCTAGCTGCAAGATCTTGAAACTGATATTTAGGAATTATTTTACTTGTTGAGATAGCTGGGATGAATTTGACCTCTAGTTTGACAGGCTTCATTTGGCTAAAGTAGGGGATATGCTTATGGTTCTTCAGTTGGAGTCAAAAATGTCATATGAATGTCCATAGCTGCATTGAAGAATTTCAATAAATACGAAAATGAGTTTGAAAATAAAACGTGAAAGAATTAGAACAGTACTCATTTTCAGCTTTTAACTATAGCCCTCTGCACAGAAGCTTGAATTTCTGCAGACCAGAAGAATTAATAGCTCTTTTTATTTTGTAATAGTAATGTAACCAGCCAGGAGAGAGTTGAAAATCTGAGTGCATCTTGTGTTTACAGACCTATGATTCCTGATTTCCATGGATGTTCGTAAGAAAGCAGATATATATATATATATATACACATATTAAAATATTAAATATATATATAATTTTTTTTTTTTAAATCAGCAGGAATTTCTCCCTTTGAAAGTCCAAAACTGACTTATCACTGATCCAAGTGAAGGGAAATTAATTTCCCTTTATTAACAGTACCACCATTACTGTTATGGTGCAGAAGACAGTAATTAAAATATAGTTAATATAAGCCACCCTCATTTTGAAGCTGCCTCAGTTTTCAGCCCAGGGGTAAGCCAAGTAATTAAGTTCAATCAGGAACACTGAAAGGAAGATACATCTTACTAGCTAAAAACCCAAAATGGTTTGGACAGTACTGGCACAGCAGAAGGCTCCCATGAGTTCCCAGAGCACTGTTTGTGGCCCTTAGTGGATGCACTGCTCTAAGTGATGTTAATTTCATGAAACACTGGAGTTGAGCATTTTACATGTCAAACCATGGTCATTCTCCAGGATGTCCCGCCCATCCTACAAAAGCAACGTCTCTGCACTCAAGAACCGGGCAGTTGAGGTGCCTCTGATTGCAAAACACCCAGCTTGTTGCAAGATCAGGCAATAAAGAGGAGTCACTTCAGGTGAAATAAAAGCAGCAGTTTGAGTGATCTGTGGATGGACTGGGAATGGAAGACAGAGGAATATGAGTAGATTGGGTAAAGCTGGCCTTGGAAATAACCACTTCTGTGGTAAAACAAGCACATGATCCTAATTCCACAGGAAGTTGCAGGAAGTACTCATCTCTGAGGCTTAAATTTTGTGGAACTTGATGTTTACAGGGAAGATAAAAACATTACCAAAACATTCACACTTCCAAAAATTTGTTGATATATTTTTCTCCTCAAGGACTATGCAAGAGTTTGAATGAACATTTCCAGTGTGACTGGCAGTGTGGATCCCGTTATTTCAGTTCTGCCTGTTATGTTCCAGTGTTTCCTGTATCATAGCTATGAGTAACATATGCTAGAAATATATGTATATATACAGAATTGTATTGATTGGCATAAATTCCTCGTTTACTGACTGGTGTAAATTAAACTGAGTCTGCACTGAGAATTGTCATCCTTGATAATCTCAGCAGGGTTGTATATTGGGGATTTTTTCAGACTCCAGAAGACATCATGGTATTGTTAGCAAAACAGTGAAGATTACTCCATTTCTTCAGAATCCCTATATTTTAGTACTATTTTCACCACAATTTTGTTCAGCCTTCCATTTGCAATATTCTGTTAGGTGGTATGAAACACTGTGTCTTCTAACTGAACCCCGTTAACACATCTGATGTGAAGAATCTAAGAGGATGCTTGTCTTGTTGAAGAAAAACTTCTCAGGTCTTTTCCTTCTTTTGAAAAAGAACAGAAACAAACCCTGGCTTCCTGGGCAACAGGTCTTCTCAATAAAAAGGACTTCTATTGCCTCTGAATACATCTGAGGTTTTTCTGAGAGCATTCTGGCTGCCCCATTTTTCTGTACTCAATGTACTGTCAATAAGATACTTTGTTATAAAATTATTTGGGACACTCTGTCCATAAAGAAGCATGTACAGAACCAAATTTTGTTTTGTGTTATATAGAGAAGAAACATATACATGTGTTCACCATGATTTTATATTTATTTATTTTTTAATCTATTTGCAGGACAATTAGCTGTAGCGTGATTGATTAATTCAAAACTGAAAGAGTGGTTGCATGGAGCAGAGAAGGGACAGGCTTGTCTGCCAGGGCTTCACTGCAATATAGGCAGCTCTCAGACTGTTCTTACCAGAGAAAGAATTCAGCATAAATTGTGGTGATAAAATGAATAGTATAAAGAAGAAAAATCATGTCTAATTATACTTTACAGTTTAAAATTAAGTGCAAATTTACTTTACTGGTCTGGAATTTAGCTCCATGCTAAATAATGGCTGCTGTCTCTATTGATTTTGGGAATGACGTAAAGAATTCCAAACCCAAGTCAGACTGTAACTGTATTTAGAGTGAAAGTGATAGGATAATAGGATATGTCTGTTACAAACTTAGCACATCTGGTGTTTTTTTGAGCTCACAGACCAGTTATTTGTTATGTGGAACCACAGCAACTGCTGTGCGATTTCTCAGTTGGTTCCCCTCTCTCCCTCCCCATGTACTCTGTCATTCTACTCTGTCTCCCACACAGCTGATATTCTCCACCAGCTCAAAAGGGACAGTTCTGAATCTGTCTGGAACAAAACTTAGAGGCAACAGAAGAAATACTGAGGACGATTTTCCAGCATGAACTTGAATGCAATTATTAGATCAGAAATGAAGAAGAATATTGAAAGCAAACATAAGAGTGTGCCGTAGAACCAACATAAAATTTAAACTGCAGGAAATACAGAAAACTCCAAAAGGAAATGCATACTTTAATTAGAATGCAAGTAGCTCTTGTTTGCATTTTTTGAGTCAAATTGCTTATATGAAGTACAAGCCTGGTAGTCACTAAGAAGTGTTTGGCCAGTTTCTTGTCTTTCTCACACACTTTACACTGTTTGAAGTTGAATTATTTTAGCTGGATCAGTTTTACATCTGTGTAAGTCCACAGATTTTGTAAAGGGACAGAGAGCATTAAAACTGATGGAAATAAAACTTAAAATGTTTTTTTACTACAACGTTTGTGAGGAGATAATTTTTTCACAGATAAATCTCTCACTTTTAGTATTCATCTTGGTTTACTTTGTGACTAGCATCTGACTATTTTATTTTAACAAGAAAAAAGTACATATTTTACATAGAAGAAGAAGAAGAAGAAACAAAAGTAAAATTCAGGCAAAGTCTTCAACTAACCCTTTACCAGTTCACCAAGACTTGTTGAGAGGCTGACAACTGGAAATAGGTATTATGAGCTGAGAAATAAAATGTAACTGCATTTATCAAATGTTCACCCTTAGTTTTAGATTTGATATTTTCAGCTATTTATCATTCCTGTATTTTTCAAAATTCTTTCTTCCCTAAAGTAATTTAGTTCTTCATTATCTATAAATCTGAAAATCTGGCAAACACTAAGCACTACTTAAATTTTGCTGCCAAGTTGTTGTTTCAAGCTCTGTTATATCCAGTGTTATTCACTTTCAAATGGCAAAGCCCTTGAATGAGATTTAGCATAAAAGTGAGCAGAAGAAGGCACCTGAATTCCCTGCTGCAGTGAAGGTGTGTGTGAAGGATACACATGGGAGACACAAGAAGAGCTGAAGATGAACTATAGAGTTTTGATTGGGATGTGGAACAGCTGCTGTTTCTGGCTGCTTACAAAAGATCCTGTCTACTCTACTTTTCAAAGGAACTTGAACTCATGTTACTTTGTCTATTTTACTTTGAAACTCCTAAAGTATAGATTGGGGAGTGTGTGTGCTTTCATAATATATACTTTTCTTGTGGCTGGCATTATTATTTTGCAAAACAATTCCCACCCCCAAAATTCTCCAGTAAATTCATGGAACTACAAGCTCACTCTTTTGCTCTTGGTATTTCTGTGCATCATCAGTGAAGGCTGAAGGGATGGTCTGTGGTGTGCAGAACACAGAGAACTGGCACTGCAAATGCTTTTGTTCCTTGGGCACTCTGCAAAGCGGGAAGCCACGTAAGGAATACTCAATCAAGGCATAGTGTTACCTAAAAAATATTTTCTCAATAGCAGACCTTTAACTTATGAAAAATGTTTAGAATATCCACAGGGAAAGTCTTTGGTACTGCAGTTTCGTATTTAGATTACCGTAGCTGGAAGTTAATTAGCCCTGCTAGCCTTTTTCTTTCGGGCTAATTAGTAAGAAAACTGGATATAAAAAGTCAAAGTCATTTTGAGAGAAAGAACTTCAACATTTTGTACAGAGCAGTCCCTTTGGAGGATATTATCTCCATAATGACCATAGGATACTCTCCATTCTGACAGAATGTAGTTCTACAGTCTCTGGACTCATTTAGACTACGTCTTAGTCATTAATGATTTCAGGCCTAGCTGCTGGCAATTGCCAGATGAAACCACATGACATGTTGTTTAATTATGGAATGATCAGCAGCCTTTACATTTTAATTAGGGAGCCACTGTAATGAAGCCGTCCCACTTTACATACGGCTTATTGGGCTGAAAGGTTGTCTTTACTAATTGGTTGTTTGGAAATGTAATTTTGACACAGCAATACAGGTAGACTTGTCTTCACTTCTAATGTGTTTTCTGATCTCTTTTTTTGATTTGGCTAATTAGTGCTAATAATTTAAAAGCTACATGGCATTCCAAAACTCCTGCTGTTTACTATATGTATGGTAGTTTTGTTAACAGATTTTAGTACTGTTATACAGTGACATACTGCTACTGCCTACTCACATTTTTCTTTGGTTTTGTAAGATCACAGGGACTTTAGCATCACGCTATTCTTTCAGTTAGCTGTGTGTGAAACAGATTCCTGATGCACGGAGTTTAAAGAACTATAATTTAATAACCATTTTCAGTACTCTTTAGAGACTACTTGCATTGGAAAATGCATGATCTTTTGAGTTTAAGTTTTTCAATGATTAATTCATGAATATATCTGCAAGAATGCCAAGGTCTCCAAAATGATGAAAGCTTATCCTTTTATTCCTGTTTGTTTTCATTTCAAATCAAAGCTGTCTTGTTTGTTTGTTTACTTTAAAAAATAAGTCTGTTCTTCACTGGGTTTTTGATATAATTTTGACAAGTAAAAAAATTAGTTTACATTAAAGAATCAAATAGGTAAAGTTTCCATCTCCCCCTGGATTATATTGTGTGATGTGATAAGCAGAAACATTTCCCAGCCTGCTCCACCAATCCTGTCCACATGCTATGTCTCTTTCCTATTTGGTGCCTTACTTTATTTATAACAATAAAGTAGACAGTTCATCTTAGTTCCTCTCAGGGATGGCTGTTTATGAGGATCTTAGCTCAAAAATATTTGTCTCTATGTCCTTCCTCCCTAAAAGCTATTTTTGCATACATCCTGTTGGACAAAGTATAAGTTGCTTCATTTAGTCAAGAGACTCGAGTGTTTCAGGCAAATGTTACCATTGCTCACTTGTTAGACCTCTCTACTGGTCAGACTAACACATGTTAAATCCAGGGTTACTTTCACATGACACTCCCACCCCTTCTTTTACCAGCCTTCCCAGAGCACTCCTTTAGGTTTTCTGTGCAGCAGCTTCTGACAGGTGGCTTTAGATCCAAATGAGTTCTCTAAAAATATTGTTTCATTTCAAAGATTTCCTGTGCATTTCAGAAAATCAATCCCATAGTTCTCATTTGTTACTAATGTAAAGGTGTTAGAGTGGGGACATATTGTTTATTTTAATTTTGCCTAGCAAAACAAAGACTTAAGCATGATGAAATAATTTTGCAACACTGATAAAAATTAGTTACAATCTCTCATCTGCAGAAATCCAACAAGAACTTGCTCCACCCATTATCTGGCAGTCAAATAATTTTGTCTCCAGTGTCACAGACATTTACATGCATCAATGTTGTGTCTTCAGCCAAGCCATCCAGATTCCTTACTTGAAGTGAATAATGGTTGTAGAAGGTAGAAAGTTATCTTGATAATTACTTCCTCTACTTAATACTTTTTTGTACAAATTTTTTTTGTATTGGTAAGTTGGCTTGGTATATACTACTAGGGTACTAGAACTCTGTGCGTGTTCTTAAAATAAGACAATATAAATATCTTCTGACAAAAATACAAATGATTTAATAATTACTAGATGAGGTACATTAGAATGATGCTTGAGCAAATTTACTTTTTTCATGATCACTATCAATTTTTTATAGTTACCTACAAAAACTTGCTCTAGCATAAAGAATTGTAGATAATTCTTATATATTCAAAACTATTTCCTCATTTTCTTCAGAGTAAATACCAGATTCTTATCATTACACTGGAGTTAGCATGAAAAATTTCACTGAAATTAACCATTAGCTGGGATTTCTGGAAATGACTGATCAAGACAGTTGAGCTGTACATGTCAAGTAAACAAATCTACCAGAATCTATTTGGCCAATAGGTTGCTTTGTAATTTCACAGGATTCCATTGTCTCCTGCTAAAGCTTTGGCTTTCAGCCAAATTAGTTTTGTTGTGTTCATACAAAATAGACATAGGGTACAAAAGACAAAAGATGCAAAGAGCTGAAGTGATTTTTACCAAAATATGAAACATTTGAGCTAGTAAGGAGAATTTTGTGGTGCATGTACTACATATTTCTGAGCTTCTTTATTTGTATCATTTCTAAACCTAAAATTTTCTGCTCAAGCAATTGGATTTGATGATGTATGGTTTTCTGGTTACTTCTTCATTTCCAGCAATCAGGACATGATCCTCATGATGCTGAGTGGTTTTGCCTTTATTTCCCATAGCACGTGAGTCAGTGTTCCATCTTTACCCTGGTAGCAATGTCTAATTTTATCAAGTACTTTTGTAGGCTAAGTTAGAACAACTTCAGAGTAGCCAGCAGGACCATCCACGTGCTTAGTATATTACCAACTCAACACTCATACATGCTCAACAAAATTCTAATGGGACAATAAAGCACTTGCTCCTAATGCAAATGGTGTCTTTAAAAGGAAACTGCTTTTGCAACTGTGAAATTGCTCACAACTTCTCATTTGGGATGCATGACATACAGACTACATTTTTTGTTACTTTCCTCCTGCCAAGGGATTTCTGTGACACACTGACACATTTACACATTGATCTGAAGGAAAAGAAAAACTTCATGTCATTTCAATAAACCAATACAATTCAGCTCATGCTAACATGAAACGAAATCTATTGTGCTTCTGGTTTTATGGGTTGAAAGTCTTTTCTAATGAGAAAAAAATCTCTGTGTAAATTTGTTTCTGTTGATCATACATACTTTTGAAAAATGCCCCCGATGATCCATGTTCAGTTTCTATTGCATTTTTCATGTTCTTTAAACATTTATTTGGAATTTAGAGAGATGCCTTTAGTGAGCTGGTCTTTTTAAAATGTAGTTATGACAGGGTATAGAAAAGAGGATAGCAATGTGAATAAATGTGGCCACTTTATTTTCTCAAACATGTCAATATGTTTGATATGAGCCTACACTTATTTACCCTGGTAAATTTAGGACTCTTTTTTCATATTTCTAGCTTTGCAGCTTGATGTTTCCAAAACATTTAAAATGAGAGGGCCAAAGATGAAGATCATTAAATTTGTATGGAAAACTGAATATCAAACATAAATAGTAGCTGCATTTTCAGTAATGTGAAGGTCTTGGAAGACTGATCATGCAAAGAACAATCTGCAAAAGAGCCCTCAAGTGATATGAGGTCTCTGGAATGATAAGAACCATCCTTTTGCATTACGGAGACATGAGCATTTGATCAGCATGTTTTCAACGTCATGCTGGCTGTATAGATTTTGATAACAGGGTGTAGTTCTTTCTTGGGTTTTTTGGTCTTTGAATGTATAATTTAGTTAGAGTTTTCTAGAATGTATTTGACATTTTTTTAGCTTTATAGTCACTACTTACAAACTGTTTACTGATATAGAAGTACTATTTATTTTATTAAGTTAAACAGTGCCAAAACCAAGGCCTTTTTAAAGCTTAAATGGCCAGAACTCTTGTTTCATGTATCATCTTTGTGAGAGAAATTAAGAACTTTGGTATTTATGTGATATATGCATATATATTTAAAGTTTAGGATGAGTTCAGTGAAACTCTCCAGGAGATGCACTTGGCTTTACTTATCATATTACATAAACCCAGGACTTAAATTTATATCTCTTCTGAGGAAAGGATGGTGCATACACACTTCTGACTTCTACAGTGTGAATGATTTTTGTGTTGTCAATAAAATTGTATGTAGTGTTTAAGATTGGAAAAGAACAGATCAGCATTCAGGCAGTTTCTTTTCATCCTGCATTATGGCAGATTACTCACTGCACTGTCTGCTAAGCAGGTGTCACATAACTTGTATACTGATACCAGATTTTTATTGTAAATCCTCTGAAAAAGAGAGGAAACCCCCCACAATTCAAGGTAGGCAAGTACACATCCGGTATTTAGATGAAGTAGATAAAAGTACTAGAATCACTAGCTGGTGATTTGCTGATAATTATGTCTGCATTTCAGGTTTGTAAATCTATTTGCCAGAATAGATTTAAGTTAGATACTTTTGAATTCAAAGTAACTATCTAAATTAAAAATATGTTGCCAAAATTTTAGTGGTTGCATTAGGATTTTTATGATCCTGAATTTTAATAGTGCTATATCAGCATAGCTGGTAAAATACCTGAGAAGCATGAACAGGATTATTGTTCCCTATGGTTGGCTCAAAATACTAAGTATTCAGCCTATATCTTATTTGTGCATTGCACAGCACTATCTGGTATCAGAACAAAATGTGATCTATTTGTAACCCAAGTGAGGGATGGGGATACCTCCTATAAATGCTTGGCAAAGGACTAAACTAAAGACTGCCAGCCCCCATGGGAACAATTCTGTAGATTTAAGTTAAGCTTGGAACCAGGGCCCAAGTACACCTGGATGGTTGTAGGGGATACAGGTCTGTGTTTACGACCAGTTCAACTGAAGAATGACACCCACACAGCAGAGCAGGAGCAAGAAAAGTTTGTTTCATGCAGAAGCACAGGTTCCATACCCCACATCCCCCTGATGGGACGTGTCGACCACGTCTGGAAGAAAACTTGTTGTTCTTGCTGCTCAGCAAGGCTGAGATGCTGCCTGTGAGAATGAGAATCTCCCGTGGCTTAAAGCAACTAGTCAAGCACCTGGGTAGAGATAACAGTAAAGCCTAACATTGACTGGGAACTGCAAATGGTTCTTGGTCATGCTAAACTTTTTCTCCAATCTGTTTCCCTCCTTTTTGTCAGATAAAGCAGAATATTTGATAATATACAAGTTTTTCCGAGGGTATTAAATTCATGTGACTCAGCAGATAAGGCATCAGTATGACAAAACAACCAGAGTGGCATGTCTTGCTAACTACTACAACTGCTGAATTTTAGTTTTAAATACAAAAAATATATTTTTAAACTCGCAATTTCTGTTTAACTGGTTAAAGTGATGAGTATCTTTTAAAAGATGATTAATGGCATTATGACCTACTATACATCCTTAAATATATGTTTCTCTCTTATGTCGGGAACCTGAATGGTAAATATTAAAATTAAACCTAATTTTTAAAAAGAAGTGGTAGCAATCATAACAGTATGAGCCCTGGGTATCCCACAGGAGTTCAGTGAGTCATGGCTTATCAGTACTTGATTGGATTAAGCCTGTAATTGACTTCCCCATCCAATTTTTACAAGATTTCTAAATATCTCATACTAAGTTCCATCTTTCTTTTAAAGAATTGTTTTCAAATTTTTTTTTTTTACTGAAGTACACAACCAAAAGGCCTCATGGTTGCTATATTGTGTTAGCATGAGCTGGTGCAGTGAAGTAATGAAGAACGATTTTTATACATCCTGGGCTACCTACATTGTTATTTATCTAGCAAGACAACATTCATCCCCATATTACGAATATGAGTTTTTGCTGTATCACTGTTTTACAGATAGAGAGGAGAAACACAAGAACATTAATTGTGTCTCTCTGCAGAGAGACACGTTGCAGAGCAGAGTCCTGGATTGACACCAGCTAAGCCTGTGCCAGAGCCCAGGACAGTAGAAAGCTAAAGGCAGGGTTTACTGGCTTCAGTGGCTACTGCTCAAGTCTTTCTTCTTAGATCCTTGTGTATTTCCATGCTGGTGCAAGGCAGCAACAGCACAGTGACCCCACCTCATTACATCCTTGCTACACGTTCACAGTGACTTCTAAGTCACACATAGTCCTTTGTTACAGAAAACAAGGCACAAAGTTTGCATCCACATCACGTAAATTGGTTCCTGGATCAGTCATTTATTTCCTTAGAAATACCTGAATGTTACAGCATATTCAGCATGGTGTCCAAATATTCTGCAGAACCAACAGTGAGCCCTGCAGATCTATCTGCTGAATGCTTGTGGGAGATCAACTTTCAATTCCATCTTACATACTCATCCCCAAAAATATTTGGAAATCTTAGGGATTAAGTCTCTGACAGGTGGTTAAATTCTGCCTTTTGTTGCTTTACAGAAATAAATCTGAAAACAAATAGATATGGAAATATGTATTTATTGTGTAAGGGGAATGTGATAGGAATTAGCATCAAACTACCTTGAAAGTGATAGAGACACCTTGAATACTTCAGTTAGTACTAAGAAAGATGCTTCTCATTACAGAACTGACCTTGATATAGCTCAAAATGAACATGGTGGGGGTCATTTATACCGAGAAATCTTTTGGCCATCAGGATAAAGATAGAATAATAAAGAAAACCCCTTCTAACAGATCAGGATGCTCTGTTGGAGTCCTTGTACTGAAAGATCCATGTGTGGTGTCCTGAAAATTAAAATTTCAGTCTGTTACTTATAAGAAGAATCTGCTGCTGGTAAAAAGAGCAGTCCTTTTTGTTTCTTCATATGAATTACTGAATGTTAACTACAATTCTCATTATCTGGCTCCCTTTTTTTAACTCTTGTGCATACTAGCTTGTATTAAATTGTCTTTTTTACTAACTGGGGTGTGGTGAAAAAGCAGTGGCTAACAAATGTAGTCACTAAAGGTTGTTTTTTTTTGTTTGAAACTGTTAGTTACACAGTTAATTACATCTCAGCTATTTAGGACAGTTGACTTCACATTAATCCAATCAAATATTTTAAGGAGTGTCTTTATTTAAATAACATTCTTCTTCCAGCACAGTTGCCCCTGAGTTTGACAAAATAATTTTACTGCATGATGTACTTTGCTGGTACAGAGAGTAGCTAGACCAGCAAGTTTCAGAAAATTCAATATTTATTTTAAGAATTTTTTTTCTGTTAATATTTTTTTATGCTTTATACTTTCCTAATTTTATGTGTGATTTATAATAGCTAATTTATGTCCTTGCTGCTATATAATAACAAGACAATATAGTAGCTGATTAAAAATAACTGAAATAATTTTAACACTTGTAAACACATGAAAATAAGACATATTACTCATTATTCAGCTATGATATTGCTGATATTTATTGCAAAAAAGGTATTTTGTATAGACATAAAAAGTTATGAAACTGACCCTTTAAAAATGTACTTTCACAAGAAGCAAGAAAAAAATAGGCAGGGAAAAAGTCAAAAGTCAGAACTTAGTAAGAAAGCAAAATTCTGAGTTTTAACTGGCTCCTAGATGTTTTTGAAAAGTGGAGGCAATTGCTATTCATGCATTCGTGGATGTGATCTCAGCTGTTCCTACAGCAGATCTGACACCCTGACTCAGAGGACCATGCCCAGCGAGGGCAGGGAGCAGCCTGGAGCACTGAGGATGGCAGTGACTCTTCCAGCAGGACAGAGCAATTTCTGGTTCATGGCGTTTGAAAATCGCTAATGCTGACCAACATACAGTGAACGCAAGATTCACTGTAGCACAGCAAAGGGGGAAAAGCCAAACCTTGCTTTTTTCACAAGCTTTAAGTTTTATGCTGCAAACTGTTGTTGTGGGAGTAAGGAAAAATTAAACTTGAAATTTAGTCTTGGAAGTGAGTTTCTAATAGGCACTTCTCCATAGGACACATTTAGTGTGAGTTCCTAGGTTTATTTCTTTCTGCAAACATGGACTATTCTTGCCTGGTAAAAGATATTTTTTCACCTGTGTGCCACTGCAGATTGTTTTAATAAGTTATCTAATTTATATATGCAAAAATATTAAATTAAAAAGTCCCTTATAGTGACAAGTACAGGTGAGTTACAAAGACCTTTAAAAGTAGCATATTTTTGAAACATAGGTGAAATCTTTATAACTCAAGTCCATGTTAAAGAGAAGATAGTTTCTGAAGATTGGTTCAGGTAGAAAACTCAGGGAATTAATGTATTTTTACAGTTTGAAAAGAAGAGCAGTAGACCAGCCTTTGGTTGGACTTGATCTTAGAGATCTTTTCCAGCCCTAACAATTCTGTCATTCTATGGCTTTCTAAAGTAAAACATGGTAATTAGAACTATCAATACAAAATGCCACAGCTCATCTCCCTCTGTTAAAGAAGCTATTAAAGTCAAAGTTTGAACTGTACTGGACTGTCTTTTACAAGCAGTGTTTTGAATTCTGGTTCAGTGAATTGTTTGAGCACATGCTTTATTTTAAGTATATACTTAAACTAAAGTAAATTCCTCAAGAGTGTTGCTGAGTGGGAATGACCCAACAAGTATGCTGTTATGGTCTGTTTGCTTGGTTTTTTCCTAATCAGAACCTCATTGTTCTTTTAATTAGTTTTACTTTCTGAATGTAATACTTTTCCATTTTCGTGGAAAATTATCATGGGAAGCATCAGCAAAAACCATATTGTTTCTGCATTTCTCAAACAATTTCAGAGCTATTTGCTGAATAATATTTTAAAGAAAATGGTCATTTTTCTAACTAATAAATACTTCTTGTGGTTCTTCAATTCTTCAGAGGACTGCTTTTGCTGGGTTAGTTGACTTAAAGGTTTAGCACATCTCTAGCAATAAACAAGCATATCGGGCATGTTGTTTGACGAACTTTAAAGATTTAAGCACTCAGCTTTAATTACTGATGGTTTTAGCAACAGCACAATAACGATGGTCTCCTGCTTCACTAAATCAAAGAAATGTGACTGAGGGGCTTCTGATCCAATTGTTCTCATTTACTTCAGCTCTCACAAACATGGCTCTAAAATATCGTTGTGGCTTGAGTTGACATGAAACACCATTGTCATCAATCCAATAAATAAAAAAAATTGTGAGAATCAATACATAACACAAACCTGGTAGTTCCACCCACTTAATCAACTGCACATATTTGTGTTTCATTTCCCTCCTGCCACATTTTCTCTCCAACTTCTACTTTATTTTTTTAAGCACTTGTCATTCTGCAACCTAGTAAAGCTTAACAGCTGTTGAGATGAAAGGATCAATATTTCCCAATCAGGATGATCTGAAAGACACTGTTACTATATAGCAATCAAGTGCTAATGTTACTGAGTAAAGCTCTCTACCTTTTAGTTGTTCAGTGATAATAACAACCTTTTGTCTCCCTGCTGATACAAATATGCACAGTGTATTGAATAGTTATGATTGTGTGGCTTGTCAGCATTCCAAGGTTTTGCCAGAGACCCAGCTCTATGAACTCATTCGGAGCAGCAGGGCAGGTTTAATGGGCAAATTGGATGAAGCATGAAGCCAGCTGGTGTCAGCTGCCCCTTAACAATTGTAATACGTATCAATCACTCAGCATGGATTTTTTTTATTGGGATATTTTTGATCTTCGAGGTCTTATACCAATAAAACATAATTACTGGGATTTAAAGAGGCAGCATTATTTAGAGGGAGGAGGTGAAATATTCCCTGAGTGGATACTCTTCAGCATTTCCACCTCTATTGACAGGAAGATAATTCAAAGGAAACTGATGCAACCAAAAAGATCTGGTCATTGGATTCTGCAGAGAGAGAATCCAGTGCATGGTTTATACAAGGACAGGGGTGTTCTGAAGGATATACTTTAAATTTTTTAAAAACAATGTAACTTCATATTAGAAAACTGGTTTAAAATACCCAACAGATTATCTTGGAATTATCAGATCACCAGATCTCTAAGAATATTGGTTAATATAATGTCAGTAATTTATTTTTCTGTACTATAAATCTGATAGCAATATTGTATATCTGATATGGATAGCTTAAAAAAGCCATTACGTTTAATGTGAGATTGCACAAAAGGTGAAGCAGCATTCTAATGAAGCTGAACTGGTTATTGTTCTACCATTACTTGTATTAACTATGTTGTCATCTATCAAAACAAATGTTAGCTATGTCAAAAACAAAGAATCCTTCCTGAAATCTTGTCTGAACTGCCTTCATCAAAAATCAGCCACAAACTACCCCATGTACTGTAAAAGGTGTAATTTAGTCCAGGCAAGATGTTCAGTTTTTGCATTGCTGTGTTGAAGGCAAAGAAGAGGAGGAGACAAAAATGTTGTAGCCGATTATCTAAAATGGTACAATTGGTGCATTCTAAGCTTGATGGGCTCATTAAGCATTAAAACTCCTTGACATTTCCCTGTTGTACTGATAAATAGGAATGAACAGTTTGCATTTTATACTTTACTAAATTGTATGTCTTTTTGGCTTCTTCATCTGCCATGTTTTACATGCTTAATTTTGCATCTCTTTCATTTAAAAATTCAGCACTAAAGATTCTTTGCTCTTCTTCTAATTATCCTCCTTTGAAAAACTCCTAGTTTTGTATCAATGATATTGTTTGGTTCTAAAGTGTAATTGTTAATGCTCATTGTTAAATTGCCAAAAGGGTATAGACTAATTTAGCATGTCACAGCTGCTTGGTGAAAATGCCATCATTAGTGATCCATGAGTTGCAAAGAAAAATAGAAAAGAAAGAAGGCCAACAGTGTCCTAAACACCCCAAATGATTTTTAGAAGTCCATTTTTATTAAAGGAGTTTTGAATGGAACCCTTCTTGACATAGTTGAATACATTAAAACATCATCTTTAAATAGGATTACAACTGCATTGATTTAATAAATAGGAAAGAACAAAAATCAGAATGAGATAGTGGTAGCCTTTTTATACTAATGAAATTAACCTCAACACTATCTTTTTGTACTATTCCAAGTTCATAAGAAAATCCACCTGGATTGGACATTAGTGGCATGAACTGATGAAAAAGACCCTTAAGTTTTTCCTTTTATTTTTCATTTGCATTTGTAACTAATTCATTCAAAAACCCCCTTTTGATTTTTCAAATGTATTCTCTCTCTCTCTGAAGAGGAAAACTCCTGATAAGTCCTTATATCCTCTAGGTTTTTACAGGCCAGCAGCAGGCCAATAATTGCTAACTTCTGTATGTGGAAGAAGTTCAGGGTCTGCCCTGTGCCAGACCAGTTGCCAAAGCCAAGCCATTTGGAGGAGTTTGTGGCATGTCTGTGAAAACATATTTAAGATATGACAGAAGAACAGAAGGAAGAGGGAACAGAGGGAACAAACAATGGGATAGAGGAACAGATGCTCCTTGGTAGGGCATGCACGCCCCAAGGGGACTGTGGCTCCTGGGTGAGCCCATGCTGGAGTAGATATGTCCCCACAGAGGCTGTGGGCTGTGGATAAGCCCATACCAGAGCAGGTTCATCACTGAGGGGACTGCATCCTGTGGAACATAGGAAATGAATGAGGAGCAAGGAACAGCCAGGAGAAAGCTCTGTACACTGACCCTGACTGCTTGCACCACTCATGGCCTCCCTGAAGGGTCTGAGTGTACCCTACAGTGATAATAAGGCAGGCAGGAGAGGAGTCTGGAGGGAGCTAATGAAGTTGAGCCTGGTATTTTCCCTAAGTAAATTTTTGTCTTCTTTGTTTGCCAACACCCAAATCAATAATCAAATATTTATGTTACTGGTAGTAAATTAATTTGTTCTGACTGTAAGAGAGGTTTACCTTTTGGCAACTTTTCTGATACTACAATATTCAGCCAGTAGCTAAATAAATGTGTGGTGCTGCAATAACCATTTTTTTTCTGATCTAGCACAAAAAGTAACTTTTAAAGTCTCTGTTAATTATAATAAGACCACTTTTTACAGTTCTGGCAGTCTAATGGGACTTAAAGTTATGATTAGCATGATTAACTTTCATGCTGGATAGGCTGCAGTGGTCAGTGAAGTGCTGCAGAACCTGCAAATGTTCTGTTCCCATGCTTTATTCGTTGGTGCCATGCTGAGGGCCTTAAGCTGACTTTATATTCCCTCTTTTCTACCACATATGATGTATCCAACTCACACAGTTGCTCTCATTCAGGTATATGGAGCTGCCAGAGAGTGTTCAGCTCCAACACCTTTGTGAGACACTGAACAAAGCTTCCATGAGGACTTTCAGGGTTACTCCTCATGCACTTTCCAAACCCTCGATACTCCTGCAGCAGCATGAGCTCCTGCAAATGACAACAAGGCCCATAGCCATGTTTCTGTGTCATTATGAAATGACAGGATTTGGGCTAAGACGAACAATTCTTTATGAAAATGGGAACAGGTGGATGAATGAAAGCATTGCAGAACGTTTTTGTTCACTGTTTTAGAGGCTTCAATAAGAGTTAAATTACAAGGAAAATTTAAAAACCTCAACAAATTACTTGCTGCATTATTTATTTTGGAGGGGTGTATTTTTTTATCCTTTAAAATTCTATTGGTCTGTTGTAATGCCTACTACTACAGCTTTGTCTGTGGTGATTTATCACTGTGTTCTTTGCATTGTCATAGGCACATTTGGCACCACTACCATGATGTTTAAACTTCAGACAGTAGTTCAGTACTGGGGTCATACCAGTAACACATGGTTTGTCCTAAATGCATGAATTTCTGTATGGTATTTTTCTAATACAGATTCACACCCTTTAGAACAGCTGAGGTTGAGTCTTTGTTGACACTGGCATGCATTCCAGTCCGACAGTAAATCTTAGAGATGTCACTGGAACTGCTGAGACGTTGCCTTTATTTTACAGAGTATCCTGGCCAGTCATGCTGAGATTTGAATTTGCTGACATTGAGTATAGTAGAATCAATATATTAGAATTTTACATTTCTGCATCTACTGTGAGATGGAAAGATTTCAAACAACAGTAAGCCTCCATCTGAATGAGGTACATGCAGTAGATCAAAGTCTAGAACTAACCATAATACATTTACCAGAATATAGATGTACAGCTACATATAGATATCCTGATGGCTGGAGTACATGAATTTCTTACTTTTTAGGTTCGCTTTGTACTGATGGAAAATATGGACAATAGAAAAAAGAAACTAATGCATATTAGAATGTCTAGGTCTTCCTAATGTAAACCCCAAACATTTTTAATGGTGCATTTCTTCAGCACTAAGTAGTATGGCATGACATAAGAGCATAACTTTTGGAGAATCTGCCTGACCTTCCCCTTCCATTCCCTCCCTTCTCCGGTTTCTTCCTCTCTCACCCTTCCCCCCCACCTTTTCTTATTCTTCTTTGTCCTGTCTACTGTTATTTTCTTTCCTTTTTTCTGACCTTCTTTTCCCCCGTCTTCTCTACTTACACCTTCTTTTTGACATTCTTCTCTTTCTCTTTCTCTTCACCTTAATGGACACTCATATTTCAGCCAAAAATTCTCTCTAGTAATCATAGAATTGTAAAAAGAAAGCATTTGAAGGCGTTTTCGCTGCTTTTCTATTTTAAATGATCTTTTCCTTAGTGCTGTGTTCTCTTTTTTTACAGTGACTATATTCATCTGTCATTCTGCTTAAGCAGTCACTCTTTAGGTCTTGATTACCCTTGCTTTGGGCAATCCCTTCTCTTTTAAATAATATGATGAAAGCAGATCCAGTGAGGCTTACACAATGAGACCTTTAAGGTGCCGCTCAATCCTATCTGGTCTTGCTGAGACAAAGATTGGTCTCTCCTTTTGTAGGATTCGTGATCACAAACACAGCTGTTATTATTCTTATAAAAAGTAGCCTATGATGCAAATACTTAATAACTATGTCAATGCAAGAGACTAGCATGGCTCTTTATGGTGCTGCTTGATTTACTATTAAGAGAAATGTTTGTTGTTCCAGGGAATAAAAATATTTCAATCGGGAGGCTTGCTGCAGTCATTCTGGACAAACACTGTATTGCCTCTTAACACACTCTTGATTAATTTTAACAGAAAAAGCAAAAAGAAATTAAAATTTTAACTGGGTTTTACTTCAGTTGATAATACTTGATATACTTGGTCAGATTGGTTCATGTCCCTCAGCTGAATCTTTGTGAATGAACTCTCCGACAGTTCTGGGGTCTTCAGGCTAGATTTGTAACTAGTAGGGTTGGAAACAGGATAAAACCCCACATTTGTCACCTAGTTCAGAGTCAAAGCCAATAGCAGTTGTGTGCCTCTTAATCTCATTGATTAAAAATACTACTTAAAGGTGTGTTACACACTGTGAATAGTTCTGATATTCTGTTATGTGGCTGTATAAATAATTTAAATAGGTGACTAGGCCAGACTGACATTTTTCACAAGTTGGGATGAGGAGTCTCAGTTTGTTTGAGCATCTTCTTTGGGTTTGGAATTGGGGTTGTAAAATCTTCAACTGGTTCACACCAAATCCCTCCTTCTGTGAAGTGTCTGCCTGGCCAGCAGAGACACTCCTCACTAGCTGGGCTTCCCTTGCAGTGAAAATATCAGTGTTGCCTGTTAGTGCAAAGATACCAAGTTCTTTCCAGAGGTGTTTGCTTCCTTCGTGTCTTTGTGCAACCATACAATCCCACTCAGAGTCTAGCTCTTGTGTAATTGGTTTCTGAATATAAAATACTTATAGAGCCTTAATATATTTTTTTGCGCTCCTAAGCTTGAAATGAAAACAATTATTGCTATTCAGAAGTGTATCTCTTTCTAACTCAGTCTAGGCATGTGCTTAAAATCTATTTATTGGAATGGACTCTGAAGAGGTGACTGAAATTAGCACATTCTTTTAAATGACCAGTCAATTTTAATGCTTTGATAATTTATGGAGCTAGGCCAAGGGATTTTTTTCTATTTGTTTTGTTTCGGGAAAGGTTCACAGAACTACATAAACACAATAACTGAGGATTTTTACATTTTTCCACGGGGTTATTGACCCCAGAAAAAGAAGACAAAACTAAATTTGAAGCCAGAAAAAGGAATGAGATTAGTACAAGTAGGAAGAAAAAAATAAATAATTTGTTAATAGGAATACTGAATAATGTGAATTCCTAAAATGAAAGAAACGGTATAAATTTCCTCCTGCATTTTCTGGAAACTATTTTAAAAATACAAAATGCAGCAACAGTAAGTTGCACCAAGGTTTTGGTGGGAAATGCTGAGATTTTCTGATAGTGAAGTTTCCACATCAGGAATGCAAAGCTAGGCTAGATAGAAATACCAGGATATTGTCTGAGGTGAAGTTTTCAAACCCACACAGCCATTTCTTTTGTCTTTGCTTTGAGGTGCTTGTGCAATATAAATGTTGCAGTAATAAAACTTTAATCACAATAGCATAAGACTCCGCTGATGGCCATCAGTTCCTTACCTGTGTTATCTCCACAGTTGCCTTAGCTTTTAAATAGTTCTTTCATTGGAGAGGAAGGAAAGGTCAGTGATCTCTTATTGTTCAACACCACCGAGGGGTTTCCGGAGATTGGCAGCCAGCAGAACCTTGCAGGGAAAGTGCTGGATAGTGCTGCCAGCACAGGCTTGCATAGATCAGCATTTCATTACAGAAATAGCAAATGACATGTATTTTCTAGGTCAAGGTGGAAAAAGTTAAATAAGGATACTGACAACTTGAGTAGGGGAAGGTGGCTATTGTGTGCAATATTCCACCAGCTGTGGATGGACAGTGCAATCCTCTTCTCTTTCATAATATAACAATACTTAAGTATTTCTTCCCTGAAAAACTGTTGTGTGTTTGGATATACCAGAGGACCTGCAAGTACTTCTCTTAAAGAATTTTAGATTCTTTATTTAGTTGTGATTTAGAGACGCCCCCCCCAAAACTAGTTTAGTAAATTTTTTAAAGCATTTGCTTTTTTCCCCCAAATGTTCTTCATAATCATAGCATCTCAAATGCGCTGGTGGAACTAAGGGTTTCAGGGATGCAACTTAGGAAGCTGAAGGTATCAAGAGGAAGAATGGCTTCTAAGGCAACAGGATGGTGTTTCCAGATCTTTCAGTTTAGCTCAACAGTAAAAAAAAACCATAGAAAGACCATTTAAAGACTTCTTTAAGACAGCTAATTAGTTTCTGTCCTCTAATTTTTCTTCAGTTTTAACTATTTCTTTGTTGTTTTACTTTCCTGAAAGTAAGAAAAATGAAGAGGTTCTGCCATTAAAAAAATCAGAAGTGCAATATTTGCTGGTAATTTATTAGTTTGGTGCAATGCCAAGAGACTTTTTAAGTGGATTTTGGCAAAGTTTCATGAAATAATTCCTTTTTCAATAGTATTACAAATAATTGTCTTTCTGTTATGTCCTTTTGCTCCTCCTTTGTAGAAAGAACCAGATGAGGTTCAAATAGCATTTTGTTTATTTAGGGCGGTTGTGTGGAGACTTACACTTCAAATTTGCAAAATTCAGAGAGAAGTCTGTGTAAATCTGACATGGACAAAAGTGACAGGAGCTGATCCTTTGCATTCAGAATTCTTCTCTCAAGGAAGTTTTGATGCAGAGCAGGTGGCTTGGCAGATAGAGCTCCACCTGGATAAACCATGGGACATCAAAATAGCCTGTTACCTACTGACATGCAGGAACCACAACAGGAAATTGAGATGAACTATGAAAACCTTTTTGCTACAAATTCAGACAGCTCTTCTGCTAAGGCAGACCAAGGAAAATATTCTAAATTTCTTATTTGTGTTTGTATCGAATGTTTCTTAATTTTCTTTATTTTTACTTTGGTTATTGTTGTATTTAATTTCTTACATTGTTAATCAGTTTTGGATTATCACAAAAGCAAAATATGGGCAGAAAATTTGGAATATGTTTGTGTATTTGTGACTGCAGAAAAAGGAGAACTGCAGGTGTTAATTCTGAGGTCAGTTACAATCCTCATCAGGTAAAATCTGGTCAGGTTATGTTGCGTGGACTTAGGTACTCTCTTTGGAATAAATGAAAATAAAACTTCTTTTTTTAACTTGAATGAATTCAAGTTTTAGAAAATCCCATTTTATATTTAGTCTTTACAAAAAATAAGAGTCTTTGTCCACAAGACAACTTAGAGTTGTCACCAAGCTGCCAGATAACAAGCTTATATTGTTCAGGGAAATATATTACAATTTTATCTACTTGTACTGTTCAATAAAACATTAGTATCTCAGCATTTTTATTTAACAATAGGCAACCTTAGGCCAGTAATTATGCAACAATTATAATAATAAAAACTGTCCCCTGCTGCTCACCTAGAAACAAGAATATATTAAACCAGTACTAACCGTCTAAAAGGAAAGCAACAAACTACACTCATTTTTAATGCCCCTGCAGTGCACCATGGGAAGCTAATAATTCACCCTCTAATTAGTATCCCTTCTGCTGCTGTTGGCGCAAGGACAGACAAAGAGGCATCCGCTTCATTACAAACTTGCCTTGGTAATCTTTAAATGTCTTTCTTCTCTGCAGGTTGAATGCATGGAACAGGGGCAAATAGAATGTGCAATTAAAAAAGGTTTGCTGGTATCGCTAGTCTGACCATGCATCCTAAGTCTAATGAGTGCACTAAAATGTGAAAAAAAAGTGCCATTTGAATGCACTCATTCTCTTTTTTTGGCTATATTATAATTCTTCCTTCTTTTCCTTCATTAGTGTCTACTTTAGCAGAAAAAAAGGGAATACAACAATGGTGTAAAGATTTGATAACTTCACAGCATACTTGCAATGACAGTGTTGTTTAGACTTTGAGTAGTTGGTAAATATTATAAATCTACCTTGAGAAAAAGTGAATGACAGTAGGCCTTAATTAATGCTTGAGAAGATTGAGTTTCGTTGTTTCAAGGAGAGTGTATCAATTTTAATAAATTTCTCTTTTAAAAACCAGAATGATTTTGCCACAGGGCACAACAGGTTTGAAATATGCAAAGCATTTCTACATAATTTTTAGTACTGCGGTGATTATAGTGATCACACTATTACAGTGATGCTTTCCTTTGACTGTCTTGTTTACACATGCACAGTGTGTTTGTTGATTAATTGAAGCTTATTAAAGAAAATGTTGCATACCTGAGGACATTTTCACCTTGCCAATACGCAGCTGATTCTAATTATTATAGGGAAATTTTAGTTTTCACAATGGCCTGCTGGTGCTGTCAGAAGAAAGGCCACCAGTGTACTGGACAGCACCAGGACCTTGTGCTCCTGTTCAAACATGGCTTAAATCAGTTGTGTTATTTCCATTTCATTGCTGTGTAGTGATCTCTGTGAAGCCCATTAGCAGGCTCATAATGAAGCTAGGTGTGATGTTGCCTCTTCTGTTAATTTTGAGGATTACTTATTGAGTAATCAGAGGACCTGCCTGTTCATCACTATTTAAATCCAGTCCTGCTCTCTATGAGATTCTGCTTGTGTAATCACTAGGAGAGCTGGGTGTGCTAGGGGAGTTGAATATTATGTCACATTTTTATGGACAGTCAGTAGAAAATTCAAAAGTGAATGACCACAGTAACTACCTTAAAATGTTACCTCTATTTTGATATATATCCGTGCTGCTCTTTTCTGAATAGGTAATTGAACTTTTTTTTCTTAATGAATATGTAGTTTGAAGAAAGTTAGTGGAGCCTCATAATCCTTCCATTTGGATATTGCAAGGTAAGAGCATGTGAGTACTGGATTATCAGTATGTGAAGTACTCATGAGTACTAAATCAGTTCCTTATTTAGTTTTTAGTGTTAATATTAATTAAGGGAGCCACAAGGGAAGTGAAGGAGTGTTGTCTGTAACACGAAATAGGATCTTCATTTGTTGTTCCCTCCATCTAAAATAAAGATATTTCAGAGGTTCTTATAGGATAGTAAAAGGACATGTGATAGAAAAAAATCAGTTTCCTTCAATTCAAGTAGTGCTTCACTGTTGATCCCAGTTTGTCCTAATTCAAATGTGCACAAATTAAGAAATGGGAAAAATTGCTATCTTAGGCCTTGTGTACACTTGAAAAGGAAGTTGATGCCATTTTAGATTATCTTTGGATTTATGTTGGCAAATAAAAGATCTGGAGGCTGTCCTGATGTAAAATGAAAGAAGAAAAATTTATGGAGAGCTTACAAGTTTTTATCAGTACTGTATCTGTCTCGAGAATAAATGGAGGACTTAATCAAATAGTTCCATAAATTTAGGCTTAGCACTGAATTCACTTAAAAATGTCAAAGTCAGATTTGGTTGGCACTCAGTCCTCTAAAATTACTTTCTAAAGAGTTATTCGTGGTTGCTATTTTTGGAGTATCTTGATAAGAAAATAATTGGATATAAATTAGAACATGTTGGTTTAATGCTGAATGAAGGCACACTTTGCATGAATAGGAATGGAAAAATCCTAATGACAGTCTCTTCTAAAACAAACATGTATTTGTAATAGTGACTAAACCACAGGTCAAGTGCTTAAATGTTAATGACATGCTGGATTTAAGAGATCTGGATGTAGCACTGGAACACTTCTATGATGGACCATTAACCTCAACACAAATACTTTCTGCCTTTATCATTACTGCTTATTGATCTGACATACTTGAGCATAACTTCTTATTATCTTATGAATGGCTTCTCATCCAGTTATGTGGTGCACTGCATCAGGTTACATTTTTTTCCGTAAAATAATATATTAAGTCTCTATTTTTTATGGTTGACTAGAAACAGCAATGTCTGGACTAGCAAAACTCTGTGCAGACTCACAACTATGTCCTCGGCCAGCTCCCAGCTGCCACGAGAAGGAAACCTTTATGGGCCAGAAGATTAAGGAATCCACATGCAAAAGTTATTTTTTGATGCCATTTCTTTCAACAGAATCATGCCTGGCTTGCTCACCATGATCTATTCCCTGTGGAGTCTGTTCCTTGATTTCACTTTCCTGGAAAGGTTGACACTCCGGAGGAGAAAAAAGAAATTTAGACACAACTTCATGTTTTTATATTTTGTAACTCCATATAGTCATTTTGCAAGCCCATATATCCAGAGTCTCAAATGAGACCTTCTCTGACATTCTGGCCAAAGGGGAAGTTGTGCTTCATTTGTGTTCTGCCTCTTGTGTCACCCTCAAAGTTTAATGCAGGAAAATTTTGCTTAGTTTTGTAATGACTTATGGCAACTTGGGAAATTATTATAATAGTAAATATATTAGAGTTATAAATATTGGTAAATACATTTGTATAGATTCCAGATTCATAACAGTGATATTTTAATTATATTACTTTATTTATTTTTTTGGCCTTAATTCTCAAAAATATCACTATTCTGCAGAAATTAATCATGTAAAACAAATTAACATTGATAATTTTTAATCTAGAGAATGTGTATTTCTAAACATTGATCAAGATAACAAACAGCTTGCAGGTTTTAGCTCAAGACTGAGATTAAATTTTTAAAATGATTATTGGCTGCTTTCAATTTCTACTATAAATACAATATTTTTCTTAAGCACACCACTTGTTCCTGTTTGGTGAAAAGTGAGATTTTTCTGAGGAAAAGTAGCAGTCTGGAATTACTTAATGTCTAAACTGATCACTACTTCCAGGAAGTTAATTTTGTTCGTTGCCTTGGCATGGCAAAAAGTGTAGCTAAGAAGTCCTGTGTATTTGTAAGAAAATTTTCTTGTGTGCTGCACCATATTTGAAAGGCTATACACCATTTATAAAAGGTGTAAAATTCTTGTTGGGAAAGAAAGAAGACAGCAATGGACTCATCATCAGTGTTCTAGATTAGGTTTTTAGTACATCTGAATTCTGCCAGACTGCCTTCAGCTGCCTCCAGAGGCTTTAGAACATAGTCTTGTGCCCACTAAATCACTGACAGCTTTCTCTAGTGGTTTCAATGCAACCAGTTTCAATTTCTAGTTTCCACAGTGAGACTAAGAATGAACAAACAAAAAAGAAAATGGAATAGTAATTAATAAAGCAGATAAAAGATATCATTCTTGAGTAGCTTTGTAAAGAGATCTGTACTTTTCATAATGATCCATTGTTCTTCCATCTCACATATCTCAATTAAAAAAAAATTTGCTTTGTGGTATGTAATATATAGTAGGCACATGAGAAAAGGATAACTAAAAGTATAATTACTGTTTCTTAAGGTAACCACTTTCAGAAGCAAGCCTACAGCAGCAAAGTAATTCAACATTATGTTAGTTTTTTATACACTATAGCTCCAACATTCCTTATGTATTTTAAAAAATTCTCTAGGATAAACCACATACTGGTCTAGTACACAAAATTTAAAAACTTAAACCACTACATTCCACACTGCTGTTTATATTGCTCAAATAATTTAAAGAGTACAGGGTTGCAGAATATTTAGAACATCTTAGAGCTCTGAAAAAAGGGGAAATATGTCCTTAGAATTTTATGATGTGAAAATATTTGCCCAATAATGTGTAATTGAATAGTAAGTTTGTCATCACTTTCACATATATTGTCACATACATGGTTGCTTATAAAGAAGTGGAAAAGTCCAAATGTAAGTGATGGCCATGAAGCTCTGAATGGCTCTTATAGATAGTGACAATACTGTCATGTGAGAAGGTATGGCTTTGTTAAAATTTATTTGTACCTATTTTTGAGCAGTTCTTGTTTACAACTCTTATTAATAACAAATCATTTAGCATACCATGGCCCTTTAGAGGACTGCATTGCAAATTACATTTCTTTTCTGAGTTGGGCTGTTGTTAGTGGGCTGAATATGCTGTGCATGCACAGGATCAAATGATTATTAATAGTTCTAGTCTTTCCTGGGTTGCTAGTTGCACAATAATGAAAAAAAGCGTCATGGCCAAGGTACAAATCAGATGGAAATATTTCCTGTGAACTTCTCATTCTGGATTTATACAAAGCAATTAAAAGCCGCTGTACTTACATATTTCTTTTAGACTGCACTAATGGTTTGGAAGTAACAAGGTAAGATAGACATTCTGATTAGAAGAGACCAGCAGTTCCCAGATCAATAAGAACAGAATGTCCTTATACCTTCTGTACCTCTGGATGAGGGATTTTGTTCCACTGACTTTCAGTTTAGAGGTACTCAAAGAAATTCATAACTGTAAAATAAGAGGGTTGTTTTCCCCAAATTCTAAAATAATAAATTTAGTAAGTCTACAAATATAGTTGTCCTGCTATATGTATTGCAGTAAAATTCATGTATTTCATGTCACATAAGCTGTGCACAGGTATATCCACGTCTTGTATCTGATAGGCAGGTAAAGGTTCTGCAATGTGCAATGGAGAAAGGGACTTCTTTCATAACTTCAGAAATGATTGGTGGATGGACAAGGGTTGGGAACCCACAGGTTTTAGACAGTGAAACACTGAACAAACTTTCCATTTAGGGAAAAAGAAAATGTTATGTTATGATAATTATATAATGGACGAATCAGAGTTTGGAATAAAAAGGAGTAAACTTTAATCTGCTTCTCACTTTCCTCTTTTGTTAGAGATTATGCTTTCAAGCATCATTCAATTTTGTCAAATGCTTGCTTGTGAATTTTTTGATTGAATTACTGCATTTGCCTCTTTTTTTGTCTAGTCTGTCTCTGCTTTTTTCTGATGACTTTTTTTCTTTTAATCTGCAAAGTCATTGATGCAGCATCTTTTTCTCAGCTGAAAGAAACAGTTTAAGGAGTTGGATTGCTGTGACAGGATTACAACAGCATGTTACCTCTGTCTGTCTGTCTCGCTCCTTTAGGAGTACTGCTGGCTGCTTTTTCCATGTAGGGTCGTAATTATTCACTGATTTATTTCACTTCATGTCATCTGCCTCCAACCTTTCCAGTCCCTATTGTACAGGATGAAAAGAGAGACTTTAAAGTAGTAGTTTTCTAAGGAGAAGGAAGTGTTTTGCTGCTATTCCTAAGACAAGTAACAAAGAGGTTGCATTATCCATCTCAGGGCCAGTATCTCAGTATTAATTATTTGAGCACCTGTAAAATTAATTGAGAAGCTGATTTCCTCTATGGAGCCGAGTAGGAAGATAAGGGATGCTCATCCCCGTACATTTGAGCTTTTTCCTTAAAGAATCAGCTGTGCTATTTCTGTAGCTTTAGAGCCATGTAGTCCACCACAGAGACATGCCTTTAATGCCAAGTCATTTTGGCCTGCTACGCCTCACATTCTTTCAAATGTGCTGCTCTTCAAACCAGCCTCTGCTTCCACAGTCACAGCATTTTTACTGCTGTTGGAGAGTATATCTGTCAGCCTCTTTAGAGTCTTTCTATGATTTTTCAGGATCCTGACATGGTCTTTGACCCAGCTGCCTCAACATTCTGGTGCTACTCTCTTGTCTCTCTTTCCTCTAGTCCTGTACAGGATTTGTAGCTGAGGTGTACAGCCTGTGCCTTGTGTTATAATTAAAAACTCTGATGTGATCTTTAACAGAAATACCTCAATTTCAGGAGTGTAAAATCACAAGAATGTAGGATTACTGCAATATTCACTTGTGCCACCTTGGAAATGCACGTCCCATAAGGGTTGCTCATAAAGCAGGCACAAAGGTGGCTCAAACTGTGTACTGCCTCTTCCTGTGTCAGCTCTAACGTTAGGGCATGGATGAAACATTTCCAATTTCTCCTAAAGGGATACACAGCAGGATACATTGCACCAGCAGTTAGCAGTATGTGTGGAAAGGCTGCAGCATATGCTCTCTCCTCACTGCACTCACCTCCACACATTTAACACCAGCAACTTTAATAGACTGAGCCTGAGATATTGGGACAATGTATTGATACTCAGGAGGGAATCACACTGTAGGCTTTCCTTCCTTCCTGCCTTGTGCACAAAACACTAGAAACAATATGAATCTTACTGTTCAGGGTACTGTTCATGAATGGAAATCTATTTTCATGGCTGTAAGAAGCTATGAAAAGTGTTATTCTAAGAAAAGTAATCTACTGTAATATTTAAGTAGTGCTATCTGAAACTGCTGATTTCACTGTGGCCTCAAGTGGCATATTAACGTTTTTTAAACTATTCCTAATAAACAAAGATTCTTATCTGCATTTACTTGCTTTGAATTTTATGGAAGTAGCAGTTTCTCACTGCAATAAACCCAGATCAAAAAGTGTTTTCTTTTGAATTCAAATCAGCCAAATGGGCATCTCTTTCTGAATTCATTCATACAGCTGATCTCTGATCTTCAGCATAGTTAGGAGTTTCATGTGGTAAAAGGGGTGTAACTTTTCTACACTGAATTATGTATTTATATACAATGTGTGCCAAACAGTCAGAGCTTTTTCCAGTCATATCAGATCCTTTTGGGAACCTGGAGAGAAGAAATGCAGATCGTTAGGCAAGTTACTATTATTAAACAATGCAAATCTTCATCAAGCCCTGTTGTGGAAAAAGATACTGGGTCCATTAGTCCCAGCTGCTGAGCAGCCATAGCTCCAAGTGAAGTCATTAGGAGGTAAAGGTGCTCAGCCTCTCCAGAAATAGAGAATATTGCATGAAAAGAGATCTATCAGAGTAAATTGAGATGTTACAAGTACAGAAAGGGTTATTCAATGTCTACTATAAAATATGAATCTGTGGAGACTGTTTCCACACAACAGTCTGAGCTGCAATGTGAAAGATGATACTTTCAGTGCAAAAACTATAAGGAACAGGGCAGATTCCCATTGCTCCTATATATTTTTTTTTGTAGACATTTGACCTCCTTCTATGAGTTGAGGGTGTAATTTGTCTTTTTTACCTTGATAGGTGGTGCCTAAGAGCATATACTACTTGCTCTTAGTTGTTCCCTTGTCCTGGTCCCTGTTGGATCAGTGGTAGTGTGGTGCACGCATTATATCAAGTGTGCACTCACAGCTCAGCCTCAAAACCACCCAGACTTCGTAGCCCTGGATGGGTCTTTACACCAAAATTTTATTAGCAGACTGGACAGAGTAAGCTACAGCTTAGGAAGGAAAGAAAGTGCATGAACCTATGGGGGCAAATAGATTTGATTTTCAATTGCTTACCATTACTTAAATATTATCATTATCATAATTTATGCTATTTAAAAGCTTTCCTGGAATCTATTCTCTAATGACAATATTTTTTTATGCTTTGAACAATTAAACTAGTACATAAGTTTATTAATCTTTGTTAATCAAGATTAAAAAAACAAAACATTTTCAGCCATTGATTGTATAATTGGACAATCTGTGTTAAACAGCTGACTTTTACCAGCTTACACATTGTAAACATTGGCAATCTTTCAAGGTTTTCAGTCCACCTTTCTCAAAACAAGTTTTTTTGAAGAGAAAATATATCAGGGAGAAGCAATCTGAACTTGCTATGAAGCTGGTGACCTAGAGAGCCACAGTTTGGCTTTCAGTTTACTTTTTTTGGGGGCGGTGAAATTACATTGTTCTTTATCTGAGGTCTGTCCCATACCATAGTCAGGTACCTGGTAATGTGCTTTCATGTGCCGCCCACCACATGCTCAAGGCATCCTGCTTCTTCCTCAAAACTCTGTCACAGTAGCATTTCTTTAGTAACCCCCTTTTTTTGTCAATTCTGTGTGCCAAAAATTGGAAACAAATCCAATTTTATCCTCCTCTCTACCTGTGGCAAAACACAGTTCTTCTGTCACTTGCTCACGTTGTAAAATGCACTTTGTGGATTTATGTGTTACTCTAAACTGCTCTGTACTCCTGTGGGGGTGCAGGGCAGATGTGTAACATCCATTCACTTAGCATATATAAACTAATGACAGAGGGCCTGCCGTTGAAAAAGATGTTTTAAAACAATGCATTTGCTTTTCAAAATATTTTGTGTTCAGCAGTTAGGCCCAAGTGTTAATGATTTGGGGTTGCAGGGAGTAACCAAGTAACACATGGCAAATAATTTGTTTGTTTAAAACAAACATGTTCTGCTTAAGTCTGTCTTAGATCTGCATCTTAGTGCTTTCAGGATCTCTGTTACTTAGAAGAATTTTTTGGAACTTATTTAAGTGGGGGTTTATTATATTTGTACTGTAAATGAGCTGTTCTGGAGAAAATCCTTGGAGAGTCTCTACCAGTATAGGACACAACAAATACAGCAGCAGCTGCAGCATCAGCATGCTCCTCACACTTTCAGTTAGCAGCTCAATGAAACATTTTGGCAAGGCAGAGGACGCAGTGGGTGCCAGTTTGGCACTGGTACCTTTTGTGTTTTCTTTGCCTTATAGGATTTAAAAAAAAATTGTCAATCTATTTTAATGATACTTCAGCTTAAAACAAGGGAGAAAAGGGGAAAATAATTCTTCCCTGTCATGGACTTTTATCTTTGTTCTTCTACTTTCTTCATCATGCTAATTAGGAAAAATATTCAAATACCTGATGTTGAGGACAGTTTCTGGAACAGGATGGTACATTTCAAGGGAGAGAATTTCCTTGGCATTAACACTATAGTTTCTTACATATATTGTTCTCTTTTTTCAAACTTAAGTGTTTGAAGGCATGCTGATCTCATGCAGTACAGCGGAGAACAGGGCTCTCTGATTTCCAGAACCAGAAGCAAACAGCTGTGCCACTGTGGTGTAATGCTCAGGCTAAGTGGGGGCCCTGCTGAGGACACAGCCTATAAATTGAAGAGAATTGGCGACATAACTGGCAATACATTACGTTTAACATTGTGTAATTACTAGAAAGGGGAAGGAATGGAATTATCTCAGTGAACATTCTGTGCAGTGTCTTGGAGTGTCTTCTAGATCTATATATATGGCCTTTCTTTGTTGACAGTTTCAGCAGGAGATGTTCCATGTTGAATGTAGTTAGCTCTGATCTAGGAGCTAAATTTGTGATTAGAATTTCCCTCATTATCTGTCTTCAGGAGGAGGAAATTATGGGTACCTAATGCAAAGTATGAGTTCCTTCTTTTTAAGTAGTGCCTCAAACAAGCATCCTCTGTAGAGGCTCTGCAGTCACCAGCAGTTTCCAGTTAATTTGCAGAATAAGTCCAAGCCTATTGGCTTGTAAATCCCTAGATGCCTTGGGACTAGGCCAACTGACACCATTTGTGGTATTCCTGCAGGTATCTTCAAAAAATAATCATTGTGCCTTTTTTTTTGATACTAAAGTGCCATTTTCTTCATTCTGATCTTCAGTGAGCAACAAGATGCTGAAGTCCATGTCTTGTCTTTCATATGTGGTGCTTCTGTGGGTTTCTTCAAATGATGGTATACAGGACTACATGAGACTGCAGATTATGCACAGCAAAAACTGATAGCACATTTAGAATTAATACAAGCCCACAATAAATGTAATTAATAAGAGCTCTGGAGAACCACAGAATAAATTATTTTATTCGCACTTGACAGCTAGACTGAAAAATTTGCTTGTGACAAATGCAAAAAGATAGAAGTTGCCTTTGCAAAAGATATGAATGCATTTAAAGTATCTAAAAATATGATTATATTTCCTATTATGAACAGCTATACTTAGAAGTATGCTTCTGGAGAAGAAATGCTAGGTGCCAGCACATTCCTGCCCAGATCAGAACTGCAAAATATTTGAGCAACAGCTTATTTTTGACAGTTAAACTTGTGTTTCCTTAAGAAGATCAAAGCAAGTTTCATACAGTACAGCAGTTGCAGAGTTTTAAAAGTCTTTTCTACAAGTAGACTTTGACAGGCTTGTTTTGAAAAATGTATTTTAATAATTAATTCTTGTATTTTCCAAAAAAAAAGACACTTGTTTGGCTTCATGCCTCTCACTGAAGTCAGTGAGATAGAGTTAAACTGCTTACATCTTTACGCCACTGAAGACTTTGATGTTATTTATTGTTTAGCAGTTCTGTGGTAAAATTGTCTTTTGAAAGCAAAGTGGATGAAATGCAGAAGTATTTACAAAGGGGAGAGAAAAAAAAATCCTAAATGAATGAGTGCTTATTGGCCACTGAGAATTTTTTGGCAAGATTTAAAACAAGACAGTGATGGTAATTATTATTTGCTGTGCTTTATTTTCTGGATCGTAAATTAATGTATAAGCCAAGTAGATCATTACCTCTGCTTTTCTATGATCATAGATAAACTATGAGGAAAAAATATAACCACTCAGAAAGTGTGCCTGTGCAATTATCTGCTCACTCGCTGTTTACTGTGTCTGACTATAAATGTTTTATTTTGCCCTGATCATGTTAGCTTGAGTAGGGAGGTCAGAACCATTAGCAGATTGATCCTTCTCTCCTCCATTTTATGGCCCATATCCATTGTTATTTTCACTTCAATGACTTTTCTATTTCTCTTTCAGTACAGCTAATTTAAATAAACAAAATATGAGGTCTTCAAATCTGATTATCTATCACTTTCTCTCTCTGTAGCTGTCTTTTCTCTGAGCTGTCTACTCTTCAGATGGTCATTACCTCTTGTGTGCTCTCTTACTGGTTTTTAATACTTACTATTAGTTAATATAGTTAATAGTTATAGTAATATATATTATTATGTTATATATTATAGTAATATATAATAGTATAGTTAATAGTTTTTGTGACTTTTTCTATTGCATAGAAGTGTCGTGTCTTAGATCATCTCTATGAATTTTGGAATGAGTATGTTTCCAAACTCTTTATACATTTTTCTCTTGTGGAAAGCTATAAATTTTCTTAAGCATCTGAATTCAGCAAGGACACCCAGTTGTCATTCAACGCTCTGTTATTAGCTGCTTTAATTCTTGAGAATCTGCATTTATTTCCACATTTACATGCCTATGTTTTAGTCATTTGTCTTTTACTGCGGCTACAATAAGATAGAAGATACTTTAACACACAATTAATATTTATCCTGACAAATGTGATTGAATTGCTCATCACTCTTATAGCAGTGCTTGATCAAACTGCCAGTCATTCAGCTTATTAGTGTCAGTGTTTGTTACTGATTCTTATTGTTCTTCAAGCAGTCTCATTTTCAATTCACTTGCCAGTATCCTTTTGTTTCTGTACTGCAGAAACTTCAGCACTCTTCAGCATCCAGGGTCTTGTTCTGGCTGGTATTTTCATTCACCACAGGACTCCCCAAGTTCTCCCACAGTTTCCAAATGCAGCAGTAGACAGTGTAACTCTGCTCCTCTGTCCTATTTCATAGGACATTTTTTCTCCACAAAGGTTTACAGTGTCCTCTCAAGAACTGGTAGCAAAGTGGTTGTGCAAAGGTGAACATTTGTGCAGGAATCCTTCCCTGGAGAATGGTTATTCCTCTTCTTGAAAGTACCATGGGAGTATTTACATTCCATGCACAGAGGAACCAGCAACTTGGAGAGAGTTGTATTTAACATCACCTTTGAAGAAGAGTGCTTCTAACAGAGCATTAATGAAAGGCAAGAGGATGAAAATAATGTGCTAGAGAAAAATCCAGATATGATTTTTTGGAAAGGATTTAATGTAGAAACTGTACTATTCTGGAGGAGTCCATAGAATCCAGTGAAGTATAATTTCCATCTGTATGGAGCCTCAATGTGGAGGCTGTAATACAGAAAGGAAAGGATACAAATGGGATGGAGTTAACTTCCCCATAGAAGCCCTCATAGTGCTGTATGTATATAAGAATCATACAATGCCATCATATGAATCTGTATTTTCAATTCTGGTCACCTCATCTCACAAGGAGTATAAAGGGGAAGAAAAGTAGTTCACAGAAATTATAGTGGACATAACCAAGTGATATTTTAGTATTATAAATCAGTCAGGCATAGGAGAAAACCCTTTGAATTTTGTATTTAGTGCATAATCACAGATGCATATTAGCCCAAGGCCCTGTTTGTGTGTCCAGTGCAAAAGAGCTTCATACACATTGGAAATATTAATAAATCAAATGAGAACAAATATGTGTGGTTGTGATTTTCTGCAAAATAACAGGTGTTGAGTGCATGTATTAAGGCACCTGTTTTATTTGGCTGTTATTTGTCCAGAGATGCTTATTCATGCTAAATTTAGCTGGGCTGTGGCAGAGCATGAGTTCACTCGGGAATGTGAATCTGTGAAATATGCTTTCACTGGAGCATGGTGAATAATTTAACTCACTAAATCTCTTTTTCAGCTTGCCATTTAACTGTGAATAGATTTCAATTTTGATTTATTTTGTTCTTCAAGTTATTCAACAAAAGGTTTATGCAAATACATTGCAGCCCAAGGACAGCTCATATATTACTCACAGTGACTCTAGCTCCTGCTGCTGCTGATGGGACTGATTCAGTGCTCATTGAAGTCATTCTAAAGGCTTCTATACACTTCAGTTACAAAATCCTGCAGATTTTTTTTTTTCATTGACTTCAGTGAGGATGGGATGAAGTTGTTCTCGGCTATTCTACTCACGTGTCTGGTCAGATAGCTCATATAAGGGGGTTTCTGCTGCTTGACAAGATGACTTGAAAATCCACAGAGAGTTCTTAAAGATTACCATGAGACCATTCCCTCAAAAGATGTGCATTTCTTCATGGTATTTCTTCTTTCTGAAAAAAAAATATCGGAGCACGTGTAGTACAAACATGTCTGCAAGAAGTCATTTAACTACATAGTACATTTCTAAATCATTCCATATATGTTGTGTATTTACCAATTTATTATAAGATTACACAATACTTGCCAGAAGTTTATGCATTATATAAAAGGAAAACTCTAATCTGGAAAAAATTTTTATTAATTGCAATATATAGCAATTAAGTAATTCAGAACAGTTATTGATAGCATTGGTTCTAGTATTTAGGAAATACCTGGTTTCTTGTTAGCTGTGCAGAAAGCGTGGGTTTAATTTCTTATACTCAGAAATCTTTTTGGAAAATGTGTCTGAATAACAAATACAGGATAACTCTCCATTCTATTGTTCATACAGCTAAAGAATTTATACAATTTTATATCATTTCCTTTAATATCTGATTTTTTTTCAAGAAGATGAAAATGAAATTTATAATTATATCTAAAATAAAATTTCTTGAGATACTTAGGGGGTTTTCTCTGTACTTATGATTTAAAAGAATAATGTGTTCATTTGGATTCTGTACCATCAATTCTAAGAAGGACCAAAAGGATAATTCTGAATCTGATTTTACAATTACTAGGCCTTACTTAGTTGTTTAGAAATTTAGAAAAAAAATTACTTCATTGTTTTATTTTCAGTGATTAACCATAGAATAACCTCTGATGATATTGGTTATTTAACCAAGTGAAAGATTTAGTAATGTGCAAATTTCCTTAGTCACTTGGCAATTTTTATGGCAGTCAATTTTTTGAATTCCCTCCTGACATGACTGATGATGAAGTATTTGCATATACTTTATTTATATGCATAAGTATCATTTGACCTATCAATATTATTTTGGTTTACAAAGTCCATAATAGCTTATCAACACTTTCTCCATATCCACCCATCATCTTGATGCACAGTATTTATTTTGATGGTGAATCTTTAACCTCTCCTCCTTTTACTGAAGGAAATTCTTGACTGAATTTTTAGTGGAAGTCATAGAAGGACATAGTTTTTTCAGGGATTACTTAAGAGATTCATGTGGTTAAATCCCATTTATCTCAATCTGTTCTTTTACTATCACCAAAACTTCTTTCCAGCCCACTCATTCTTTCAGTTTTTTTAATATATACCTTTTGCATGTTAGATATTTTGGTGGTGGTGTGAACTCATGGTAATCTCTTCCATCATGTTTCTTTTAATGCCATATGCTTGCACTGCTGGATTTTGGATTTCCTTGGGTATTTGCAGAAATAGTAAACATAGATTTATTTTCTTTCTGATTTGTCTCATTGCTTGCATGTTCCAGACTTCTATTTTCTTGTAACATTTAGCAGCCAACAGTTACTTCCCTCCTGGACTGTTCCAAGTGCTCTGTGCCCATGTCGGTTCTTGAAAGTATCCTTGCAAACATCTTGGAAAAAAAAATAATCTTATTTCTTTTGTTTTGTGAATAAGCTTTTGAAATGCACCTGGCAAAGGAAAAACAGCAGGTGCCAAGTGATTTGAAGTGTCTGCACTACAATTTTCTATCAAAGTAACTGGACAAAAAATTCATCCATGTACAATAACCAGCAGATGAGAGATGATTTTGTTAGGTTGTGTTTTAAGGACTATAGTTAATTCAGTAGATGGCACTATTCCTCCTGAGTCACTTAGTTAATAACCCAGATACAAGGTGGTTCTTCACTATGTCAGTAATCTTTTTTTTTTTTTTCCTAGATGAGACTGAATAAAATTTTTGAATATTTCAGTCCATTAAAAGTTCCCATGAGATTATTTGCAAGAATATGGGCAGTTTTCTGCCAAAATTCCCGTGTAAGTGATTAGTTGATTTGAATAAATTTATATTTGTGTTCCTCTGTATCTGAGCACTGCCTGCACCCCTTTTGTGTTCAGATGATTACATATGGTGATATAGTGTGGTAGTTCTACAAATCATGTAGGCCTGCACAAACTCTTCCTATTGCTTCAACAAATGCAGTGCCCCTGGTCTTTGCTGATCAGTCCCACCCACCTACTGCCTCTGATAGTTCATGGTGACATGGACATGCCTATGTGGATTGGGAAACTGGTCTGGATTATAACTTTCTTCAAAGAAGAACTTACTTTTTATTGGATTGGATTTTTCCCACTAAAATCTAGGCATTTTTTCACACTTGTCTTGAAGATAAATCTTTCCATTATATTTTTGCTTTTAAAAACTGTGATTTAAATTATTCTGTGATTCTACTTTGTTTGGTGGACATGAGAATAGCAGACATGGTGACAGTTTCATTGCAGGCACTCAAAGCTGCCAGAATAAGTCCCAAATCTCTCTTGAAAAATAATACAAAATGAGAGATGAATAAAAATAAAGGAAATAAAATAGTCCAAAGGACTAAACCATGATTTCTCAAACGTACTTCATTTCACCAAGTGTGAAGTTGCTTTTTTATACATGAAAGACTTAGAGGATGGGGTTAAAAGTTTGGTGCATTCTGTATATTCAAGTTCAAGAACTGGAACTGCTCACGTGCATTGGCAGTTATTGCATTTGTTGCATTCCCTTGGCCTAATAGTGGTCAGCTAAGAGTATCTATGAATATAACATATGTGTTCTCTGTAATGTAGTGCTGACTTTTTAAATCAAGTGGAAAACAAAGGTATTTTACAGTAAACATATTACAGGCAATCAAAACCCTTTTTTCTTCCTTTCAGTTAGATGCGATGTTTTCTAAAACAGTACATGGTCATAAATAGAAAATTAATAAAGATAGTGGGCAGTTTGAAAGGTAAGGGCAGAATTTATTGCTGTGTCTTGAAATGGCCTAATCTAGAATTAATTTTCTTTAATCACAGTAATAACATTTCACTTGCTTGTTTTGGAAATGTGGTGGGAGCACAGCTGCTTTCTCTGTGGAACTGTTTGTTGCAGCTTGTAGTTTCCTTCCTAATTTGCAAGGTTGGAACAAATAGGCAGGTAGATATTCAGTGCAGCAGAGCACTGGAGTGTTTCTTACTGGAGTATCACTGAATACCAAGTGCTGTTACATAGCAGAGTAATTAGACACACTTAATGAAGAGCGGGTGGTGTATAAACACAAACATTTATAGAGATGGCCTTTGGATACATACACATTTTTAGTTTTTATTGTAATGACTTATGTCCTGAAACCACCTCCATGAAACAGATATCAGCTTTGATTAAAGAGAGGATGATCTGTGATTAAGACATAGTCAGGGGACCTGGGTAATCTGAGCACTATCCCCAGTTTGGTTTCTAATGCCAAGTAAATAACTTTATTCAGGTTGCCTGTGCAATGTTTTGGAGCTGAATCATTGTGATATTCAGGGTTCCTGTGCCTAATCCTACCACCTCACAAAGTGAATATTTCTCTAGCCATGTTGTCACTACTATGACTTAACTCCACCCCTTTTACAAAATAGGAGCAATTCCATTTTACTTAGAAAGTTCCTTTAAAATTTTTAACTTCTCTGATGTGTCTAGCTGTAATGATGTGAGAAATCTGCATGTTTACAGTAATGACACATAATTTTTTTAAAATGAAAGTAGTGGTAGCTGATAGGAAATCTGTGACAAATAAGAGTATGATAGATATTTCCCCCCAAATCAATAGATTTTAAATTTCATTTAAGATACGTAATTAAATGCAAGATTTTTTTCTTGACTTTATTGGTAGCTTGGTCATATGCTCCCATTACTCGGCTATCATCTAAAACAAGCCCTTAAGAAGCAGTATTGCATAGTTTAGATGTATAAATAACCTGAGCTTGGTTTGAAATAATGAAACCCAAACCAGCAACTATAAATAATTTTCTCTAGCTTTCTCACTGAAGTACTGAGAGTTATATCATTCTTATTTTTTAAAAATTCAAAATAAAATCAGAAAAATTCATGCAAAGATTTTATTTAAACAGGAAGGTCTTTTAAAATGACATGTGAGTTGCCATGAAATATTTAGAAAGTGGGAATATGTTTCTTCCCTTAATGTGTATTTTTATATAGCTGTGTATAACAGAGTGTTTTACACACTGTGGCATGAGTAACAGTGACCCCTGTATTTCAAAACTGGTAAAATAGAAACCAGGTAGTTACTACTGATTTGTGGTAATTGCTTCATGCCCAAGCAGTGATCCCCTATTGTTTTAGGTACTGTGCATACAGTATTAAAAGTCTTTGTCATCCTTGCTCTGACTCCAGAATTAAGATTACTGCTTGTAGCAGGACAATAAATGGTCAGCTTTGCACTTTCTCTGCTTAAAAATACCTAATTACTAACATTGTGCTGGTTGTTTGCTCTCAGTGGGTTAAAAAAGGAAAGAGTCTGGCAATAAACACATTTATTTTCTGTACAGAGCAGTAATGATTCTCCTTGCATTCCTCCAAATTCTACCGAGTTCTGTCACTCAATAATATGTTACTCTTGTCAGCCTAAAAGGGTCCCAGATGGACACAGCGAATCAGCTGCAAATGCAGCCTTCCTTCATTTATATTATTTAATAAGCTGATACTGTGTCTTCAGTCGGTACTTTCTGTCAGGTTCATATGTGTTCTTTTTAAAGCAGTTCTAATTCCATAGATAAATCTCTGTTTGAGCTGTCAGAGTATTCATTGTGCAAGACCAACTTCTGCAACATTCCCAAGACAAAGCAATTAAACCTCTGCATTTCTCTTAGCCCTTCTGGCTCCTAATGGCTGTTTAAATTTTCTGTGAGGGTGATGGAAGAATGAAGAGATAGATTTTCTCAGTACAGAACAGTGGCATTAAATGATACTGACCTTCTTTAAAAATGCGTGTTTTGTTATGCTGAATGCTTTCTTATCCTTTCAAACCATGTTTGGCATGGCAGCTTGTTCTGTCCTTGCAGACAAAAAGTGGTTTTGTGCTAATGAAGACGTAGCAGCTTTTTAGATCTGGTGAGAGAAAGAAACTTTCATTTGTAGTTGTGCTGGCCATGGGAGATTGTAATTGCTATGGTTTGTGGCAAATTTGTTGCATCAGAATATATCCACATGGGTGATTCAGAGTTAATTTTAGCTGTTGGTGAGGCCCTGAAAGCTTTACACATTTTTTCTCTTTAGCAATGTCCAAGGTTCTCTTGTTTTACAGTTCCAGTGCTTCCTCTGTGAAATTGAGGCATGTGCATGTGACAGTCAGTTTTCATGAAGACAGATCACTGTCTGTGCAAGGTTAAACCTCAAGTCCATGAGTTTTGGCAGCCACATCACTCAGAAATGGCAAAAGACCATCACCTTTCAGTCCCTTGGCTGTCTGTCTTGTCAAAAGCTTTTTTGGAGCATATTATTTCATTTAGAATGTCTTTATAATGAGTATGTAGAAGCAATTTGGCCAATGTTTAACTGCTAAAGAGACCACAAGGAATAGAAATTAGTTTGAAGCTACACTGTTGAAGAATGTGGCTGAGAAAAGGATATGAAAAGCAGACTTCATAGTTTTTCTATAAGGAATAACCAGAATATCTAGAAATGAAGATAGGCCTGTAATTAATACATGCTGAGTATCCAGTGATCATATGCACTTGAACACAAACTGTAGATACCCAGAACTTCTGAAAAGACTCTTAAATAAAAATAAACCTTGAAGAGTCCAAAGCCTAATTTCTAAGCATTTGTAGCTGGAGACAGAATTTTAAAAGATCTTAACTCCAACTAGGGCACAGGTATAAGGACCAGATTTTCAAATATACTCGCCAGCACAGTTCCCATTGTGACACCTAAGACCAAAGTTTGAAAAGACTTTGCCCCTCAGCATGCTTAGGTCTTTTAAAAATTTATCTGCAACTGTGTAGATGTAATAGAACTTCTTTCTCTGAAGTATAAATATCTAAACCCAAGAATGGAGGGAAATCTCATAGAGTACTTCCCTCAGATTTTTTGGATGGGTGAAATTCATTCTCCCATTCTTCTGTTATTCTCTCATTCACATGAGGATACCTGAAACTACAAAGAAACTTATGAATACTGGGATAAATAAGATTCAAGGAGATTATGTAAGAACAACTATGCATTCATCTATTTACAAATAAAATTGGGAGACTCCAGACCTCCTTCTCTAGTTTTTACTCAAGTTTCTATATTGCTTTTATTCCTTCCAGATAATCTTCCTTTGTCATTGGTGAGACCAGGATACCACCAGTAGAAGTTCTATTGGCAAAAAGTTTACTTATTCATGGTTAAATAAAACATTTTGTATTTCTGAAGCTGTTAGTTAACAGTGCAAATATTATTTATTGGAAAGTTGTTTTTAAAAAAGAAGTTTCACTACGATAGGAGGCACAACCTTTTAAAAGTTTTTAAATAAAAGCTTGAAACCAGGAAGTAGTTGCCTTATTGTTAACATGCTCCTTGAGAAGAAACTTTCAGTTGCAAAAACTTTCTGCATTATTTTCAATTATAAAATACATCTTAACTAGGAAAATGTAAAGTATCTAAAGTGAAAGAAAAGATGTTAAACTTTCTTTTTCAGTGGGATGCTAATCAAAAAATAAGTACCTGGATTTAACATTAACCTTTTTTTAAAACCAAATACGATTTTTATATCACTTTATAACATTTAACAGACAAAAGAGGTCTGAATGTATACATTTAAACATCTTATATGGTTCTTGAGTGGAAATTTGAACTTGTATCAAAGAATTCCCTGAGTGTGTAAATATAATTAGTTTGGCTATTATGAATCAAATCCTTCATAATCCTCATACATACAGAGGCTGAAGGATGGGATCTGTTTGTCTTTATAACTCCTGAAATAGAGCTAATTTGCAATGGCTACACTAATTTAGCTTATCTATAAAATGAGTACATATTACAAGTGCTGTTTTATGGTTCTAATATGCTGTGATTAATTTTATAACTAATTTAAAGCCTTGGACACTAATTGGTTCTTGTGCATGCACACACACAGTACTCTGGCAAAATCACGCTGCCAGAAAACCTTGGGGCAAGAAAATACACCAGATATCCTCTTCCAATCTCTTATTTGTGATAATATGAGCAACATGCATTGTAAACGTTTACCAACGAGTAAAAAACACTTGTAAATGTACTGTCCAAATCAGGCTGCTGCAGAACCTTTGGAGGCATTCGATCACAAATTTTAGTACATCTCCACCTTTAAAAACAAGGTTAAAGCCAAGACATTAGATCCTGAGATAATTTTCTTCACTATGGCTGTGTAAGGGATCTATGGTTCCTGTCCTCTCTCCTATCCCTTAAGCTACTGACTTGAATAAACTCTATGAAGTAAATAACATAATCCATGAAGATGAAAAGCCATGGAATTAATACTATAAGGCAAATAGGCTGCTTGAGCAGAATCAAGCATTTCTATCATGTAAATATGCAAATACCTATCTACGTACTGACATTGCAGTTTCAAGTGTGTTGACACCTATGGACTAGGGGAGATAATATTTATATGGTTGAATTCAGTCAACTGTATTGAATTTCAGCACAGCTTTACAACACCTCAGGAAGGCTGTTTGGCACTTCTATGTTTAACCACATTCTGAATGTATCTGAAATGCCTGCAATTTTCTTGAGGTAGTAAGTGAAATGAAGCCTTTTAAAAAACTTAACATGATTCAAAGTAGATGATATAAATTCATTGTTTTAAAGATGAGTAGTGTCAGTATTTTATTTGGCAGCATTATTTGTTGGAAAGTGCTATTTTCTTTGCATATAAGTAATTGTCTGAACATTTGCATTTGTTTTTTACAGCCGATGTAGGTTACTACTAAAATACAGTGTCTCTGACAGGTTTATAATTTTGCTGACACAGGTTGGCAGATAGACGAGCATCTCACATGGAATATAAACATAAATTTCAATGAATAAATGAACAGGGTCTGTTAGCACAGTCATCAAAAGAGAAAAGCCTCATAAGAAAATAACAGAAGGCTTTTGACCCTTTAAATTATAGCTCACTAGCTCACTGCTACAATGAATCGAGCTCCCAGGCATTGCTGGTACTGTGACTCCCCCTGACATCTCCTTGTATGCTGTTCACATCAAACTCCCCATGGAAGGTCACATGCTCCCAAAATTAAGTAGCTAATAGACTACTCAAATAATCCAGGTTCTAGGTCAGAAAAAGTCTGTATATTAGTCTGCAGGATACAGGGCTGAGCATCTTTAGAGGACTGTAGGAAAAAGGGAGGCATACTTGAGTATTTCTCTGACTGTTTTCTGTTTAGCTTTTGCCATTGTAAGGTAAAGCTCAAAGCAATTAGAACACCAAAGCAGGGAGGTGCAGTAATATTATTAATTAGCACTAATTTTCTTAGAAGTATTTCCCAGGCATTGTCCTACTCACTTTGCAGGATGCATCCTGGGTATGGACTACCAGATTATCTGCTGGTGCAACTTTAATGAGTGAGAAATGCTGCCTCACTGCTTAACTTTTAACACATCTTTTTAAATACCTCCAGGGATGGTGACTCCACCACTTCCCTGGGCAGCCTGTTTCAATGCTCGACAACCCTTTTGGTGAAGAAATTGCTACTGCTGTCTGTAGTTCTGTCTGCACCTGCTTGTAAATGCAAAAGAGGCTTCATTTCAGGTCTGAGTTTGAAATTCTCCATCTTTGGGGTTGTAATGACCTTAATATAGAGTTATAGATGGGGTTTTTTTTATTAGTCAGGCACTGGTGTTTGATTCCTATCTAGCTCTTGGCTGACTTCAGGACTTTGAGGCTGTTACCACCCCACTTATGACATTCACTCATGTCATTGTGATTGTCAATAGTTACACCAAAATTTACAGGCATCCTTTCAGGCAGCTGAGATGTGTGACTGTAAACACACCTGAGCTAACGTAAAGCTGTCTCATTACAGCGCTGCAATGAATGAACCCATCAAATGTGGAATTTGGCCTGCGCTGTTCCTGACTTTCACCGACTCTGCATTCCTCCCTTATAGCAGAGGCCCCAGCTGAGCTGTTGGAATTAGAAGTAGTTAGAACATGTTCACTAACATTACAGACATTGCTCCTTTTACAACCTGTTTTTACTTTCCTGACTTTGACAGTCCCTTTACTGCTTGTACCGTTCCTCCTAATTGTCATTTTCATACCTGTTATTTATATTACTCCCATTACTGTCTTTCAACCTTCAGTGAAAGACTCATCTCTGTTGTCAGAATAGCAAACCTGGGAACTACCGTAATAAAAGACCTTTTGTGAATCAGCTAGTTTCAGTTGTTTCCAGTAAGTTCCTTGATGTGTGGTGTTTTTTAAACAGAAATTAATTATAATTCTTAATGTTTGTAATTGTTCCAGAGGCTGAAGTTGTTGGAACTTTCATAAAAGATTCAATAATATATGTAGAAAAGCCTTGGGTTTTTTTTAAAAGAAATTCTGCCTATCAGAAGGAAATTTTTAAAGTGCTAGTTCCTTGATTTCTTTATGGAGGGTTGGGGGGTTGTTTGTTTATACATTTTTCATCTGAGTTGCTGTAATTTTGCCTCTGGCTTAAATTTTTTATTGGTACTTTGTTTTTTCATTATTGACAGATAATTTTGAAAGGTATTGCATATATATGTTACATTTCTTAAACAAGGGTATCTTTGGTAGATAAGGCACAATGTGTGGGAGAGTTCTTGAGGAAAATCAGGAGGAGCTGTGAATTTGATAATTAACCTAAAAGCTGAAAACATGTCTGCAAACAACTTACAGATAAATGATAAATGTTAGATAACATTGTCTATCAGGGAGAATTGAATTTTTTTCCATTAATAACAAGTCTGTTCTCGTATTTCAGCCTTTTTTCCTGACTATATGTCTTAGCACACAGACCTTTGTTCTCATTTACATTCAGCATTTACACTGATGTTCTCTTGTAAACTTTTACCACTTCTTCCTTTTCATTATGCTTTATCCCAGTTAATAATTGCAAATTGACCCTAGGAAAAAAATACACTGGAGGAGGGAAGAAAAAACTGTAATACACAACAAATTCATTAAAGCAAACCTTAAGTTATCTTGTAGAATAGACCATTTCTTTAAAGGGAGCAGGTCATGCTGAGAGTTGCACTTGGCCTTTAGCAGAATTTGTAATGATATGTGTGGGTTTTTTTAAGTGTGTGCTTCTTGGAATAAAGTATGCAGTGACTCCTGCTGTCATTTCCTGGCCTTTTCTGTGTGATGTTTGTAATTGCTTCATTATGGTTTTTGTGTGTGTGTATTAAAACAGGACCTGATGTAGAGCTGGTGTAAGTGCAGTTGCAGAGTTCTAGTCGATCAACTCCAGACTAAATTCAAATTCCCTTTGTCTTTATGAAGAACACAATAAAATGTGTGCAGACTAAGAGCATACTGATAGGCTTCCCATTTAGAAAAAGGTTTGGTGATGAATCCTGCAGTCTTCATTCAAACAAATCTTTCTGTTGAATGCTGTATTAATGGCATTTTGGGTGACATGTAGACTGCTTTTAGTGTTTAAAATACCACCAGTCCTCTTTTCTTCCTTTCACAATTCTTCAAAACAAACTTATATCACAGGTTTGTATTTAACATGAGATTTTTTTGGTCTTTTTGAAGAGTAAAATTTCTTTCTTGTATAAACATCCAATTTCAAAATAGGTGCACTGTCAGAGGCCATATGAAGAGGTATTAGATATGCAACTTAAAATCAAATCCAGTTCACCCAGAGTTCAAAGGCAATAGTGAAGAGATCAGATAGAGGAGAAAGGAGATGAATCTGTTGTACTTCCTGACTGAAGTTCTTAATAAAGTGCATAAATTCTAAGAGTTAAAAACAACAACAAAAAAGTCTTTGAGAGAAGAATCCACTGGCTTCCAAAACAGGCTAAATAGTTCCCATCTCTGTAGTTTGCTGCCAGAGCTAGAATATAGTATTTGAACTCTCTAGTTTCATTATTTTTGAGTTAACATAATGTGACCTTCTCTCATCTTTTTATGGAGCATCACTGCCTTGTCTGCTTGAAAGATTCCAAACGCTGCTCCCATTTTTCATTGGCCTGTATAATCAGGGCACTCTGTTTTTCTGTTCAGAATTTTAATTACAGAATGTTGTGCTGCTGGTGTTGGGGTGTTGTGTAGGTAACTTCTGTTTCAAAGAAGGAACTTTTAATGCCTGGACACCTTTACTAGCTTTTAAGATCTTTTTTTAGTTCCTATGATAAAAGACTTCAGAGTGTTGGTGTTTTCTGTGTATAAGTGAAAAAATACATTTCTGTTCATAGGAACAACTTCCAGATGCAAAGTGGTCAAGTAGCAATCTGAACCTAAACAGTCATGTTACATTTCAGTAATTGGACAATAGTAGGACACTTGGATCATTTTATGGTTATTACACCCACAGATCTGCAGTAAGGTGGATAATGAGGCGTGAGATGAAAAACAAATTCTTCCAGCAGCTGTATAAGGACAATTAATGCTTAACAGTTTTTCACTCTGAAACGGTTCATCCCTGAATGAGATCAAATCCGTGTTGTAACATATCATGATTTGTGAATAAATAAACCCAAATACACTCCTATTTATGAGAGCTGTGAAAATTTAGAAGCTCAAAACTTAAGCATAATAGAATTCTACTTATGCCTTGCCAAAATACTGCTTCCCTTGAAATTTTTATCCCACCAAGATTGTTGTAAAGACACGTCTTTACCCAATGGAAGCTAGAAATTTGACTTCAGTGTGTTCTGGCAGGACAGATCTCTTGCTACGGCCCTGACATATGCAAAAATACAGGTTATTTCATTACTCTCCCCTGAGCTACTGCAGTTTGTAAGGAGAATAATTAGAGTTTCTCTGGGGAAAGGAACAAAGTGTTGCATATTTATTAGGAGACTACCTAGCTCAAAAGTCATAGTTACCTTTAAACTGAAGGTTTTAGATTCCAACCTACCAGAGATAATGAAAACAATATCACTAGGTTGACTCCTTCATTTAGCTTTCGCTACAGAATAAATAGGCAATTCCTACTAAAGCTACATGCTTAAACTTGCTTTCAGTGAAACAGAATTTCTTTCAGATTTTGTAAGAAGAATATTATTTCCCCAAATTCTGATCTATATTAGGAAATACAATTTCATTTTACTTTTGTGATTTTATTGATATAGAGAACAAGAGACTTATTTAGGGCATTGGGGTAGGAATTGGCTCACCTGAGTGCAAAAACCAAAGCACAAACACATGAAAATTTTACTATTCTAGTCTACATGTTTCTGTTGCACTTGAAATGTCTCCTAAAACCAAGGTCTTTTTTGTTCCAGAATTCAATTTAAAATAAATAATAATTAAAAAAAATAAATATATGTTGTGGAGGGGAGCTCAGTAAATTTCAGTCTTAATTCTGATTTAATTTCATCCTCTCATGCTTTTATCATCCAGTGAATGAGCACTGGAACTGCCCCAGCCTTTTGTCAAACAAAAGTTTGTTGTGCTACTATTCTACTGGGCCATCTTGTAGATGAAACACTGCATTTTTCAACTCCTCTTTCATTGCCCAATGCACTGACAGAAATTTTTTCTAAAAATCTTGAAAATAATTAGCATAAATACTGATTTGTGAATTCTCCTGAGAAGTGTTATTCAAAATGATGAAGTGAGGCACAGTCAAGGAAAACTGGAGATTTAATGAGAAATGTTTGGCTTGATTCTTCTTTACTTCACTATAAATCACTAATAACTATTGTACTCTCTTAAAGCAAATTTAAATTTAATGGGAAGTAGCATTGTATTAGAATGCTTGCGCAAAAGAAAACACTCGTGGAAATGTTGATTTGTAATAATCATACCAAAACAGTGGAAATTCTTTGACTTACAAAATCTGTATGTATCATACACTCTCAATTATTTAAAAATACATTTAAATCTCATCCCATTTATCAACAAGTTTCAAGCACATGAAGCATTTTTTTCTGAAAGCATTTTGGGAGAGGTGCATTGTTCCACATGCTGCAATTCCACTGATTTACAGCTTCTGCAGCTCAGGAAGCATTTCTGGATATGCTTCAGTTTTATTCATTGCAAAGGAGAAGGGTTTACAGTGCAATCTAACTTTTACAACATAATTTAAAAATGAAAATAGTTATAACGTGAAAATTTATAGTGCCAGAGTCACTAACATATACTCAGATTTAAAGGATCAGATATTATGGTTTTGCAGAGATTGTGCTCTTAAAGCGTTTTCCACTTAAATATCATCTAGCCAGAGAGATTGAGGGATTAAACAGCTGTTGAAACAAAGAGAATTTCCTTGTGCAGGATCAGAAAACCTCTATCTTTAATCTCATGAATATTTGAATATTTTCTGAATTGTGTCATTTTTAAATTATCATGCAGGTCTATTTTTACTTACATTGTCATATATTGTTGATTTTTTTCAAACTGACACACCTAAACAAGAATACTGTTAAATTATAGCTTTTATCTAATATTTTAGATAGAACACTGCTTCTAGGTACTAAAGGTGTTTCACAATCACTAATTATTTGGTCACTACAAACATATTATATCCAGCAAGGTAAAATTGAAGCAGAGGTATTAATTCCTTAGTATGCAAATATATATATCAGTATGAAGTATATTAATATAAAGACAGTGAAAGAAGGAGCAACAGAATTCAAGACTCACCATGTATTACAGTTGAAGTATTGTTATTTCAAATTTATTATATAATGAGGCAAAAAATAGCCATTGACATTTTAAGAAACATTGGAACTGGAAAGTGGTGTAAAACCACAGGAAGTATAAATTACTTTAGAATCTTTAGGTCCTATGAGTCCAAGGAAGTAAAAACATTTGTGTTTGTGGGATGGGGTGAACCCTTTCAATGCTATTAAAGTGATGAGAAAGAGGAGAAGCAAGTCAGGAGGAAATATTTGATGCCTCATCTGTCTGCCCAGAAAATGGGCCGTGAAGGTGGTAACAGGCACTGCTAGATTGCATATGGAATTGTGTCCTTACCATGAACTCAACTGTCTTTGAGCAGGATCAGTAGCCATAAATTCACACCTTGTTCCTGGTGGACTGTACGTGATACTATCTATACCTCCCTCAGAAAACCTAAGGGACTGTGGGCAAGTCTCCTTTGGCCATGTGAGATGGAATGAGGATAAATACTGAATAACAGAGTGAACAAAGATAGGAATGAAAACCCAAACCAAAGACCAAAACCTTAGGTGTTTTGTTGTGAGGATGAGAAATAAGGTTTGAGGATATCCAAGAGTATAATTTGGTGAAGTATTGGAAAGAAAATACCAAGCAGAATTCAAGAATGGAGAGACTGAAAGAAAAAGAAGAAAATGCTAAATTAATAATGAGATAATCTATTGTACAAAAATGTTACTTCCTAAAATCTGTTTGTGCTCTCCTGTCAACCCCATCTAATTTGCATTGAGAGGTTAAAAGGAGATGTGCACAGTGTATCAGGGCATGCGAGTGTGCACATTTTGCAGTACACTTGGTCAAACTGCAATGTAGTGTTGGCACTGGCCCAGAAGGATGAAAAGTACTGGCTTGTGTTGATAAGCAAGTATTAATGAAACAGTGTGAGAGATCAGAATGAATGATACAATCCTTGGCTCTATAATTGGCATTAGCCTTTGTGTTGTTGCTTTTGTTGTCTTGTATTAACAGCCCTGAGTAACTGAAGGCTTCTTGTGCCGGATGCTGTACATGTGTGTGCATAAATACACGCACATCTATACATGCAGAGAACAGGGGGAAGGACTTTGGATTTAAGATTTATGAAAATTTGAAGCATATCCACAATATACAAGATTGGTATTCTTTCTTAGTAATGGCTGTAATGCCAGAAAATGTGATTAATGGAACTGATGAGGAAAAGATAAAGACCACAATGAGATTGAAAGGAGGGAGAGTGATAGTTGAGGATGAAAATACACTAAAAGATACAGGCAATTAGTCTATTATAAAATATATCAGTGTGGAAAAAGTAGGAGAAAAATAGAAATTCCAACTATACCTGTAGGTGCTAATCCTCTGCTACTGGGAACAGCTTTATGGACTTCAACAATCATAGATTCTTGCCTTGACAGGATTAAGACAAATGATGCATTAATTCAGTTTCCCCATTAATTTCAATTTCTGTAGCTACCAGAAGACACATGAAAGAATGTCTTCTGAGAGAGTTGATTTTAGAGTTGTCCAGTGCAAGAAAAGAAAGTAATGGAACTACTTTCCTCAACCAGGTGAACCCACATTATAAAACAACTTCAAAACCTTCATACTCTGAAGCCTACAGAGAAAAAAATGGGCAAAAATTTCATTTGAAGCTTATTCTTAGCTTATTTTTGCAGCTGCCCACTCTCACCTTTATTCATGGTGACTTTGCTGAACCAGCACTGCCTCTGTCAGTCTCGCACACTGGAAGGACTACACTGAAGAGAGCAGGTTGACTCAGCAAGTGTAGAACTAGCAGGCTGGTTGCAGCCAATTTCAGCAGGAGGATTTGAAAGTTGTTCTATAACTTGCTCTGCAACCTGTTCAGCAATACAGATGGAGAGTAGAAACAGATGCAAGGGCAAGGAGGAGTAAGAATACAAGGGTAGTAGGACAAAGGTGAACATCATAAAGGGACAAACTGAAGAGTGAAGGAGAAGAGATAAAAAAAGGAAACAAGGGTGGATAGAAACCCCCTAGGCTGCCTGAAAGAAAAGTAATCAGTTGCTGTAATTTTACTTAGTTTCCTCTTGTAGTTCCTTGCATTCAAAATACTCACTGAGAAAAACCCCCAAACAAAACACCCCTGAAGTTTTAAAGTATTATCCATATTCATTATACAATAAAAAATTATCAACATTGCAAATTTGGTAGAATGTCATTTCACTTTGAAAATCTTATTTATTCAGAGAAATTCTAGAATAGTTTTGCTGGAGTCAGTGAAGTTACTTTCCACTAAGTGTAATACAAGAATACTGTACTGCTAAGTATTTTGTAGAGATTACTACTATTTGTTATTTTGCTTGTATTCATACATATTGTTTAGTATAATAAGTTGGTGTTGGGCAGTTAAAATAACCCATCTAATCATCACTCCTACATTACTGGTAATTTATTTAGATTTTCTTGTGGTACACATTTTCATTACTCAGTAATCCCTTTAGAAAATATTTATTAAAGGTTTGAGTGCAGTTATCATTCTGTATGAACTGGTTAGATTACTTCTTTCTGCATCAGTTTGCTGTTTCCATGTCATATTTTGTGAAGTCCTAATATTTATGTGAGCACATTACTGGTATACATCTATTAAACTATCACTGTAGTCTTCTCCAAAGTCTTCCAGAAGAAAGTGAGGGGTCTTTTCATTGCTCACCAAGACTTTAGAATAGGTTCATTAACAAATCAGTGCTGTAGTTTCTCCTACAGCAAGGGTGCACTAACCAAGAAAGAAAGATAAATCTGACTTATTTAAGACAAATCCACGCTAATTGTGCATTCCTGTGATAACATTGGCAGGATAATTTGCTAAGAGTTTGATCTATGTTCTCACACTGTATTTCAAGATCAGAGAAGGATGACATTAAAAAGCACACCACTAAGGAAAAACACTAATCTAATTTTCCTGAAGATGAACAAAATTAACCTTAATTTGAATATGCAAGCACGTATAGCATTTGGCAACTAAAAACTGTCCTCTGAGGACACAGAAGGCAGTGATGAAACTGCTTATATTCCAAATCAAGACTTTATTCTTGAAGGCTTTTACACATGAGAAGGTGCTAAATAATAATAATAAGCAGAGACTGAAACAAACTGCTGGTATCTGAAGGGTGTCAATGCAGTCAAGATAAAGAAGTGGGAGCTCTTCAAGTGAGTTGGGGTGTGACAAAATCTGTGCTGATGAATGCTGACATCCTGAATAAAATCACTACACAGCTTCACGTAGGTCAAGAAACTACATTGTTTCCCTGAGCCACAATGACAGCGGGGTGACAGAGATTAATAGCTTTGTATTGACTGAGCAACTTCCAGTTCCTTATCTTTGTCAAGTCAAGGCTCTGTCCAAGAGCTGAAATTGTTATTAGACTTATAATTGCAAAGACATTTAAAGGGTTTCCCCTTAAGGGACTATGAAATCCAATAAACCTTTCATAAAACCTCAAGCATTCAAGTGCAAAACCCTTGTCACAGAGACAGGCACACTCACAGCCATAACAGGGGAAACCTTGAAGCCTCATACACTGAATAATGTTTGATTTATGAAGTTGGTTTTGAATTTGTATCAGTTATTTTATTAAAAATATATGGAAGAATGTTTTAAATATGAGTGAGCTGTGTTCACTTCTGTCTTGATCAAGTACTCCATGTGTCTGAGCTGGAGGTCTTTCTTCACCTGTCACTTAGATTCATGAGGGTTCAGAAATCCTGATTTTGTACTGCTAATTTAAGGTGCTTAATTCAATTTGAATGAGATTAAATCTCAATTTCTCACCGACTTTTCAAAATAAAAGCTGCAGGATCAGGCTTGGATTTCTTTATTATTGTTGATTTGCAAGGAAATGTTTGCGGCATGTAAAGAGTTTTTGGTGCTGTATGTCAGATTTACTTAATGAACCTATTTGAATGAGAGGATGGAATGTTTTCAAGCAGTAGATTTAAAGCTTATCTCTTTGGCTTACTTAGAGTCTCTTCCAGTACAACAGAGGGTAAATTGAGAGATGGAACTGGCCTCAGGTGATACAAAATTCTTTCTTCTGTTTAAGAAGCTTGAGCTTTTCTAGGAAATTATTGTGGTTTGCCAGTAACCCATTTTGTGCTAAATTTTCTGTTACTCTTATTTATTTGCTTCCTTCAAAGCTTAAAGGGCTTGCACTGATGCCAGTCATAATAGTGGCAACTGCAGTCATTTGGCAGCAGAGCAAGTGATACTGCATGGTGCAAAGTGAGGTAGAATCTGCCCTTGATTTTAAAGACAGGAAATCTCACAGAACTCTTCTGCTGTGTTTTGTTTTGTTTTATTTTGCTAAGACATTAAGAACTAAACAGGTAACATAATTAAAAACTACATATTAGTAGTGATAATCAGACTTAATAGCCATACATTTAGGCACATTCCTTGATTATTTCATTAATTCTTCAACAAAGCTGGGTGTCATTCTCCAGAACTACTTACTCCAAGTTATACATCTTTCTACTAATGTGTCTACAGCCACCACTGACTACTCTCCAGATATTTCAGAAGGTATTGATATGTGTTATCTCCTCATTTCAGGAATAACTGTGCTTGCCACCTCCCCTAGCTATAACCCTTATTCTAGGAGCATTGGAGTGATATGGAGATTATGCCTAATCTTCCCTTTTGTTCCAGAGAAGACAGTTTGCAAAGTACACTTCTGGTTCTTAAGTCAATTTTTTAAAGTAGAATATGAATCCTGAAGTAATAGCTTACTTGGGGCAAATAAAATAAAAACTACAACCTGGGTGACTACTTAACTCAGCATAAAAGGCCAGTTGGCAGCTGCCTTGTGATTAATAATCTAAAGGTGGGAGAGTAATTGCAGCAGTTTCTTGCTCTCCCTTTTTTTTTTCTTAAGTTCTTTTCCAACCATTAGTTTTATGCTGGTCCATCTGCAGAGCTATGTTTCATAATAGTGGTTAGATTTATTTATTTATTGGAATAACCACTTTAAATTCTAGGAGCTTCTTTAACAAAAATTCTCTTAACAAATCCAGACTGTCCAATAGTAAACTAATATTTTAGTAGCTATTTTTTTAATAGATGCAATGATCAGTTTTAAAAGTAATTCATTTTAGGAATTGTAGTAACAAAAATTTCAAAGCCCTCTACATTTTTTTTTTAATATCTAGAAGGGAGAATTAGTCAAATTAATTTCGGTTCAGTTGTGGGGTTTGTGCATGTGTTCAGGAAACCCATATAATTTTGGACTTTCTCTGTTATCTGTGAAATCTAGATATTAAGCTTGGATCTCAAGATAAATTACAAACATAACCAGGTTCAATAGCCACTCAAGATTTCATATGGTGCTTTTACAAAATATTCTTACCTTATGGGGAATACAAAAGAAAAGTGGTGTGGCCAATCAGCAGTTGGATACCTCCCTGTCAAGTATTTCCCACAGAATCTTACCAAAACTTAAGGATGGCAACATCCTGCAAGAAGAAAAATTCTTCTTGAATAACAAATTTATAGTAAAAATGTGATTCTACAGCTTCATTCTACATTCTACAGATTCATTCTACAGCTGTACTTTGTCAGTAGGGCTAGGAGTCAGTTATGGGGATGGTTTCATCTTTTATCCCAAGAGATGATTTATTATGGATCATTTTTCTGCAGCTGGAGATACTCAAAGGCCTGGCAGCAGCCGGTGAGCTGAATGCTGTCCAGCTGAAAACCAACATGGTATGAGTGCAGCTTAGGTGATCTCATGCAGCTCATGCCATTACCTTCCCTCTCTGGTTATCTCTGATTTCTGTAGCCAAAGGGGATCTGAACAACACATTAAAGATCTATGATCTCATGAAATATAAATAGTGATTGCTGTGTATAATGAGAGGCCATATTAATGAGGTTTTTGTCCTGTAGTCAGTGGGTATCCTACTGTCACCACCATTGAGAAGCCAGAATTTCCTGATAGTTATTATGTAGTGAGAGCTGTGGCAACCATGGCTTTCCACTGCTGAGGAAGTATTGGTGCTAACCCTGCAGTTAGGAGCAGTCTGGTAAAATTTGATTAAAATCTTATTTTTTAATAGTTTTATCTGCAGGTTTTTTATTGTGATGGTTTTCTGGGGTTTGCTTTTGACTGTTTTTTGATTTGAAATTATCATCATTCCACAATGATGGAAAATGTCCAGAGGGTTATCTCACTACATTAAATAAAGAGCTTTGCCAATTTGGTTAGTGAGTGATATTCTTTTGAAGCATATTCAAACAAGCAGCTGATGCTGAGAACAGCCCAGGCCTGTGCAAGGCAGTTTGTTCTAAAACTTGTTTCACATTGTTTTCTTGTTTATCCTGAGATAAATTTAGTCAAGCTGCTGAGTGCAAATGAGCATTGCCAAGTTGTCCAATTTTCCTTTTTAAGTTCCAGAGGGAGCAACAAAACAGTTGTACTCCATTCCTAATCATATTAATCTAACTGTACAGAACTGTAGAGAAATGGGAGAGGGTGGGAAAGAATTCACTGCACTTTTATCACAGGAAAGCATGACATTTCTTCAAAAGTCTGAGTAGAAGGAGATGAAAAAATAAAACCAGGCTATTCTCCCTTCCAATTTCTTTTTCTTCAGGATGGCACCTAATTCAAGAAGCCTTGAATTATCAAGCTAAGCAGAGTTCCTGTTCTATTATAATAACATAAAGGGTTTCCTCTTCTTAATTTTGGTAATACAAAACTTGAAAGTTTGCAGAAAATGACCTGATATTTCTCAACCACTGCAGATGTTATTTATTGTATAAAACTAGAAAAGAATTCTTGTTATTGATTATTGATACTGTTTTTTCAATATAATTGAAACCTAATTTTGGACTCTGTAGCTACTGAATGAATGTGATACATTTAGCAGATGTATCATCAGAGATGATTCCTGCCCTGAAGACTTAATAGCTCTTGTGATTCAGTGACTTGCACAAATATAAATCACAGCAAAGCAATACATTTCCAATAAATCTGGTACTGCACTGTAAATCGGCGATGCAGGAAGAGGATATGATGGATCATATGATAGGATAAGGCTTTGCTAGGTCAGAGCCTTCTTTAAAACCAGGGACCATGAGGACAGGTAATAAACCTTATGAGGGAAAGGAAATGCAGCTGTCAGTAGCAAATACATGGAATCATGTGTGTGTCACCTCTGTGTGGGAGTCCATGTTTTAAACTCAACTGAATTTGCAAAGATGTGAAGCTGTGATTGTTAGAGCTTTCTAATGTTTAGTCCTTCAGGAGAAGAAAAGGGGGAAGAAAAAAAGTGCTGTAAAAATATTTTGTGATGAAAGACTTTTGACCTCTCTATTGATTGTTAATTTTTTTTTTTTTTAATATGGAAAGTAAGAAACAATTTATTTTCAGAAAGTATTGACTTCAAGGATCCTAGGTCTGGGAGGAGAATATTTATTAGTTTATATAATCAAAATGTTGAAAATGTTTCTTTTTCTGTAGCCTTAGCTTTGTTTCTTTCTTAAAGGTAATAAACACTGTACACAGGAGTATTGCTAAAGTAGACTTCTGATACCAAGCTAGGGTGTTGGATATAGTTACATTGCTCGGGGAAAAAAGTACTGGTGTTTTTATGAGTATTTCTGTAAATGAAAATACTGGAGAGAAGGTGGGGGAGGGGATGGCATTTGAGCTACCATTTAAAAATTGTCTGAATGTGTGGCATTGTTTCTCACAGGTTGCCTAGGTAAACAGAATATTTTTAATATTCTGGGTTTACCAGAATTTCCTTGCTAGATGCAGGTTATTATTGTGTGTGGAGAGCTTCAAGTCATATTACTTCCCTTCTTTTTCAGCTTTCTCTTTACTCTGCAGTTGGCCATATTTCTTCTATCACTGTACGTATGAACATGTGCCCACCCACTCAGTGACAGATGAGACAATGCCATGTGGGATCCTCCAAAGCAAATGGAATTAGCTAAATGTATAAAAAAGGTTGGAAAGGATTCCTGCAGTTTTGCTGACTTCACTGCTATTGCAATTTATGCGAGCAAAAACTTTATCTCAACTTCTTCTGCCTCTCAGCCCTGCATATTTTAGCTGCTGTTTTTAAAGTGGGTTCTCTACAATGTTTGCTTCATCAGCACTAATGAGGATATTTCAGACCAGATCAAACTCATCTTCAAATAATTCCCTTAATATTCCCATGGTCACCCCAGTGGACTAGAAAAAGGATTAATACAAAGCCTGTTGAAAAGAAAATTCTCATAGTTATAATCAAACATCTTGCTTCAATTAATTTCCTGCTTGGTCAGATTTTGACCCTGGACTTGCACTGAGACAAGTAACAGAGTAGGATATAACCCAAATACTTTGGAATTTTTTTAGAGACCGCTGTAATATATGTATCCATTTTTTTCTTACTCCATTTAGCTATATACCTATTAGTCTTTAAAAATAACTTTAAGGCATGCTGGTAGTACTGTTAGAAGTTATTTTATAATGATATTTTTGATAACAGCCTTTGGACTCTACTGGAAAGTAGAGACTAGTAAAAGCACAAAGTATATTTAAAATAAATACGGTAACATTGGTAATCAAAATGGGTGGGTCCTGAAATAAATAAACCCAATTTATTAGTCTGTTGGAGAACAGATGTAGTTGTTGATATGAAATGATCTGTGATTATCTGAAATTCATCAACTGACAACAGATAAGTTGATAACTTGACAGAATATCTCCCAGATATCTGGGTTTGGGAGCAAACTAGTTAAAGAATGACCAATGTTACTGAGTGTAAACAGCTGGATTTGCATTCAGAGAAAATATGGTTACTGTCTAAGGAATCATTTGAGAGTCAACACTGAAAACAATGAGGAAAACAACTTTGTCCATTACAGAGATAGAAACAAGGGCTGAACAAAGCTTTCCTTTAGAATAGTTGTTGCTGCCTCAAGAACAGTTGTTTCTTTAAGTATAAGGGAAGAGTTTCATCAAAGAAATTTACTGCTGTTAAGGCTTAATGTAACAGTATTTGAATATTCAAATATTTTACATTAGGAAAAAAATGTAGAAGGACATCTTAGTTAATTGCCTCATTACTGGGAAATGAAGCAATGCTGTTACCAAAAGGTTTGGGTTTTTTTCTGGTAATAGGGACTAATAATGGTAAAGAATTATTGGGAATTTTTTATGGAATTATGATCCTTTATAAATGTCCTTAAAAGGCTGCAAATTTTCATGTATTCCTGCTGCCATATGTAGCCAATAATTTCCATCACAGCATCTCTGTGGAAATTGAGCAAAATATCTTGATAGGAACAAAATTAACACAGGTCACACATCACTCCATATGGCAAGTCACTGTGCCAAGACAACTCAAGGTGCTTTGTAGTAGATGGAAAGTCACTAACAAATACCTCTCTCTGTCAAAAAGTGTTTCTGTTATCTAAAGAAAGTTTGACATCCATGTCTTCAGCCAAGATCCATCAGTGGTTTTCCATTACTTTATTACATTAGCTTAATCTGACCTAGAAGAAAATATAAATGCCTAAGCACAAGCTCTGTATCCTTGTGTACTCACCTCAAATATATTGAGAAGGAGAAAATAGTTGGCATTGAAATGTTTAAAAATAATCATTTAAATTCTTCCTTGATGTTCCAGTGCTTGACCTCTACATACTCATGTTCTCTCCCTGCCCCTTCTTTTGCATTTCAGCTGGGAGAAAATGACCATTTATTACTTTTGGATCATGTATGGGAAGTTGCTTTCAACTTTACCACCCTTCAGCTTTGCCTGTGAGTGTTCACAGAGAACAAGTATCACAGTTTTTATCCTGGCTGATCCATACACATCAGGCTGCAAAGTGAGGTTCTGTGATGGAGCCAGACCAATTCAGCCCCAGTACCTCTGCATAGAAACTTCCCCACTGAACTTCTGCCTACAGGGTCCAAATTTTATCTCCTCTCAGCTGTGTATTTTACACAATGCTATCTATAAAAGCACTGTAAAGCCTATACTGGATCTGTGCTTATCTCTGAAATTATTAAACCCCATAATACTGGAGCTAGCAATTTCCTGCCATGTTCTATGTTCAGGTTTAGGACCTGTGTTTCTGAAAGTGCTTTATGAATATGACACCCACATTTTGATGTTGATGAAAAATCAAACATAAACATGCAGTATGTGCCACTAATTTCTGGTTTGCTGAGATCACATATTAGGTCTTGGTTTTCAGGAGACATCTCAGTATATCTCAACTGCTCTAGCACCTTCTGCATGAGTAATCTAACTGTGTGCCATGGCATTCTGAACTTGGGAACGTTGTTTTTCTCCAAGTATATTTGACAGGGTATTGACAGCAGTTGTCCTAGTGAGATTGTGTTTGAATGCAGTATGGTTTTGCATTGCTCTAATTAGACTAATCACATCCCAGAATTTTGGAGACATAATTTCCATAACAATTTGGGTAAAAGCATAGTGCATGTTTTTATTCAGTGGTAATTGTAGGACTATCACCAGAGTAAAGCTGAATCCTTTCTGTGAATTTCCAATCTACACACTTCTCATAAGTGAAGGTGATCTGCTCCTTATGGCCAGGTTCAAGTGATTTTGAGTTCAAAAAGATTTTTTTGTTGTTGCCCTTATTGAGGTTGTATCAGGCACAAACTGAGTGTTATTCAGCATTGGCAACTAATAGAGTTACGTAGTCTTAGAAAATCCATTTTTAATTTTATAAGTAATTTTAAGGGGAATTTTTATTTAAATGCAAATATCTTGTGTCTCCTCTAGTTAAGTAAATTACTCTATTGCAGAAAAGTTTGAGAGAATTTCACAGCTTCAAAATTACTACAGGAAACAGGGATTGGATTTTTAAAAATAGTTTTCAATGCTATGATTGTGTATAAATAATTACATGGTAAACCCTGATTCCTTTTGCAAATCACTGCATTGAGAGTTGTTGGAGAATGTTTGTGGACTGAGGAACTATCAAAATACTGGAGATGAACTTTTGAGGTACTGCAGAAAAACATACTGACTTTTCAAGTTGCTTGCATTATGAAAGAGAAGGTTATTTAGGCAATCATGACTCAAGGAATTCAAAATATTATTGTGTTCTTCATGGGCTCTCATATAGTTGCATAGTGGTTTTCATAATGCAATAATAATTTCCTAAGGTAACCACCAGCTTTTTCTGTGTTAGAAGATGCATAACTGCTAGCTAAAAATAGCCTATATATTATTCTGCCTACTTATGCCTATACATAAACAAACATATAAAATATCCATATAGAAAATCAGTTTTAAAAATGGAAATGAAACAAGCTCAAACACAGTGTGGTATTGACAAATATTGCATAAGTTACTATATATATATTTACACACATATATATAACATAGACATATCTTACTGGAAAAACTAGTAATTTGTAGTTTTCTATTCCTTTTATTCTATTATTTAAAAAAAAAAAAAAGCTTTGTGAAATATTTTGTGAAGTTCTCAGAATTAAAATTCCCCAGAGTATGCATTCACAGTAGCACCAAGGAGCAAGGTTTCCTGTTCCATTTTTTTCCTTTGGTGTGTTTGGTAAGGAACAGACTTGACACCCTTCCTCTTGTTACCCTTTATGTGAAGCTCCCTGTTCCACCTTTGTAATCTCACAGATCAGGATTAACTTCCACTATAGGCTGCATTCATTTTAGGGGGATTTGCTCACAATATTGAAAGACAGGATGATATAAATGGATTAGAACTCCTGGGTCTTGCTCCCCATCTCATTCTCATTGTGCTTTGATCTTCTCTCCTCCATCAGGAAGCTCTCTTTCAGAATGAGAAAAGACTCTGCCCATTAAGCGTGAAAGACCTCTGATGTTTGATGCAAGGAGAGCATCTGCCATGTTAATAGATTTGTCAGTGAGCTAAGTGCAGAGGTACCAGCTTTTGTACTGGATTTGTAAAGTGCCTAAAAAAAAAAATTAAGAAAGAAATCAGTACTGACACATGACTGAAGCTCCTGAGAATGTTTTCTATTTTACGGTCTTTGATGGGAAGCTAGCCCTATGAAAATTGTTTAGAAGGCGTGTAAATGCTGTTCTTGTAACACTCAAATTCCTGATATGCTGCCTACTTATCTCTAGTCTGTGTATGATTCATGAAGGGTTCAAAATGTGTCTGTTGAGAGAGTTTAAATGTGGGTTGATGCTCCTGCTCAGAGGCTGGGGCTTGTTTCCTCCACAAACACATATGTCCCCCTCCCTTAAAAGTCAAATGTCATTTGTCTGCCTCTGAATGATAGCATTCCAACTAACTTATTCCTACCAGAAAGCCTAAATTTAACAGAGCTGAGCCTAAAGTTTTAACAGATACCATTACTCTCTGCACATTTCTCAGATTTTTATTGTACATAACTTTTCAGAGTCTTGAGCCTCCTGTGTAATATAAGGTGTTAGAAACTCAGGTTATTACCAAAGTGGCAGCCTCAGGCAGGAGAGAAAATTGGCACAGAAAGACCCACACTTACTTTCCTCATCCTTTTTTCCTGCCTTCTGGCTTTACCCTCAACTAATGTACCACAAACTTCCAGAACTCTGGTTTCTGAAATATGTTGACTTCTATTGTTATCTTTGCTGTATCAAGTATGAATATTTTAAATGAAACAAAAGTATTAAAGTAAGTCTACACATCTTTCTCTGTAATTCAGTCTTTAAATTTTTACATGAAATTGTAGTTGGATGCCACTCCTACAGCCGCAGTTTAGCCTTTCAACAGGCTGCCTCCGTTGCCTTTTCCTGTTTTCTTTCAACTTATTTGTAACTTTAACTTTGTTTCTGTTCAGAATCAACTCTTCAAACCTTCTCCTCTTCCCCAAAGGAACAATATGGCAATCTTATTTCCCTAAGGCACTGATTCAGTTTTTGCTGAAAATTGAAGCATCTTCACCGACTTCAGAGAGATCCTGTATGGCTTGTTCAAAGACAAAAATCTCCACCTTGATAAACCTAAAAACATATTAAAATTAGATTTTTTTTCTATCTTTTGGGCTGACCAAGTATCCAGACATTCATAAAAAGCCCTGAGAAAGTGTAATTTCTTGGTACTTAAGCCTCACCAGCTCAAAAGCTGGAAATAACCAAGACTTTTTATCTGCATTCCTCTTCTAGAACTAAAAGGGAGCAAACAGTTCTAATTTTGCTAAAATTCCCTACGTGAGGAGCCTCACCTATGATATATATTAGGATTCATTTTCCTTCTTTTCACCCATTATACAGAAGTAACTGGCCATGGTACTATTTTAGGACTTCACACAACCACATTTTGCATTGCATTTATAGATTTCCTGGTCTTCTGAAGGCTATCTCTGATTTTGTTTGATGGATTGCACTGGTGAAGTGTAATGTTGTTGCACTTTTATTTAAATCCCTCACTTCATCAATGGACTGAAAGAAAGTCAGCCCAATACACCTGCAAGCTATTGTAGTGTTTATGTGTTACTACTGTGAAAGAAAGATAGGGAGCTGAACACTTTCAAATTCGCTGAAGTAGTTCTGTGGTGTTGCTCACAGGTGGCTGGAATTAAATTGACTAAGTGACTTCTCCAAGCACAGTACCTGTCATATCTTGTCTCCTTTTCATAACTTCAAAGATATGAAAGTCATAAAACCAAGCCCAGATAGGGTCAGAAGCCACAAGCTCCTTTGATTGATGTTTTGTCATATTTTGGCTCATTACTTCACCAGAAACCTTCTCTGCTAAATTTCAGAATTTATGAACTCCCAGAAAATAAATATTATTAAAAACTGGGTAAAAGGGTTGCAGGGAATCTAACCAACATGCATAAATCAAACCCTTATGCCTCCAGGATGAATTCAGAATAAGGAGATACAGTAGAGATTACAGTCAATGTGTTTGTTTTCTATTTCTTTAACCTTACAGCCACCTTAAAGTGCTGAACCACTGTTGTTGAAGGAAATATTTTTTTGCTGCTGTGTACAGAAGTTTCTTTCTAATGAACACCAGAGGGTTTACTGATCACTCTTAATGAGTTAGGAACAAGTGTCCTGCAGGTAAATTGCCACATATTTTTAGAAATAAACCAATCAATGAAGGTGATGTATAGAATGATAGAGTTATCTGTACTTCTCCAAAAGAGAAAACAAATATATCAATGTCCTTAATGCTTTATATAAAAGACACTTAAGGAGCTGGTAAAAACTCTGTTTAGAGCTGTGTTTCAGATCTTAAGAATCAATAACAGCAGTTAAACTGAGATTTAGGGACTCTAACAAACGTAACCAGGAACAATATTCAAAGGAATGAAGAAACTGAGGGTTGTCACAGGAGAAAAAAGTCTAATTTTGTCAGTGTCTCAGTACTTTCAGGAAGTATCTTTTGGGAGAAATAGCTGCCTCTGAATGTTACTGTAACATAGTCCTTTTTCACAATGACCTTACAGCTGTGTTTTAACAATTACATTGACTACCTTAGGAACATGATCTGCTATTCTGCTAGAATTCAACCAAGGAAATAATTTATGTACACTTTTTAGCAGATGTATTTACATCTGAGTATATGAAGCAGGATCTACTTTTTACGAAATGTACTTAATTCTACTGTGTTTGCTGCAAGGGAGATATACACCTTTTCTTTATGTGTAATGCATTTATATAATTGTTATTCTTAAAGGCACATTTATGTCTTTGTACAGTATTTACATGTATGTGCTGCATACATAAAGATTGTTTTGTCCACTACTGAAATGCAGGAGGCTTTGGCCAGAAGCTTGCACTGCCTGATGCCCAGGGAACAGGAACCTACTGATGGATGAATCAGTGCAGTCCTTCATGGCACTTGTGCACATGGATGTCTGTTCTGCCAGTCATGCTGGGCGTCCTTCAGGTTTTCAGTGTGAAATTCTCATGAGTTGAGAGTCCTGTTTTCAGAATTTGAGGATGTGGTGCTTACATAATAAATCCTCTGACAGTTTATATTTTTAAAATTTTTCAGTCTGGGCCCTTAGTCCATGTGAGCCAATATAACATGTCATGAAGAAGGATGTATAACTGAGATAACTCTAATAAATATTCAATATAATTCTACCTATCTTATGCACAATACTTAATGTATTAACTCCCTTACTACTTAGGCTTTTTAAATGCAAAATGGAGAAATGTGTTACTGTAAAGTTTTTCAATATTTTCCTTTCTTCACATGCAAATGCCATTTTGCTTAATATAGCTATTTAAAGACAGAAAATCAGGATTATTTTGTGTGTGCAAATGTAATATGTTACAGATCCCCTTTCAGCAAGACTTTTTTGTAAGCTTAAATATGATTTCTTCTGTCTTTACATGAACATTTTGAGACTGGTTCTATCAAACAGAATAAGTCAGTTCACAGTACTAAGCATAAACCCCAAATTTGGTAATAAATAGATAACTAAATGAGTTTCTGTGATTTTCCTCTTATATGTGAGTATGTCTCTGTTTTCTTACTGTTGGGATTCTTTTAACTTGTGGAAGAACAGGCTTCTGTACATGGCCAAGAGCTACATTTATTTATGCGAAAGTAAGGATTGGCATTAAATATTTATATATCTCATTTATTTGAAGTTGCCGCCCCATAAAGAACAGACTGCTTTGGGGTTTCTATTAACTGGCCAGGTTTTTCTGACCTCAGTTTAATTCTCAGACTGCTGTGCTTGAAATTGTCACCTTGTATGAAACATTCCAAGAAAATGACAACACTGTTTTGAAGTGTAAGTGAAGAGCACATGCTTGTCCTGCTCAGTGACCTCAGAATGTCCTTTAGATACTTGTACTTTTGTCCTCACTAGTTCAGTTCAAGAATTTAGTTCTCATGTGGGTTGATCATTTTATCACGATTTAGGTGTCTTTAGGAATTTGCTTATTGCTCAGATACTCATTTAGTACATTTCTACAAGTGACAGACTTCTGGTTCTGAGTAAGTCCTTGCTTGTTTGCTGTGAATGTGATGTTGATCTGTCTGCATTTGCTGCTTTGTTGCCTGGGGAGAGGCAGTGGGGAAAATGTTATTTAAGGAAAAAGTACGTACAGCATGCTGCATGAAAAAGTCCTTAGTTTCAAAGCAGTAAGGGCTAGAGACATAGACTGCTCTTAATGAGAGACTTGTTATGAGTTTCTTAGATAATAATTTTGAATGCTACTTGTAATTCAGTTTTCTGAATTCTGCTTTTCTGTGGAAAAGGCTTTGCACTTCTCTAAAGTTTTGCTGCTTTGGTTTTACTTTTGCTGGGTTGCAGAACATGCCATTATGTTTCATTTATGTCTCATAATTTTTAATTTATGTATACTTTTCTGTACTTTCCTTTTTAAAATTATCTCTTGCACCATGAAAGCACGCCAAAATTTGAAATACAAGCAGTAAAATATAAACTTCATGATAAATCTGTGGAAGCTGTTGGTCTGAAAAAATCTGAGGCTATTGAAAAGTGCTTATGTGTTTTGTTTCACAACAAACTAATGGGTTATTTTAAGATGGCATTATAATCTTGTACGTAGCAATTTTGTTTTTTGTTGAGTCTCCTTTGCAGCATATTTCAATTTCTGTGTTATTGACCCAACTGTTTTATCTACAGCTTGTAGAATATTATGGGTTTGATTCAGAACAGAAGTTGACATCGTATCTATAATTCAAATTAACCTCTGTTAATTTTGCTAAAGTTTACAGTGTATTTACAGCTTCACCTTGAAGATACCTGTTCACATGATTAGTATAACTGTAAATAATTAGTATCAGTTGACTCAGTATTACCATTTGTTAAAGCTAATTTCTAATGGGAAATATGGGAATAGAAATTTACAAAACCAAACACACTTATTTGTTTTAAAACAATAAGATGTTCAAAGACAACAGTAGCTCATTGGCTGACCTGGAATCATGACAAGATATGAGATATGAATCTTGTCTAATGCTTAACCTGTATTTAAGTTGTAAGATCAGAATTAGTGACACACAGCCCTTGAATGTTTTTGTTATTTATAATAGGCGGGAGCACAGAATTCTACCTGGAATTTTGTCTTGGCTATATAAATATAATCTGATTATTAGAGGAGCTCAGAATGGTTTGAGAAGATTATTTTGAATCTCATTTAAAAAATAAACTCTACTTTGACTAGCTGTAGATATGAAGAATATAGCAAAATGATCTATTTCATATTAAATCCATCACTTAGACTCATGAGCACTGAGAATGTACTTCTCTAACTTTTCAGTTTGTTTTGAAAGATGACCGAAGTAAGATAATTTTTTTTATCGAATTTGCTTTTCTTGTCTCTAATGAGTCTGAGTTGTAACTGTTTGAATTGTAGCTGGTGTTTCTATTTGATCTGTTAGTTCAAATATGCCATGTCACATCAAGGAACCCTTGATTTATTTCCACATCTCTTGCAGATGGATTTGCCAAGCAAACAATTTTCTTAGAATTATTTAGATTATTTTTGGCATTTTGTATTTAGTGAGAAAAGTGCAATAGATCACATTTTTATTAACATTTCTAAATGTGTGCCTATTATACTGTATGCATCTACCCCCAAAATCAATATTTGTTGAAGATAGTTAAGATGACTGACAGGCTGGTTATTACTTCTGCCCTCCAGTGACTGTCCACATGGATTTTCCCGGCCATTCACTAACACTGGTTGATTTTGGCTTAAAAATGAACTGGCTTGAGACTGATACATAGATTAATGGATTGTGCTTCCTTTCCTCAAATTAGTGGTGTATAGATTATTTTACTTTCAAAAAAATATTTGTTTTATAATTGAGACACATACAACATGTATAAGAGTTTAGAGATTTGTTTACTTAAAAGATATTCAGAAAAATTATGCCTTTATTAACAATTGTGGTGAGAAAATAGAAATACAGGAAAAGCTTGAAATCTCTCAAGAGAATGTCTTTTCCTAAATCACCATATTAGAAACAAAAAAATTATTAAGAAACTTTAAAAGCTCTTTGAAATAATCCATAAAATAGATTAGGAAGTAAATACAATTTCAGTTAATCATGCTACTATTTACTGAGTCCTCAGTGGAGAAGTTGTGAAATATGAAAATCAGATTTAGGAAAAAAGTCAACTGGCAAATTGAACAAAACTTTTTTCTCCTGGAAAGGGCAGATCTGACAATAAGGTTATTTACATACACCAGAACAAAATCAATGAAGTAATTTTACTTTCTGTTTTCCCCTCTGTTGTATGCAGGTGTAATAAGTCATCTTGACTGGCTGAGCAAGGAGGAATCCTGGAGGCCGTGGGTCTTTCTCTTTATTTCTGAAGCTGTACATGTGGCGGCTCATGAACAGACTCCTTTTCTGGATTAATTTTCTGCAATCCTTTTTATGCTGAGTAGTTCGTTTAAAAAAATATTAATCATACCTTTCCTGAGATGCCCTTTTGCAGAGCAGTTTCCAAATTTCTCTCTATTAGACTCAGTAGAGCACAGTGACATTGGCCCCTCACCTTCTGATCACTGCTAAACTTTGCCAGTGGGGCTGACAGGCTCTGTATCCCTAAACTGCCAAAGGCTGTGGCTCAGTCCTTTCATGTGCATTTGGAACTGTTCTGAGAACTAAAGAGAAGGAGGCTCTGCCTTTCACTCAGGTGTCACAGATCTGTCCATCAAATAAGCAAAGGGGAGGGCAGACCTTCAGCAACTCTTGCTTTTGTTAATCAGTGAGGTTTGTAAGACATTATTGGCAAAAGAGTATTCTTAAATCATAGAAATGAACTTGTGAACAAGTGTTCTGGAAAAAGCCTGTTCCTGAGCTACTTTCTGTGGGTGTTGCCAAAATATTGTTTTTCACAATCCCAAGTGAGTTTGTGAAGACCAGATTTTGATACATTTCCCACTTAGCCAATTGCACAAAATCGAGTATTCACACAATTGTTAAGCTTTGCACAGGCTATTTTTAGATATATCATTCATTTCTTCAACCAATCTGGAGACAGACCCACATAAGAAACAGACAGTATTCCTTTAATACTAACATCTAATGTAACAAAAGATACTTGTTACTCTTTTCAAGCACATTCATATTAAATGGAAAGTAGGCCAAAGGGATGAATACCAAACTGGCTTTTTCTTAGTGTTTATAGGAAGCAACTGGAAAGAAAAGATATTCTGTGGGGGAGTTAAATGATATACACTGGATCAGTGCTCTGGTCCTGCAGGAGGTAGAACTTGTTCAACTGCCTGCAGGATGCTGAAGGAGATCATGAGGTTTCCCCACCTCTATTGATCATGTGCCAATTCTCTAAGGGCAGCAGTTATTTCAAAAAGATTTAGATGATGTCACAGGAAATAAAAGATTTCTCCTTTCCAACCAAAATTCTTTATATGCTGCAGAATACTTTAGTATCTTAACAGCACACAGTATATATTTTATGATGTGCTCCTTTTTTATGTGCAACTATTAAAGAGCAGAGTTTAGTTCTTCCTTTTGGCTCTTTTTTTCTTTCTCTAAAAATTAATCCAATTTGCATAAGGGTTTTCTTGTGCAGGTGTAGAGGGCAGGTTAATCAGTCTTACTAACTGATACAAGCTTTGACTACAAAATAAATTCAGCAATGTACCTTACAACATACTAAAGCTTGATCATAAAAATAATGCAAAGGTAACATCATCATTCCTTCCTTAGTTCTTTGAAGGTTTGATCTAAAATACTGCAAACTGCTAAAATTTATAAACTGTACAAAGTAAAATATCCTGTATTTCTGATTTGCCTGCTGGTGCTAAAAGTTATAGAGATTCCCTCTACATGTGGATGCCAGGAAAGGATCTATTTCACGTGGGTAGCTGGAAGAACAGTTGTGTCTTACAAATATATGGCACAGAAAGATTTCTCTTTATTTGTTTACTTTAAAATTTAGTCATGTTAAAATGGCAAAATAACATTGGACACTTTCACTAAAAAGGACAATGTGTAAGAAAGTGGACACATTTTTCCCCCCCTTTCACTGCATGCTCACAGCATCAACACTAAATTGCAATTACGGAAGTTTACATTTTTGCTTGAAATATTTCCCCTTCTCCAAAAGAAATCTGTATTTAATAATGTTTCTCCATAGATATCTTTGGATGTTTCTGTACTGCCCAAACTGCATTTTGAGAACTGAAATAGTGCTTTGATCCCATGCTTTGAATCTTTCAAAGGGACAAATCCTCACCCACTGTGCATCTGTGCCCCTCCCCTATGCATTGTTTACTATTGTCACCACTGGCAGTTCCAGAGCTACTTTGTGAGTATGGGACTGTTTCCTCAGTGTGATTGTAATTCTTAGTTTTTAATTTAATGTGTCTTGGGAACCAGTTTCCTTTACCAGAATCAGTTCAAAGACAGTCCAGCAAAAGAGGAGGGAGGAAGAGGGGATAAATACTAAGGCTAGTCATGTTTTAACTAAAAATATTGGACTGTCGTGCCTGGGGAAGCCGTCAGAAACAAAGCTGATACTTTCATAATGACTTCTTTAAGGTAGCAAGTCATCGCTTCAGCCTTTTCCTTGTGTCTTTTGAATCAGATGAAGTTGCCAATATCCATTCTTCTTTGTCAGACATTTTACTTATTCTGAAGTCTAAAAGACTGTTTGCTGTCATTATTTAGGAATTGGTTTTATTATCATCTCATATGTATTCGATTTATTGAGAGGATGCTCAAGCACAGAGTGTCTCATCTGCTTGATCTGCCATATTTTTTTTCTGAAACTGCTGAAAATCTGGAACTAAAACATTTGCTGTTCTTGAACCTACTGCTTATTATTATATATAGTTTATTTCTGAGTGGTTTTTCAACATTGTTGGATAGATATGGTGATCTACAAAGGAAAATAAATACTCAGTTTAGGATGTTATATACAGCATGCCAAGCAGGAAATAAAGAAAGAAATGTATGCCTGATCTAAAACTTCAGAAGGGAATCATTCACTGAAGATGATGTGCTGCTTGTTGGAAATGAGGAAACTCAATTTACATAAAGACAGTTCTGCTTTTAGGTTCTTTGGTTCTGGGCTATCAATTATGTGGCACAGGAAGTCTGGTGTTCTGATGCTGGCAGTGGTTTCAAGTAAACTTTTTAGGTGCTCAGAAGCACCTAAATTCTGGAACTGGATGCTTGGTATCTCAAATGGAGTAGCAGCACAATTTATAACAGCCTTCTGTGAGCACTGTATGGTCTGGCTAAAGGCTGTAAGGCAGATATATCATGCAGATGCTTGAATATTGACTATCTCATTGCGCTTTATAAGAGGAGGAGATAGCAATATAAGAATAAGGGTTTTAGCTTAACTGATTATTTTCTCAGTAATCAGCTGGTTTTTTTTGGTAGTTACTAAGAGAAAAGCTGTCCTACTGAATCAGTGTGGATTTCAACATGGATCTGTAGCAGGGAAAATTTCTATTTGCTCCTTTGTATGACAAGCATTACAATTCTTTAATCTGTCATTGAGCAGCTAATTACAAAAAAAAAGGTACTGGAGTTTCTTATCCAGACAGCAAGAATTTGCAGTCCTATTTAGCAAAGATGGAAACTGCAGCAGAAGTATGAGAAGCAGAGAAGTGCCAGACAGAGGGGAGTTGTATCGTTCTTCAGTCTGCTGGAACAAATTTTCTCTGACATCAGATTCCAACACTGGACTGACTGGGACCTGAAGAGCTGCTTCATTGTAGGGGCATGTGCTGCTTGTTAGATAAGTTTTTTGGAGACAGTAACTTAAACCCAAGTATGGTCTCATAAAATCAATGTGGTATCTCTTCTTTTTGGACTGGATTTTGACTTTGGGCTGTCCAGGCTAATACTATTATTTTTAGAGTGACCAGAGGATCTGAGTCAGCCAGCACATGAGCCAAGGTGAAATACCCCAGGAGGCAGAGACATTTAAGGATATGGCCAAGAAAAAAGTTCCTAATGTTGTAAATGATACTTTAAAGCAGAGCTTTCCATCGGTTGTCTCACCTGGAAGTTGGACAGAACATGTAACCCACAGGGGTGGAAGCAAGAGGAATTGATGTCTTCTAAGTGTTTACTGGCTGCTTTGGAAGTTTTTCACCTACCATTTCCATGGAGTGCAATGAGAGTAGAATTTAAAAGTATACTTTCTGTGACGTATGCATGATTAATACATAATTATTCTTGTTAGCATTAACTTAAGTATTTTAAATGGTCTTAAGATCAACTGTGCTGTAAAATTTCTTCTATGGAAGGCTCTGGATGATGGAACTGTTTTTCTTTTCTCAAGAATGAATAAGCATTTCTGGAATACTGATAACCTAGAAATTGTTAGTTCTGTTTTTTTGGCTTGAAGCTTTCCTAAAAAGTGGCATCCTTGTGACCCTACCCTTGGCATGTGCCTCCTTTATAACATTTGAACTTGTTGACCAATTTCAAACAAATCTGGCATGAGTGAAAGTCACAGAGATTGGGTATCTTCACGTTTCATGAAAATGAGTGTTAGATATTGGAGAGAGAGAGAACTGTTGTCATATCCTTACCCAAGGAAGACAACAAAATTAATCTTTGGTTAGACATCAGAGACTCTGCATAAACTCACCCTTGAGACAGAAATCTCAACTATGATATTGGACTGTGATAGTTTTGAGGCTCAGAAAATAATCAGATGTGGTTTGGGGTTTTTTTTTTCCCTTCCAGCTGAAAAGAGCATCCCTATACTTTGAACTGGAATAACTTCAGACATTAAAAAAAAAAAAATTAAAAATGCAATTAGAGCTATGATGAGAGCACTCAGGTCTAATTTAGAACAACCTGGACTGAGCATGAAATTGCTCTAAAAATAGCAGGGCACTTAAAAAGCTGGAAGGGGTGCATGGGGAAAATACAGATTTACATAGTTAAAAGATTAAATGAGTAAAGATGGGGATTTGCTGCCATCATTTTTGTTGCCACTTCATCGCCTAGAGAAGAAAGGGATGAGGACTTTACATATAGTTTGGAGTTTAAGGAATGATTTGTCATCCCTGAGTTACCATAGTATCTGGTTTCCCTGGTAACCAGTGACCATGGAAGGGACACTAGGGAAGCTGAAGGCTGGTTATATATTTATTTTTTTGAGAAGGTAAAAGAGAGAGAGAGAAGGGTCAGAGAGATTTTTGTGTGTGTGAGAAGAGAATGTGAGAAGAGTGCTGGAGGATAACAGCTGGGAACAGGTTTTGTCTGAAATGGAATTTATAGATTTCAGTGCAAGGAGTTAAGTAGTTTAAAGGAAAAGATTGGTAGTGAGAAACAGAAATTCTGATTAACAAATGAGGAGAAGAAGAGCTATAAGGCTGTCTTCCTGAGATACTGGAGGTTGTGTTAATACAGGTGATACAAGGTGTGATTTGACCAAATTTCCTCTTTGTCATGGTAGCACTGGACTGGTCCTTTCTGTGTTTGGGGCTTTACAAACAGAGAACCAATCTACTTGTATCATAGACAACATGTTTTTTGCTAATCCAGAGGATTGTTTTGGTAATTCTTGTGGCTGACTGTCCAATGGTTCCCAGAATGGAAATTTAAGGAGATCCTTTTAGTGTTTCCTTATGGCCTGCTGCAGAACTATCAACAGACAAGTATGGCAGATTATAACAAGGAGGGTTCTCAATGAGTGTTTGTTTGTTTGCTGATTTCAACAATAAGAACATTGCTGATATTCCCTTTTGCTTTTAAACTTATCTATTTCATGTTCAGAAAGCCTTTTGAGAGATGCCACACTGCAACAGACACCCAGTGCAACAAACACTCCTGGGCAGCTTTGGGTTTGATATTTAGTGAAAAGCAAAGGAAGGCAGTAATTGCTTTCATCCTTTAGACTTGTTGACACTTAATCAGAGCTCGGATTTCCAGGGAGGAATTATTCAGGCTTGGGGAATTTTTGACACCTCTACATTAGTAAAATATTTTTTTAGACATTTTAATATTCTTATTCCACAAAGGCCTGCTCATGTCAGAGAATCTCTTACAGCAAATTCCCACAAATGCATGAGTGGCTCTGCTGCACTAGTTCCAGTGTCTGAGGCAGTGTAAATGGAAACATAATTCTGTTTTCTCCTTGTGTTTTATCCATGATCCACATTTGTTTGATTTCTTCATTTGTAGGGCAATTTTCAGGTACTTCACTGGACCAGCTTCTCCCTATCCTTAAATCTAAACAATACAAAGGCTTATATATAAGAATACTAAACTTTATCATGTGTAAAGTCTTGTTTATGGCTCAAATAGTAAATTTCTGTCTTTAATATCCTCTTTTATTTCTTTGCACATAGGCCAGATGGTAGGAAACAGATGATTTTACTAGCTGGATAATTTTAAGCATGTGATTACAATGTTGTGAGTAAATACATCATTTTACTATCTTTCATTACTGAACTTGTTGATGTTCCATTCAGTCAAAACAGTAAATAAATTTTTTTTTCAGAGGTTTTCCTTGTAATTTTATTTTCAAGATGATTTAAAATACCAAAAAGGCCCTTTTTAAAATGTCTTCTAAGGCAGAGATTTTTAGGAAAAAAAGAAAGATAACATGGCGTGTATGAGCCCTTAAATTAATTGAGTTGAATTGGCTCTGGATTTGACCCTTAAGTTCAAGGTTCCAGACTATCAGTAACTATGATGTGATGATGTAAATATCCCGAGCATTTCAGTAGCCTACAGAACACCTTAATTCACCAGAGCAGAAGGCTTCTGTAGTAGTGAAATACTACTCTGAGTTTATTCATAACTAATAAATTACCAACTACCATTAATTTAGATTAGTAATTCTGGTGACTTTAGTAGATTTAGAGTATATGAAGGTAGAAAGAGGTTTTATATTCTGATTCTTCAGATTTATTGTGCTTGTATTCCCTTTTATTTGCCAAGATAACTCAAAATATTTGTTTCCAAATACAAGTTCAGATTCCAAAATTCTCTGAATTTTTCCTATTTATCGTATTTTTCATTTTGATTGCATTTTTCCCTCTGTTTTTTCAAAAGGATATCTCTGTTTTGATCCTCATTTGCATAAGTACAATGTCAAATGTACACATGCAAACGGGGTGGTTACATCTGCATGCACACCATCATGCATGCAGTCCCTCTTTGCATTCGCAGGCAGGCAAGAGCTAAAATGCAAATACAAGTGAGTCTCAGTATGTCACGATTCTCATTCATGTGACAGCAAAGGAGAATTTTATAAATGCACTGGAAGGTGTTTAAGGGGAGCCTTCCCAGCCTAATAGGCTTGAACCAACATCATGGGCCGATTAAGTGAAAGAATCTATTGGTCCCAAGCACTGCCTCGTTATTCCCCAAAAGCATTTTTTTTTGTGTGCAGGAATAAATTGGTTCCCTTATAGAAACTTCTTTCTCAGTAATATTTGTGCTTTGACATGAAGCAAGTTTTTCAGACAATGCATCTCTGCAAATTCTACACTTTGGTGCCCACAGCCAGAGTTCAGCACTCCCACCTTGGGGGCTGAAGAGATCCAAGTGCCACCTCCATGTGGCAGAAGTGAGTCCTGGTAGCCGCTCTGGGTACCAAGGCCACTCCTTGGGTGAGCCCAGGCTCATGAAGCAGCCCAGGCTGGGTCTGTATGAGAGGGGAAAGCCACTCCTCCCACCTCAACCCTACAGTGACACACATACTGTCCTCCTTTACTCAATAATGGGAAATGTTGGTGATCCTCCTGTGCCAGAGTCTCATTCTTTCCAGTAAGGTGGTATCCACTCTGATCAGAGGTAGGAAGGTTTTCAGCAAAGAGATTCCCTCCCACCTCCCTGACATTTAAGGTAAAATCTCCCTTTCCTCAGGCAGAAATACTTGTGTCTGGCTTTGTTGATAGGCACCAGATAGCTTCCAGTTACTACATGAGCTACATGTTCTAACCACCTTCTTTAAAAAACATACAGCAATGTTTTATCATAGCTAGTCTTCCTAAAACATGTCTGTCTTGTTAAATATTATCCCTTTCATGCTGCTGAAAAATATTTTATTAAAAATATGACTTATTTAACAGGTAATATGTCTAAGTTATAATTTCCTTGGTAGAAAGCTTCTTTCCTTTATTTTTCTTTCAATATTCAAATACAAGTGAAAAAAAAACCCCAAATCCCCCAAACCATAATTGCCTAACTCAAAGGCCAACACAGAATACAATTTTGAGGAAAATCTGCCATGAAAAAAAAATAGAACATGTATTGGAAAGGACAGAATTCAGTTAAAAGGTTGCCAGTGTACAAATTTTGCTACTTGTTCATAAATAGTAATCTAATTTTCTGTTCTGTTTTGCTGACATATTCCAAAAATCTCTATCAGAAGGTGCTTTGTTGACCTTACCCTTACTTGCTAAATTTTACAAGCACAGTGGTAGTTGCTTCCCTTGAAAAAGATATTGTTGCCAGTAATCATTGCTGAGTGCAACCTCATCTATCCCATATATGACAATAAAATTGGCCTTTTCAAAAAAAAAAACAGAAAAAAAGAAGAGGAAAGAGAGGAAAAAAAAAAATACACTGATATTCTGACTCTCATAGTTTAGCAAAAAGAAACAACTTTTTTTCACAACCCTACCCTCAAAAGCCCACCTGCAGCTTGTTAAATAAATGCCTGGTGAAGCCACCACCCCCAAAAACCACCACAAGGATCCAGGTGTTGGCCATTTGTGCTAACGATTTGTAAGTGAATCCCATCAAAAGGGTGACTCAGTAGACTGAGGTATTTGAAGAAGCTTGGGAGGGAAGATGCTGGTAATCTTCTCCTGCTAGAGCACGTTTGCCCAGAAGGTTACTAATTGCTGTGCAAAATTTCTCTAGAGATTTAGAAGGTGTTGGTAATTGGTAGAAAGATATTAATTTATTTTCTGGGGTGAGATGCCTTCTGAGGTAAGAAATAAGTTTTATTTAACAGGAGTAAAAGTTAAGTAAAAACTGGGAGGAGGGGAGGGAGAGTATCCTAGGAAAGTATGATGTAATAACATTTTTACTGTTTTCCCTGCAAATAGGCAGGAAAGTTGTACTAACGATTTGCTAGAAATGCTTTAATGTCTCTTGCTGTGCACAATTATCTTGTGAAGGTTGGTTTTTGTGTCCCAGGAGGCTGCAGAAGTGGTGTGTGCCTTTACCATCTCACATCAATCAGAAAGTTGAAGTGGTCATACAGTTTTTTTTAGACACGTCCTGACTGCTTATATTAAAAACTAAGACTAATTGCTATTCATTTAAAGGTGCATATCTCCATATTCCTAAAAGATGAACTCTTTTTAAAGGAAAGATATCACTAAATGCAGGTGGCAAGTCAGCACAACCCTGTTGTGTGAGTATCTTCAGAGCTGCTTTGTTTTATGCTGTCTTTCCTGAGGAGATCAATAATGGATGGCTGGCATAATTCTTTCACAACTCAGAAATGAGAAAGCCTAAATGCATTTCTTTAGGGCAGGCATGTTTTTCATCCTGAGCTGAAAAGCCTGTAATTGAGTGAGGTTTATAAGTGTGATTGCAATTGGTGTGTGTTCCTATCTGATGTGCCTGAGAAAGGTTCCACTGGCATTTACCTGACTCTTAGGAATGTTGACCTCATCTCCCAGGCTGGCCAGGATGTGAAATGTCTGTGCTAGGAGACACATGTACAGAATAAATCTTAGAAGCATTGCGTTTCAGCTTATGATTGTGTTGGTAACTTCCTCAAAGTTTACTAGTTCTACCTAATTTGCATGTGCTGTAACTTTAAAAAGGAAGTAAAGCTGAGAACAGGGATGCATCCCCTTGCAAAGTTGACTTATATTTGTATCTTCCTGGTGAAGTGATTTGAAACATTTTATCAAGCTCCCCATTGGTAAGAACATGGGAAAACTGGAGGGCTTCTTTGACTGGACTCTGCTGCTACTCACGGGTCTAAAAAATCGGGAGGACTGTGTATCTTTAAATGATTTGTCAGTATGGACATCCTTAGAGTATAGGACTCTAAAGTACAGTTCCTATTATTTGTCAATACCAGCAGGTTTTAGGTCGCCAATCACTCATACAAATGAAAATGTACCCCGAGGAAAGCAGCTGGAACAAAGAACTACAGGTTCAGTGTGAATCCAAAGTCATAACTGTACCCCAGATCCTTCTCTCAAGGAAGCTGTCCTTTTAACCACTTTAAATACCTGCCCTTTCTCCAGGAAGCCCCTGTGGCACAGCTGGTCTGTGCTGTGGACAGGATACTGACTGTGCTCCTACCAAATGGGCACTCACAGGGCCAGAGCATTTTCCAGAGCCAGGCAGACTTGCTGCTCTTGCCTGAGGGGATTTTATTTTATTTTATTTTACCTTTGGAGGGCTTTCTGTAGTGTATTTACAACATATTCTCCAGAATGGTTCAGGTATGCGGAGGCATTACAGTGGGTGTAAGACAGCCTGACACTGTTGAATACTTTGTCCTGTCTTCTGATTTTGCCCATCTTTTTAATCAGATTAGTAGTCTGCTTTGCACTGTGTGCATCACAGAAGTTTCTTGGAAAAAAACAACAGAATTCTGTAATTTAATGCATTGTTTTCATCTGTTGTTTTGGAAGGCTGTGGGTAAGACAATTTGGTTTACAGCACGTGTGAAATGCTGTTGAAATATGGACTACAGATGCACTAGTGTAAAATAGTTCTTTTCATAATTAATTACTATTGCTGAGAGAAGGGAAAATACAACTGTGATTAGCATTTTTGAGGGGCTGGTTGGGCTTTTCTGTTGTTTGTCAAAGGAAGGTGTGGTTCTGGGGGTGTCATGGGAGTTCTGGCTGATGTCACAGTGGTGTTTTGTGTGGCTGAGAGGGGACTGCCAGATGCAAAATGATGTTGAGGGTCCTGTGGGTCCCACTTGTCCCTGCTCAGCTGTGGGGTCTCTGTGGAGCAGCTCCATGTGGGACAGGGCTGATTCCAGATATTCTGGAGCATGCCAGCACAGGACACAGCTGAGCACCTCAGCAACACCAGTGGTGCCTCTGTGGGAATGTGTTTAGAAGAGCAGAAAATGCTGGACAAATGCAGGAGGGGGGAAGCAAAAGACCAGGGAAAAAGCAGAAGGAACACCACTAAGAGGCATGTCATCAATGTGTACTTCTGTGATTGAAGGTGATGTGTTGCTGTTAGTTGCACATGTAGAACTTTATCTCCAGAAATAAAATAACCCCCTAAATGCTGTAAATCAGCACCACTTGTGAAATCCACAGTATGTCTTCCTTGCTGTGTGAACTCAGTTCTGTTGGAAGCAGTATTCCCGTGTTTGTTTTGATACACAGTGGAAATAAAGTACTAGTTCTCTTACCCACAAATATGCTATGTGTTTGTGAATTGAGTTTCAAACTCTTTTATCAACACTGATTGCTGCCTGGGGAAATGATTCCAATATATCAAAGCCTGAGAGAAAAGAAAGCCAAGGGTAGCTGGATATTTCAAAGCAGAATAAAAAATGAGCATTAGCATTCATGACAAGTAAAAGCAATTTGTAGTACAGAGGTAGGCATTGTATTAAATAAATGCATTTAAAATATTGCATGTAAATGAAGTAGATGTCTGAATTTAAGAAGGAAGAGCAAGTGTTATGCATCAGTGTTTAATCAGGTATTTGTAAGTAGTAAGAGACTTAATTTAAAAATAGGATTACCTGTAATTCACTCTGAATACTTAAAAAGTTTTTCTTTATCGGAATGAGTCACATTTACTTCTATTGAGCAACATTTTATTCTTAAAATAGGTTTCTTCATTTGCTCTACCTATAACACAAAATAGTATTCAGTGCTAGAAACACTGGGAAAATATTCCTAGCAGCAAAATAGAGACAGAAAAAGGGGTATCATTCACGTTCTTCATTATGGTATGACAAGGTCAGCCTCCTAGAAGAGGTGAAAAGTAGTTTGAGTGCCAAATTGAATGACACTCACCATTTAATTTTTTTCCTCAAGCATTTATTTTCAGCTCATGAGTACATCTATTGTGTGTTTTCCTGTTTTCTAATGGAGATGTGGCAATGTCATGAAAAAGGCATTTCTAGACACCCTTAGTCCTTAGTGTCAATTAGATAATTTTGGAAGCATGAGTTTGTCTTATATAATGGTAAAATAGCTACAAATGAAGCAAAATACAGAAAAGTAATCCTTTATAAAAATAAATTAAATTATTGTATTGCTTGCACGATTTTAGGATGTGGCTAGACTACATTCCTGTTTTGTTTTATACATTTTGGGTGTTTAGAAGGAGATGAGCTAAATCTGGTCCTTTTAACATGTTGCATAATAGGTATTCACTTGAAAGGAAAATGCTTTATCTTTGAATGCTTCTGGGATATTTTTAATTTAAAAGACATTAATTACTTGCAGATCTTAAGAGACAGCAATGGTTTCCACCATAATGTAGCTGCTATTTGAGATATGTTCACCATTTTTATTAGATTCCAGTGTTGAACTTTATTTAACCAAGAACCCTGGGGTTTACTTGGTGACATACAAAATGTGTGTTCATGCCTGTGTGTGAGATTTAAACAGGCAGCCACTTTCTCTTTTCAAACAAAGGACACCCATAACAGCAACGTGTGAAGCACTGTATTCAGACTTTGTTTCCAGGGTTCAAACCTCTGTATGCAATTGAGAGAATTTCAGTATTGCTCTCTAACTGGCATTTCCATTTTTGTAAAACCTCTTCAGATTGCTCAAAAAGCACACCTGTCAAAACTACACATTTTGGTGGCAAAAAGATTTTGAAGCAGAAAATCTTTTGTGGTTTGGATGATTCCCCAGCTTTAAAGCCCAGTAACACAACATGAAACACACCAGCATTAGAATAGTTTGCAAGTTGATTTCAATCAACCTGTAAAACATACTTTTTAATAGGGGGGGAAAAAAAGGTAAAATATTTTTAAATTCCATCTGAGCAATTCTGAAAGCTTTTGTTTTAGTGGTGTGAAAGCACACATGGCTTAACTGCCTTGAAAATAAGAGCAAAGTAAGGCAGACTCAGGTCCTATTTCAGTCAATATGGTAGTGATCCTGTGGACCTCAAACTCACTGTTTAATGCATAAAATTACAAATAAAGTCATTAAGCGTTGACACCTTTTAAAAAAAAAAGTTTGTGTTGGTAACTTAAACATGAAGTAGAACTGTCAGCTACAGAGGTGTAGCTGTGTGATGCTATGACTTCAGTGTGTCCTGGGGAACCTGTTATGCCTGTCCTGCTGCTTGAAGGCTTGAGTTGTAAAGCTGGCAACTTTCAGTATCTTATTTCAATCAGCATTTGATCCTCAGACACTCTTATAAACACAGCTCATCTGTTACCTGGACTTTATCATTTTGTCTGGTCTCAATTTACTGCATGTTTGTATGATACATGGCACTCACTTGTGAATATTCTTTTTTTCAGATGAAGAACAAATTGACAAGAAGTTTGTGGTGAAAGTTATGACACTTTAAAGGACGTATGATCTGCTGTGCTTTTCAAAATCCCCAAATAGGTAAGACACAATCAAATTTTATTCTAGATTCAGTTTTGCCAGTCAGGCACCATTACAATTTGATAGGCATGATGTGATACAATGAAACCTGAATGACATAACCTACTGTGACATATCTGATAAGCCCATGTAGAAATTTAATAAGCATTTCCAATAAGTTTTCTGTACTTGGCCTGTTGTGTCCCCAGCCATGCTGCAGTGTTCTGTCAATCTTTAGGTCAGGTATTTTGGCCTTAAGCATCACAAAATGTAACAGTTTGCTTATTCATGGAAAGTCCCACAGGTGTTTCCGTGTACCCTTCCTGGACGTTCTGGATGTGAATAATGTTGCAACTGTATAATTATTCCAGTGTAGGCACGTGTACATCATTGTACATGGTCAGTAGAGAAGCTGCTGAATATATGGAATCACTTAACCTACTTACATATAATTTGCCTAACACTGATATACTGTGTTGTGGCTAGCTATGACCTAGTTGGCTTCTTTCTGAAGTTTTTAGTTGTTGAAAAAAAAAAAAGACAAGACACAGCTCCGGGGTTTCTTTCCTATAATTTATCATGACAGTGGCTTACTCAAAGAATTAAAAGAAAGGTATCTCCTCATCTACTCCTTTGGATTTACATTCCTGCTGCCATGAGAGGATTCTCTTCTAATTCAATGAAAGCCAGTTGGTGCAGCTAAACTCCCAAACCTCCTAAAGTGGCATTTAATACATAAAATTAACAGAACATAAAATACTTTTTAAAAGAATTCTTCACACTAACCCTTCAGCCAGATATCAGTTATGCCTCGGCCTCTTTTCTAACTACTTAAATTTAATTATTTGGAATCCAGAATTTTTATGTTTCTGAAGTCATCTAATTCTTGTGATTTCAGTGGGAATTGGCAGGCTCACCAATGTAGCTCATAATTAGAATGTATTTATTATATCTGCATTACCTTCTTATTATATAGAAAAACATATTAATATTGCATATCATGAAGTATTTGCAAATATTATTTCTAAGAACTTTAGCTAAAAGCCTTGTAAACAATTTAAATTCTTTAAAACAACAAATAGTGTAATTTACAGCACTTATGAAAGAATTGCTTTTACAGCCTGGGACAAAACTGTTACATGGTCTATTCCAAACCAGCCCATGTAAATGTTTGCTAAAAATGGACTGGGCTATGGAAACCAGAAAGCAATTTTCATGTATTACTTACTTTTCCATTTGAAATATGGACCAAAACCTCATAAATTAATTTACTATGCTCATATCATCTTCTCCCAAAAAAACTTCCATATGTAAACCACTGTCACAAATGTCATGTGTGACATGGATATACCAGCCTGTTCTGCAAAAATAAGAAACTCTTATCTCCATGTGATTCCAACTTTGAAGGTGACTTATGCTTTCAAAATAAGTGTCCACAGAGTCACTCTGCATTCATATTTCATCTGAAATTCTTGCCCTTTATTATGGAATAACTTCATTGATGAAGGGCATTCAAATAACTGAAGTCCTGAAGTGTGCTGGTTAAAGACAGGAATAAACTGTCCCCTGCTCCTGTATAGTAGGAACACTGCAACTGCTCAGCCTCACAAGCCTGACATATCTGGAATATCAAACCTCCATGCTCGTCTCTGCACAGACCAGGGACAGCAGAGGTGAGCACTGTAACCTTTATTGCAAGTAGCCAGATGGTCCTGTTATTTCAGTCTCCTGAATAGATAATAGGTAGCTCAGGAAAGAAGTTCTTATTGTCAGCTGAGATGTAATAGTTTCTGGACACACTGTTTAATATCACTGTTTAAATCTGTTCTTATTGCTTTAGTTTCTATGTAAAATAATTTTCTTAGACACACTAGATTATACAAGCTAAGTGTAAATAAAAATATTGCATGCTATTGAATCATGGGAATACTAATAGTCTATGTTTTTCAGGAAATAAGCCTCAGGTATAAATAGTGTGATCTGGTATTATATTTAATGTAGTTATTTGTCATTATAAAGCGTTTCTGAGGTATTTTACTTGACAAGCAAGCTCTGCATTAAATTTAGGAAATTTGACATATAAATTTATAGGGAAGAAGAAGCAAAGACAGAATACAGGTTACAATAGGCTCCAAAAGAGATTTGGGGATGTATGTTGCTAATGAATACAAATCTTTGTAAGTTACATTGAATGGTTGCATTCAGCAAGTCCAAAAATATTTTATTTTGAAACCTGTAGCTGTATTCATCTGTTTCAAATCTCTAGCTGTGTTTTTGTCCATTTTCTACCTATCTGTTCTCTGTTGTACTTGTGTTTTTATGCTTAGGCCCATGAGGATATCCAGAGGTAGTGCTGTGGCAGAGCTTGCTGAAACCTCTACCAGCTCACTGATGCTCACTCATTTTAATTTCTTCTCTCTTCCTTCCTCTTGCCTTTCAAACCTTTGTTCAATGAACAGTCCAGAGATGCTTTGCTAGTTATTTATATTAGATGTGCTGACTACCATCAAAATTAAAAAAGTGGTTAACCATTCACCAAAGACAAAAAAGAGTTGCAGAAATTAAATTAGGATTTAACTGGTCAAGAATGGGCCAAATTCATAGAATGCACTGGCTTGGAAGGGACCTTAAAGATCATTTAGCTCCTGCCATAAACATTGATTCTGTAAGTAGCTTCTCTAAGGCTGCCCACTTCTTGAACTGCTTAGTTCACAACTCCTCCTTTACTCATAGAGACAGACAGTTTCACAGTGCTGTTTTAGTGAATCGAAACCTCTTGGTAACACAGTTGAGGTGGAGTAATCCTACAGCAAGATGTTTAATTTTATGCATCTAGTAATGCAATACTTCAGAGGGTAATTGTGCTTAGGAACCACTCAGTCTGTCTGGAAGGAGACACATAAGAGAAATGCTCACTGACTGGGATGATGGGATAATTGCACAATGCAGGAGGATTTTCTATAGTTCAGAAAGAAATCCACTATTATTGCCACTGGCAAGAGACTTGGGAGACTTGAGATACTTGAGAGAGAAATGTGTATCTTCCCACCATTCCAAGAATAGATTTGTGCTCATACAGCTGAATTGCACTTTGGGTATGTTCCCTCTCCTTTTTTCACCCCAGAAGGAAAATACATGTAATATTCCATGCATTGCATGCATTTCCTTTGCTGAGGAAAGTATTTCTTGTTTTCCCTCTATTCTGTGGAAAATTCAGTGAATTGGCAATAGAATGAATACTTGGTAACAGTGAATTGCTTACATGTTTATTCCCAGATTTGCTAAGGGTTTGTCAGTGCTCTGTTCTTATTATATTTAATATATTTAGTCCTACAGGGAAAGATATTATGTTTTAAAAGTGCTTGGTACCTCTAGAAAATAAGTCTTTCCTAGGAAGTACAAACTTTGGTTACTCAGCAGAGTTTATGCAATTGTTGCAAGCCTCATCTTCAAGCACCTGTGTTTACACTGTGCTTGCTACTCTGCCCTGGTACAGCTGCAATAAGGAGCTACCCCTTTTCCCCCATCCAGCCTCAATGTAAACAAGATGTAAGTTACTAATGTGATAATGAGCTATACATTACAATTCATTAAATATTCTTAATTCTGATGGGGGAACAAATGAAATTCATCATTAGCAATTGAGTTTTAGAGTGAGTGTGAGTGGGTGCATGGGAATATGTATGCTAGAAAAAAATTTATGCAGATTAAATCCATTAGCAATTTTTTGCATACCTCATTAGGCAAAAGAGCAAATCCTACTTAGCTCTTCTGCTGCTCTCATTAGACAACCTAAACTATACTATTCCATACCATGGAAAGAAAAAAACAATCCCTGGTGTAGTGTCCCACAAGTGAATTCTCAATTCACAGCTGTCATACCAGCTCCTTGGGCTCATCATGTTGCCTCCCTGTACTGTGGCATTGCTCAGTCTGCTGAGAGAGCCTGGCAACTCTAGAGGGGCTCTCTGGAAAATAAGCATGTTTTTTATTTCTTGTCACAGGGCTGTCCATGTTCTCTGGCACTGTAAGTGGCTTAAAACCTGTGCAGCTCTATATTGTGTGTTGAAAATACTTCCCAGTGGTGATTGTTGAAAAAGTTTCCCTGTCACTCCCTTTGTCAGAAAATACAGAATTATAAAAAAATTGAATTTTGCTGTGTGATGATGTCACTCTTGTTAGACTTTTTAATGGAATAATTTATTGGGTTGATGTTGGAATATCTGGTGTGGTTACAACTGTCATGGGTTAACCATCCCTTTAAGTCAGTTTAAGCCAATTCCACTGCTCTGGGAAGCGTTCCCAACCTGCCTTGACCCCAGCAGCTCATTCCTGTCTTCCTTTATGTGCTTATGCTGGCACAGAAATGGACAAGAAAGGGGGGGAAATTGGATTAAAATTATCCTGGCAAAATAGGGCTGAATTAATTTTGATACAGTTAGGTTTACTGGGCTGGCTCACCATCCAACCTTGCAAATACTCCATCACAAAAGAAGGAAAGAAAGTACCAGTTGAGGCTGCAGAGAGGAAGGACACAAAAGTGCTTCTTTTAATGGTACTTGTCTTATAGCAGTTAAGGTTTCCATGATACTGTGGCAATAATGTAGGCACCAGTTCAAAGGAAGCTCTATAATCCAAAGTTGAACAAAATAGGTGGAAAATTTTAAAGGGAGTGTGATTGTAAGAATTTGTCACTATTTTTGCAGGGGAAGGGGAAGAGATAGTCTTTTCTCTTGTTAATTCATTTACACACAACAAAAGTTATGAAAGTACAAGCTAATATTATAATAGTCCATTCTTAGTGATACTCTAAAAAGTATGGAGAGACTTTCTTTAATCCTTTCTCTTCCTGTTATTTGACTACTCTTTCTGGTTTTGAAACTGAAAAGTGCTAAATATCTTCCATTCCATGCCTAAACCATTTTGTGCAATGCAAGCTTGCACAGTTTAAAAGCAAAGGGCTCTCTTAACTAAAAGATAGCAGGAGGAGAGGAAAAATTCTCAGCTGAGTACTCAAGGTTGAGGTCCAATTAACTTTTCTTTCTTATTTATTAGTGAAAATGTAGTAGAATCAGAAAACAGTAACAAAGGCACTTACTTCCTCCCCATGTACAGTATTAGAGCAATATTTAACTTTCAAACTAGGTTAACAGTATTTTTAGCTTCTGTCCTCTCCTTACTTCTTGCAGATGCCAGAGCAGGTAGAATTTCCATTTTTACCTCACACTGGAAGCAGCAGTGTATAAGAGAACAGCTGAATTCTTGCAGCGCCACATGTAGTGTTCTTTGCTGCCTTTGATCATTTGTCATTTTGATCATTACAGTTTGAACAAAGTAGTTAATTGATCCTTTCTCATTGCCTCCTTCACGTCCTGCCTGCTATCAGCTTTGGTAATTTCCTTTATATTCAAAAATGTACAGGAAATAGTACTGCAGCTCTTAGCACAAGTGGGTGTGCCTCTCATTCTGCTGTGAGAGAAATGTTCCTGGCACCAGCTGGCACCTTGCTCACTTGGTCAGGAATTCTTTGGAGCCTCACCAGGGTGTAACTTGTACCTCATTATGCTTTCTATAGCCAGTAGATGCATCTCACATGCTGAGAAGAAGGGCCAGAAGAAGGAACTGGCAGACAGGAAGATTTTGAACAAAGGCTCCTCTGTTCAGTCCCACAAAAGCAGATCCCATGTGGGACGTATGAAAGTGGCCAAGTAGAGGTTTGTGCTTTCATTGGCTTTGTGTAGACTTATGAGGATTGTGGTTCCCAGGTATCCTAGTGAAACTGGGACAGTCTGGACAAAGTGGAAGCAATTCCAGTAATTTCTATAGGAGTACAGCCTGTACTGTCCCCACCCCACAAGAGGGGAAGCAGCTGCTGGCTGTTTCTGACAGTGTGGGTCACTGGTACACAGGCTGGAGAAGACATGGGCCCTCCGAAGTGGTCTAAAGAATGGAGTTTAACCATCTAAACAGAAAATCTAATTTTCTCGTTTTTCTTCTGTGTCACCTGGCAATCCAGATAGGGTTAGAATCTCCCTCAGCTGTTGCATGCTCTCCAGTTTCCCTGGCCTTGCCAAGGGAAGGGAATTCTGTCAGGTGATGGTCTGTGAACAAGTGCTCATAGCCATGGGGGGAGCTCATGGAACAGAACAAGCCCTCAATTGCATTTGAAGCTGGGGATGGAACAGGAGAGAGGAAGGAAGAAGTAATCTCACTTTGTGTCAGGATTGCCTTTTCTCCCACACCATAACCCATTCCAAATCCCTTTGTTAAACCATGAATATATTGTATGCTAAGCAAATAATTTCTCCTATTATACTTTACACACAATTCAAATTCAAAGGTCACCAGCCAGACATGTAAAATGACTTCATGAATGACTTCAGCTCGTTAATCATGCCTCGGTGTAGCAGTGCCTCTTCTCTGTTCATTAGAATAACATTTCTTTGCACTTTATGGCAAACCATCATTATAATACAGAACAAGGACAACAGAGTGTGAAAGACTTTTTTTTAATGAGACTTCATAGCTGCTCATGGTTGGACTCCTCATCCTGTTTGCTCTTGAAAGAGCTGTCTGACAGAGGTTCAGGATTTTACCTGATGAAGAGAGCCAGAAAGAGTTTCACAGGGAAAACTGTCAATAAGCTTACAGAAAACTGCATAAACTTGGCTGCTCTGTCGGCTGAACTGTCAGTCTTCAAACAAATGCAGGGAGAAAAATCTTTAATTGTACTCACCACACATAAGACATTTTATGCTGTATCATTGTCATTTGCAGCTGTTCTTAACTCACAAAGAAAAAACAACAGCTCAGGATCCCCAGGATCTTGAGTGGACTTTGGCCTTAATAAGGAGAAAGTCTGTACTTTAATAATTACCAGTTATTGAGGAAAATAAAATGTTAATCAGAACCTCTAACACTCAGTTGCATCATCAATGCTCTTGCTGTTATTTAAACATTATTTTAGTCCTTACCTTGGATATACCAAAGAAATGGAATCACTACAATAGTGCTGGACTCAGACAGCTAATTTAAATCTCTCTTAATAAATATTTTAAGGGATGTTAATAATATTTTAGAATCTTTCTTCTTTAGCTGGAATAATGAAATTGCAAAAATGGCTTATAAAGTTTTGTGGATGTTCATTTTTAATTAAAATGTTCTTCCCTGTTTTCCCTCAGGAGTGGAGCGACCTTAAGCACTAGAAAAGGATACCAAGGTTCCTCAGAAAAAGTACCAGTCTGACTATTGCCCACATTCATTTCCTGTCTGAGGCCAGTTCAGGTGCTCCCAACAAAAAATAAATACTTACAAATCCAGGCTCTAATCTTGTCCTCATGACAAATTTTCAACTTCCTTTGAAGGCAAATGCAGTTTTAATTCATATGGGAGGCAGCATCAGAACAGTTCTGCAATATGCAGATAGAGGAGTAATAATGATGAGATATACTTATTTTACTGCCAGCCTCAAGAGATAAAATTGAACTTTACAATCAGTGCATTTGTGAGGTGTTTGAAAATGATTGTTGTTCTTTTCCCCCTGCCATCTGTTTGTTCTTTATTGCCCATCTCCATTGTTTTTGATATACTCTAGCTGTTATTTTTGCAATATACCTTTCATCTCCTATATATTTATTTTCAATGTGTAATTTCCTAATATTTTTTTCTTTTTCCCTGAGTTTTGTACCTGTTAATTCAGTCTGTGCCCCTGGTTACTAGATCCTGAAGCAAGTTTCTCCCTAGGCTTCATCAGCCTTCTCCCCAGCTTTGCTGCTATTTTGTCCCTGCAGCTCCTTTGAAGTTCTGCATGCCCATCTTTTTCTTCCTCACTGGCCAAGGTCTCTTTCACATGGGTACTGCATGGGCCATGCAAAGGTAAAAAACTGGGTTTTTTTCAAGCCTGGAGTGAGGAAGAGGCACTGTTCTTTGCTCCCCTAAATGTTTCTGTCATCACTGGGTGAAGCAACAGGGATATTGAAATAAAATAAGCTGTTCAAAGTATAAAGTATGGTTACTAAAATGTTCAGGAGCTCCTTTCTTCAGCTGCTCTCTTCCCCAAATCATCAGGCTCCTTTTTGCTGCATCTCCTAGGCTATTTTCCATCTTTCTCTCTGATAGGCCAAGAAAAGGCTCTTTTTTTTTCTTGTAATCTCTAGTCCTCTTTCCCTTGTGTTGCTCTGATCTGCTTTGTCAAGTGATCAAAGTCCCTGTACAGGTGAGCTGTTGCTTAGTTACGACCTGCTTGGAATTCACTCTTGAAAAATTGCTTTGTCTTGAGAAGTAGCCATATCTTTGTTCCTTGGTGCTCCATTTAAATGGATGATCAAAGTTTATCAGCCTGCTCTATTAGCACTGTGTTCTGTGCAAAACTTTTTCTTGTCACTTCTATGGATTTTAGGTCAATCTGGAGAAAAGAGGTGGAGGAGAAGGCAAAAATGCTCTGCAGTTTAGAGGGACTGTTTGCTAGAAAGCAATCTTGCAGGGAAACAAAGTACACATTCTCCAGCACCAAACAGTCTGAAAACAACCAAATAAATCCAAAAGACAGTGAAGGTATTTTAGCGTTGGGTGGCTGTGGACTGTCTAAGGGGAGAGGTGAAGAGCAATGACTGCCACTGCATGGGAATTTCTTTTGGGAAGCACAGGAGCCTGGGGGAGGTGGCTGAGATGATCCTGGAGAAGGATCTAGCAAGTGCTGCATATTTCTCTTAAACCAGCAAGGAGCAAATTCTCACTGTATAATTGCTCAAGTCCAGAGCTGTATTCTCACCATTTAGGAAATATAAATACTGATTTGTGTGACTGATAAACCGGTCTGATATCTGAATATAGAATATATGCTTCTCTTGCACTTCTGTAGAATAGAGCTGTATTTTATGAGCTAGAGCAATTTTCCTGAGTGGCACTTAAATATTAGCTTCAACTAGCACACTTTACAGTGGCAAGTAAGTTCTCCTAATACTCTTTTTGCATTCACTAAGGCTGTTTCTATATTACTTGCATATATGTTAAGTTCCTATAATCAAGGTGATTGCTGTATAATCAACTTATTCCTAGAAATATAGAAATACACACCAGTAAAATTGTAGAGTAGTTAAGGCTGAAAGGGGCCTTGGGAGATACAAGCCCCTCTGCTCAAAGCAGGTATTTAGGGATGTGTCCAGCTGAGTTTTGAATAGATCCAATAAGGGAGAATTCACAACCAATCTGGATGATTCATTTCAGTTTTTGTTTATATTCAAAGTTAAAGAAAAAAAAAAATTTAAAGTGGAATTTCCTATGTTTCAGTTTGTATCTCTTGCCTCTGATCTTTTCCTGTAGACTGGTTCAATCTCCTTTTTTTCCCATCAGTAATTTACACATGCTGCTAAAATTTGAATAAATGTAAACACATGCAAATCAAGGGGATGATTCTGAGGGTCAGTAAAATGTGCTGTGGATATAGTATCATCCAGTTTCTACATGAAAGAGGTTGCAGGGAAATGAAAGCAGAAGGAACATAGAAAAACACAGTTACAAAATCTGAGATTTGACCAGTCTCAATGCACTTGATTCTGGTGCAGCTGAGTGAGATTTTCTTTGTTGTCTAGATAAATTTTTTTGGGAAAAGGAGATTGTGGAGGTTGCACTGCAGTGTTAGTATCATAGCTTCTGTTCTTCAATATCTAGTACCGTTCACTTATTTTATCATGATGTTAAATTTTGCTAACAATGAGATAGTATTAAGTATTTTTGTTAATTCTTTTGCACAGGTACAAAGTCAGCACAAAAGCAGCTACTGGGGAGATCAAAGCTGGAAAGGATCAAACATTGGGAACATAAGTTTCATATTTCTGATAGTTTGACAAAAATTACTAGGGTCTGTGTTGTAGAAATGCATCACAGTTTTTTGAAGAACAAACAGTTTTGAAGAAGTATTAAAAGAGATTTAAGCTAGAAGCAAGATTATTGATTTGATATGCAAGATTGCTTGGTGGGGAAAAAAATGAATAAAACTAAGAGCAGTTTATGAAACCAAAGTATGCAGAAATTCAGATAAAGGGCCCGATCCTGTGTCAAGGGCCAAATGGTGGTGGTACTACTGATTTAAAAAACACACTGAAGAATCAGGTCCAATTCTGTTTCAAATAGCATGGAAAGATCTATTTTCCTCTGTAGTGCTGCTTCTCTTTCTATCCCATACAGGGGCTCTTAGAACAAGTATTAAGGCAAGCTTTCACATCGTGTGTTTCTATATTAAATTTAGTTTTCATGAAGCAGCTAGATTCTATTTATGTTCCATATCTTATAATGTGGGATAGTTTTTGTTAATTGCTAGGCTGTGAATCCTCTAACGAACCCAAATACTTTAATTTTTAACTTATGACAGTAATAGAAGGAAAGATACTTTTTGATTCCCATTGTTTTTGTTGCTAATAGCTGAGAGCTTTGCAGAGTTTAAAAATATCAAACCTTGAACAGCTTTTTTCTGAAGAAGCTCTAAGGCATGCAATTTGTTTGCCAGCTGATGTTTGCTAGATTTAAGAACAACAACAAAACTTCCAACCCTGAAGTTAATTACATATTTAGTAAACATTTTTATAATCTGTTGTTACCATCATATTTTCCATGATATGTCAATTTCAGTAAGGAAAACTGAATTTCAGTAAGAAAAACCTTTTCAACTTCTGACAGAAAGTGTAACCCCTCTTTTTCTGAATCTGCAATGTGCCAAAGGATCAGGGCCTTAACTTTTTATGCAAGCAGAGTTCTGAGTGCCTGGGCTTGCCCTGGAGACAGGTATGCCATACCTGGGTATAAAATCCACCTTTTGTGAAGTGTTTGTGGGACTGCAGAGCTTCCTGGGGAGCATTTCCTGTTATTCAGGAGAAGGTGCTCCTGCATAGGCATCCTGCCCACTGTATTGTTAGGTGAGCCTTTGTATCCCATTCTGCCAATTCCAGTTGGCTGCACACCTACTAGAGCTACATAATTTTCCAATTTTCCCTGGTCAGAGGGTTTTGTAACTCGAGACAAGACAAGAGAGTGAAGTGCCCAAAGAGCAGGAGAGTGGGAATTTTTATTTAATATGGATGTGCTCACCATTTTTTTTTCCCCGTAAGTTAAAGACTGTTTATCGTTCACTTCCCCCAGCTTTCTCACTGGCTTGCAAGTATATGTGGGTAAGATCTGTGTGTATTTAATATATGTAACCTCACATTGTCAGCCTCACAGGAAAAAAGAAAATTAAACAGAACAAAATCTTTAATGATTAATTGTCACTATCTTTAGTGATTCACTTCTGATGACAAAGGGTGAAGCAGTTTGGTTTCCTGTGTTTTGCTTCCGCTTTCTACAAGGTAGTTGCCTCCCCAATGAAGGTAGCTGAGCTCCAAGACCTAATTTCCTCCAGTTTCCTACTAGGTTCTGAAAAACCTGGTCTTCAAAAATTATGGTTGGGCACCAGGTTCCAGTAATTACAGATGCACTGGTTTACAGAAACAATTGTGCTCAAATACTGGTTGACAGTGCAAAATTATTCATAGGAAGCTACTGTGGTTTCACATCAGAGCTATAGGGATGCATGAGGGATGTCTTCCAACATCCAGCTTGACCATACACAAGGTAGAAGCATGGGAAAATGTGCTGGATTGTATTCAATCAGTAATTACTAGGAGATTTTTTTCATTACAAATTTTGTGGGTCATTAAATGTTTTGTCCACTTCAGATTAAGGACAGATGTGCACATTACTATCTTCAGTATGTTTTCAGCAAAACTGGTTTTATTAGCTATTTAAATATTGCTAATAACTTTCAGCAGAAGAATTAAGAATGCATCTCATCCAATGTAGAATTAAAAGTAATTTTTTTGACAGTTAATTCTTATTATCAGGCTATGCACCCATGATATCTTGAAAACATAAAACCTAACAACAGCTTCAAAGCAAAAAATATTTGTTTGAACTGTGATTTTGTTTAAATACTATAAGAATTATTTCACAAAACTTGACAGTCCAATATGCCAAGTTACAGAAGAAGAGGCTGTAGATAATGCATATTTTGTATGTACATGGGGCCTATAGTTCTGAGTATGGGATTCTGCATAGAAATCTTGTGTTTATATGAACCCCAGAGATGCATACACACATCAGATGGGCTGTTTCCTTCTTCCCAGAAATAGTGCATAGGCTCATGACTGCTGTTTTACAAAACCAGGACTAAATATTGTACATTAAACTATACTTATACCTGTGATTTGCAGAGGCAGAGTCATAAACACAGATCCTGAGTTTCTGAGCTAAGTTTTTGTTAAAAGATCTATACAAACCAGGGATGAGAACTTCTCTTGAAGAAATTATTGACTTTATGCTGAATCTGTGGTTGTTTTGCTCTTGGCACGAGTTAGAGGAGTCTCAGTCAAGCTGAGAATTGATAAAGCAGAGCAAAATGCTTTTCTGCCTTAGCAGTGATCTCCCCTCCTTGGCTGCCTCTGCAGTTCGTGGGGGTGTGAGCTCATCCATTTGTACACCAATGGAAAGATTCCCTGCCCCCAGGGAGCGGAGGAAATCCATGAGTTTTATTTTGGCTTTTCACACTGCTCAAGGGCAGAATTTCAAATACAAAAGAATGCTGCTTACTTTTATTAGGACTAGTAAATAAATGTCTGGATTGTAATGATTTTTATCCATAGAAATGTTGAAATTTTGACATAAGCCCAAGAAAAGGCTTCTAATAATTTTCTGTTCTGACAACTCTCTGTAGGTTATACTAGAGCAGTGAAAATGAATATATAGATTTATAATCTACTTTCTAGAAAGCCTATGAATAGGGAAAATTGAAGTGTTGATACCACCTGTTTCAACATATTGAGTCTGATGTATCTCTGGTTTTGCATTTTTTCTGAAGAAGTCTCGTAAGGATGATTTCTTGATGCCTATGCTCTACACACAAAAAGGCAGTTATCAAGCATAGAATAATCTGGGATCTGTTACAATGCTGACTCCCAATTTTGAAGCTAAATGTATTCATGAATAATTGTCTGAGGACTCCCTTGCTCTGTTGAACCAGGAGAAAGAACAGGAGAAGCCATGAAAATCTAAAAAAAAAAAAAAAAAAAAAAAAAAAAAAAAAATCAAAGAAAAAGAATCACCTTCTGTTCCATCAAGCCTTTCCATCCTTTCTGTAGAGGAGATTGTAGAGACAGGAGAGCTGTTTCCAGACCCGCTGTCCTGTCAGGGTTTAATAGCATGGATCCCAATTAATGTCAGTTCTGAATGTGACTTTTAAGATGTGAATTCTTTTCCACCCAAAGCTGCATATAACATAATATTATATTCTTTCATATAGGTCATCTAAGCAGCTGTTGAATTGTAGAAGCTTCCAGCCACTGCTGATCTGAGTCAGGTCTGAACTGATGACCTGCTGATGAAAAGCTAGAGTCAGATTTCAGTCCCCTGAGTCATTTAGGCTGCCTGCAAATGCATAATTAACATTTAAGATGCAAGTCTTTTTTTAGTAGCTGGAGATGAGGGATGAAGGTAGCCAGTGTTTAATAATCTAGACCGCCCTGATATAACACTGTATAGAAAATGTCTGTACAGCTGGAAAGTGCAACCTTTCATGTTAGAAAGGAAAAACATTGAGCTACAAGTCAACCAGTATTTGATTTGAAATAAATTCCAACACTTCATTTTCATTGTTTGTTAAAGGATTAGGAGAGAGAGCTGAGGGGTAGTTAGGCTATTCATCTGAAGTATGGGAAATGTATTCAATTCACTTAAACAAGGTCCCCCATATCTTAGGAAAGGCCTTGCAAACACTGGTACATTCTGTGTAAGAGACTAGGTGACACCATTCTCCTGCATAGGTGCCTCTTTTCAAAAGATTCTGAGTTCATCTTTGTGTAGAATGGTGCTTTTGGTTCTAATTCAGTGTATTTTTGTAGGAGAACAACTAACCTTGTGCTGTTTATGAGCAAAAATGTACTGTAGTGAGTTGCCAATGTCCTTCCAAAATAGTGTTGTTCACTGCATCAAGCAAAGTTCACATTCAGATTTGCAGTGATGGAATTTCCATAGCATCTTTTGGGAGACTTTCTGATAGACTAACAGATTGCAGTGGCACTGAGGTTTTGCTAGTAATCACAGTATTTATATCTTCTCTTAAGATATTACTCCTAATTATATATACCTGTGGGAACCCAGAATACAGAGAATACTTCTCTGCCTGTTTTGAAGGGTTCTACCCCCATGGACAACACTGTTTTTGACCTTCATCCATGGAGAAAATTGCCTACCCTCTGGGAAGAATTAGAATCTACACTGGTGTGAACTAGGTGATAGAATACCATGTAAGATTGTCACAGGGTGAAAAACTTGGAGGTTTTGGGTTTATTAATATAGGAAGTCGATAAAAGCAAAAAACATCAAAATGGAGGGTTGTTGTTGTTCTCCAGACCTTCTTCATCTACTCCATATTCTGTGGTAGAAATAGTCTGGGATGATTGGATAAAGAATTCTGCTGTTCCTGCCTGCGTGACTAGATGATTTATTAGACATTGGTAGAAAAGTAAAAATAATGTACCTTTTTAGTGACCACTGGTTAACTTACCTTTAAGAAGGCTGTGCAATCTTGATAATTCAGCTTTTTCCTGCATTCTCTACTTCATGCTATGTCTGGGTCACGTCAGTGGCTTGTACTTTTCTGATAAGACTCAATAAACAACTACAGAAGAAAGAGGAGGCTTAGAAGTCCCGTTTGTCTCTGACTCCTAGCAAAGACTCTAAAAAGTCTCCCCCATCAGGGGAGATGCAATTAAGGTGTGGATTGCATCACCCAACCTTTTGCCCTAATTTTTAGATGTGTTTACAGACTTCTATACCTGCAGATTTTCATCACAAATCACCAACAGTAATGGCTATCAACAGAGACAAAGGCCAAAGAAAGTTATAATCCAATTTTACACAGAAAGAAATGTACAGAAATGTGTTAGGATAAATGAGAGGCTGTGAAAGACTTGCTGTTTGCACTGCTCAAACCCCTCCAAATCCAAAAAGAATGCCTGCTTTGTCCACTTTTTAGATAGAATTTTTCAGGTTGAAGTTGCAATTAAACCAGAAAGATCCTTCAGCAGGGATATGATAACAAATGTTTTTGAGTGAAGTTGTGTCTGTCAGGCTGTAGGTCCCAGCTAGCAAGGTGCTGTGTTCGTGTGGAGCCTGTGCAAATGAACTCTGCTTGCTCTTACCTGACTTTATGAAGCGATAGATTTGCTGTCCTTCTGCAGCATTACTGAATCGAGAGTGCTGGATGTGTGTTGAAAAGGCATCTGATTGCTCTGGAGGGAGTCAGGTGAGATTATTATACCTGTTGCACATGGCAGCAGAGCTGCTGTCAGTGGGTGGAAATATCTGCTCCCCAGGAAAGAGGCCAAGGAAGAAAAGGAGCTCTCAGGTAGGGTAGGAATGAAAAGTTTGATCTAGTGAAATGCTAGCATTGCCTGAATGTTTTGCAACTTGATTTGCAAGAAGGAGTAGAAGGAGTGGGTTTATATAAGGTTTTCTTGAAGGTGAGCCCTTTGATTTAGCTTATGTCATTTGTGTAGGGCCTTATCCAACTAACAGACTGATTCCTGGTGTTGTGTGATGAATAGGACAGAAAATAAGGCACCATTGTAAGTGGCTTCCTCACTGCTTTGATTATTGAAAAGCCCTCATCTAATTTTTGGCTTGAATTTATTCACAATCTGTTTGCTTGCATTTGGTCTTTTGGTGTCATTTTTCATTAACGAGGACTGCTCTCTTCTCAGTGATGCTTTTCTCCCCTCATGTGTAGACAGAGCCATCAAATTCCTCTCAGCCTTCATTTTGCTGGAGTGAGCGAGATGAGTTCCTTTATTAACCTCTTTCAAGCTCTCCATTTATCTTCTCATTCTAATGCCCTTTCTGACACTTTTCCGTCTGAAGTTCAACTTTTTAAACAAAGGTCATGATCAGTATTATAGATAATATTCCAGATAAGACTTTATTTTCCTTTCTCTCATGAAAAGATTATTCACTTTATAGTCCAACAGTAGTCTCACTGAGAATGTCAGGATTTTGCATGGGTCAGAGAGAAGTATCCCTACTTATCAGAGCTGTAGATATTACCTCCTTCACTTTGTGTCATGATTTCAATTATTTGTGATAATACACACAAATATTTTTTAATCTACAGGAACAAAGGTGAAATAAAAATTATTTTATGAATTTGTGAAGGATAATTCTTTCCTATCTTTTATCCTAAACGCTATGCAAGATTAAAAACACATGTACTATATGAACCATACAAACACTAATGTCCTATGTTCTTAATAGAAAATAGGAAGTAGCAATCCATTGTCAATAATTAACAAAGCAAACAGAAACTTATTAAAAAAATTTAAAATAATTAGAACATTTTAAACACATTGCAAAAGTGTTCAGTTCATTGTTTTCTATGTAGACGAATGTTAAGTTTTCATAATTATCTATTTTTGGTAAAATAATTTTAGTAATAAAACTAGTTTTAAGAGATACCTGCCTTATGTACCTAGAATTAAGAAGAATACAGCTTTTAAGGACATGGTATATTACTTCCAAAATGTCATATTTTGCTCTGAAAGATTAAGAAATATAACTCCGCACTTGGTTTCATTATATGCCATGCTAGTGGAGTTAAATCATAGGGAAGTAAGTCAAATAAAAATAACTATAGAAATTCATAGAGTTACTTGTAATATAAGATACAGCACCCTGAGTGATGTCCTACCTGTATTGAGATCTATGGGTTTTTTCCCCTGACATGATGAGAGAGATTTTTCAGCTTAAATGTATCATGATTGATGTTTATGGCTTCTTGCTGTGAAAGTCAGTCACAATATTTAATTTATTTACCTTATATTAAAAAAAAATACCCTCTTCTTGTTTACATGCCTAACCACAAACACTTAAGACTTGCATAAAAGACAAATACAGGATGAGCACTGTAGCAAAGAGAATAGTCACACAGAGATGAATGTGGAAAAATGCTGAATTGGAAAATAGAGGTGCAATTGCATGAATAGCTAAAGTAATTGTTACTTACACAGTAAGGAAGTCAATAATAACAATAACCACCCCCCGATGGGTTGTTAATGAATTGCTAACTACTTGCAACAGCAGTGAAATAGTTTTAATGTGTCTGCTCCTGAGAAGTCAGGCCCAGGACAGACCAGCACCGAGTCTTTGCATCACTTGCAATCTTAAGGAAAGGACTTTGGTAAATCTTCCTCAAGCAAGGGGAACTTTTAGTCAGAGTCACTAATAACCAGTGCTGTTGGAGATCTTGATGTAAAGCACCAAGCATACTCTAACACTGATGGCAGCAGGAGCTTGAGAGTAGTTACTAGTTTATGGAAGAGAATCCATTATATTTACCTCGGTAGTTTTTAAAATGGTATTTATTCAAATATTAATTAGCCTGCTGTTAATAAATGATTGCCTGAATAAATACAGTGTTACAAAATCCCATAAAGGGTTGGTATTTAACTTCTAGTTACATTTGCCTTGAAAAAGTACATTCTATTAAAAGGAAAAATGCAAGAACCTATTATCTTTCCTAAAATCCAGCTGCCATATTTTCATACTTTCTTTTTGGATGAAAAACAGACACCAAGTTCAAGAGACTCTTGCAGGGTATGGTAGGCATTAAAATCAGTTCGTGAAAACAGCTAACATTTAAAATACATCTTCACATTATTGGTTCAGTTGTCTTACCACGTAATCCTTGAGTCGTGGCAGTGCTTCATACTTCCAGGTCACTTCAAAAAGTGCTGATTTTCACAGAATGAAGAAGAATGGAGCCAGGAAATCTCAGGTGTTTTGCGTGTTTCAAATATTCATAACAGCCATGAGTAGGGAAGGGGTTAAGGATTGTACCAATGATCTGGGATTTGTATTTCTGTTGGGGTTAGTCTCATTACAGTCACAGCAGTGAGGATGAAACATGTTCTGATTGGGATTTTTTTTTTCCTCTGATGGTAGAAGTTTTCTTCTTTCTCTTAATTTTATCATATTTCATTATATATTCCACTTGTGAGGGAGGGGTCTGGTAAACAATTGTAGAGGGAAAATATTTAGGCCACACAATATTATTTGTAGAAATTGAAAAAACTCCCTTAATACCAGGCTTTTTCAAGACAATATTTACAATGTATCAACCATTCCTATCAAAGATAGTGAGTGATTTCACTTACGTTTTCAAGTGCATCTTTTTCTTTTGCCAACCAGTCTTATGTCAATCTAGATAATCTCTGAAGTGAAGCCTAAACTACAGAATACAAGAAAGGGATCCTTCTGTTCTTATCCTTTCTAGAAAAGACCAGCACCTGAGAATCTTTACCCTTATTAATAGGAAAAAATATTAAATATAGTCTTCACCTTCATGTCCTGACTGCAGAGGAAAAAGGTCAGTGTTGAGCTGCAGAGCTGACACTGCATATTACACCATTATGCTGTAAACAACTGTATACAGGTTTACTTGAAAACTGTAGTATGTAGTTCACTACTTGAAGGGGAAAATATAATGCCAGTAAGAAAAAGCAGGCATCAGGCAGCAATTTTTTCTATTTGTTCTTTATTATTACTGGATCTATTTCCCCTATCCCCATATTTCAAATAGCACTAGGGTTGGTATAGGTAGAAAAACATGGACATCATGTCCCTTCCAGGTTACACCTAAATATTTGTGTACAAGATGAAAGGGCCAAAGAGGGAGCCATTGCTGATTTTCTACAGTTAACTTCATTTAAAATGAAGCTACTCTGTATAGAGAAAAGCTCACCTGGTATTTGAAAACCATTTCTCCTAGAAATAAAATATCTCTGGGTCTTTTTAAAGTACTTTTGGCTAATGAAAACCACTATCAAAGATTTTCAGACAAAGAATTGGGCTAGGTGTGAATTAGACTGTGAAGGTATATAAGGTAATCTCCTATCATTGCAAGAAATAAATGGAAAAAAATTCAAAAAATAACACCCAATAACCTTGTCACCTCTAGAGGTGTTTAAAGCAAACTCTCTGCCAAAACTTTTTGCAAAATTTGTGCAGCCAATGCAATACCCCTGGCTTCAGCAAGGATGAAATGCTAGTGCTGTCTGAATCATCTAAATTGCTTTGCAGGAGTATAGGAAACATACTGATTAAGTCCTTACAGGCTTTCAGCATTGGCATTGCTCTTGTTGGTGGAATTAAGAGACACAACTGGTTGCAGAAAATGTAGTCTGGTGCAGCTTTTTAGTGTTAAAGAAATTTTGCACAAGACAAACTCTGGTTTCTAGGCAAGGAGTTTAATGCATCAATTGTGTCAGCCAACCAAGAGAAAAAATAATGGGTTTGGGTCCTCAGTAGAATTTATTTTCAAATTGCAGGTGGCTTCAGATGGGCTTAGAGGGTTGGGGTTTTTTCCCTAATGAATAAGGTGGCTTTAGGACACACAGCAAAGCGTCTAAATTAAATTGATATCACTTGAGCCACAAGGTAACAGAAAAATAGAAAATGGTGTGAGTTGAAGTTCATGGTGACCTAAACAACGTAACTGCTGGTTCACCAGCTGGCTGCTAGGCTAGAATCATCTCACTTGGTACTGAAAGAAAGCACTTACACTTATGAAAAATATTAGTATTATTATAATGACATATTTTTGTTTAAATGTTACCCTGTCTGCTGAGGAAGGGCAGCTGGTGTTGAAAAGAAAGATTACAGTTAAATTGTGACAAAGAGAAGATTACAATTCTCAGCCTCTGTCACTGTAAGAGTTGGGTGGGTCAATGGTAGCACCAGAACTGAAACCCCTGTGTAATGGAAATTCTGCAGTGTGTCGTATCAGTGGATAAAGAGCTGGGCCTGAGCAAAATATTGCCCTCTTTTCCATTTCCAGGACATCAGAGGATGTGTGCATTGGTGACTTATTCTGAGTATGGCCAGCAAAAGAATTTCAAAACAAGTTTTCAACACAGAGTAATGTAGCCTTGGAAATATCAAAAATAGCTTGTGCTTTGATTTTTACCTTGTGTACGTAATAGCTAAAAAGATTTAGATAATCATCCTGGTAACAGCATAAGAAACAATTGTATAACCAACTTATGGAAGGTGAGGAAGAGCTGTACTGTACTCCAAAAGGCTAGTTGGGCCCTGTCTAGTTTATACTGAGAATAACTTCAATGCCCGGGTAGTACTAGAAGTAACACAAAAGAGGTATGTGGCCAACTAGGCTTCTACTTGTAAGTTCCAAAATTGACATCCAAGCCGAATAGCAGAATTCCAGTGCGATTCTGGAGCTGACAGTTGAATAGTATACACTGGATTTCATAATTGCATTGATAGAAGTAAAATTTTATTTGTGAAGCTTACTGCACTCTTTACTTTAAGGAGTATTATCACTGCTGTTTACTTAATCTGCTGGCCTCCTATGAGATTTGATTTAATTATTTTACATTTCACATTTGCTGTCAAGGTCTTTTTGAGGAAAAAGTTGTTTGAAAAGTGCAAATTTGAAATACTTTCACATGTTCTTTAAACAAGCAGCTGTATAAAATGTGATAAAATACCATACAACCTTAGATTATCCATCTTCTCTGCTTTTATTTTTCACTTGAACATTATATTTTCATATTTTTCTTCTGTAGCAACCTATACTAGACTAGATTAGACTATTAGATTATTATTTATATGAAAGATCAGTAATACTAAGGGATTGTTTTGCATTTTAAAATACATATTAGCTCATTGTGATTAAAATGTGATTACATAGAAATCTTACACTCCCCATTGCCTCCTTTTTTATGGTGATGTTTTTCTCTGTGCCATTTTAGTCCCTGCATTTACCTACACGAATAGCACCTTCAGGCATTTGCACATCCTCAAATCATCTTTACCTTTTCTCTGGTGTCCATGGTTTGCCAAATACTGGAAGAGTTATAACCTGCCATTCTAAAAGACAGACACAGTTTTGTGTTTTCTTTCCCTCTGCCTTTTTTATTTCTCAGGTAGTTGGCAGTGAATGAAGTTAAATGTTAAATTGCACAAAGCACTGAATATGAGAGTGCAATTCCAAAGGGGGGGTCCAGCATGGCAGCGGGTGTTTCTTTAGGAGTGATCAGTCTGACCACCCACACTTGTACCTGTTTGCCACCTCTTGCAAATGAAACAGTCTGAGGAGTCTGGACTGATGAGTGGGCAGAGTTGCCACCTGGACACATGGTCATAAGTTTGGTCAGGAAAGGAACCATGCCTGAGCAGCAAATGTGTTTGCTGGATCCTGGATGGCAGAACATGGCATCCCAAACATCTGTCCACATTGAGGCAATGCATCAGTGTATAGGAGAAAATGAAAATGCAAATCTAACTTTTGACTGTGTTTGTTTAGAAAACACCTATTTATCTGCATAGACATTTTGGGTCTTACATTAATCATGGTGCTGTACAGAGAAATGTTACAGAGGCTCTGAGAACCCTCTATTACTTATCAAACAGAGGAAAAAATCCCAGATCCAGTTAAAATAGTAACAGTTCCATTTTTGCTGGGATGCCAGAAACGTACTGGCTTTTGCATAAGGCATAACAATAACCAAAGCCACTTCAGAGGTGTGTCATTTCTCTGTGATGAGGTCACAAGGCAAAGCATCCTTTGGCCCTTTTATTGTGGCATCAAACCAAGTTCCACCCCCCTGCCATGGGCAGGGACATCTTCCTTTAGACCAGGTTGCTCAAAGTCCCATCCAACCTGGTCTTGAATCCTTCCAGGGGTGGAACATTCACAGCTTCTCTGGGCAACCTGTGCAGGGCCTCAGCACCTAACAGGGAAGAATTTCTTCTGTACCTCTAACCTAAACCTACCCTCTTTAAGTTTGAATTTATTCCCCTTTGTTCTGTCACTGCACATCCTTTAAAAAGGCCCTCTCCAGCTCTCTTGGAGCCCCTTTGGGTTACTGGAAGGCTTCTGTAATGTCTCCATGGAGCCTTCTCTTGCTGGTCAGACTTCTTTTGATGCAGCCCAGGATGAAGTTGGCTTTCTGGGCTGCAAGCACATGTTGCCAGGTCCTGCTGAGCTTTTTGTATACCAACACCTCCAAGTCCTCCTTCTCAAGGCTGCTCCCAATCCTTTCTCTGCTCTGCCTGTACCTGTGGCTTGGGGTTTCCTGATCCCAGGTGCAGCACCCTGGCCTTGTTGAATTGTGTGAGGTTCTCTCAGGTGCATCTCTTGAGCATCTCAGGGTCCCCTGCATTGCATCCCTTCCCTCTGGTGTGTCACTGCACTTCACAGCTTGGTGTGGTTGGCTCTGGGATGCCAGTAAGATCCCTGCCCTGCAGGTATGTGCATGCCTCTAGCTCCTCTTGTTTATTCACTTTGCCACATGCATTTGCAGAGTCATTTAAGTTGGATCCCTGATGAAGCTGACCTACTGGTTGGAGTTGCTGGAATTCCTTTGTGCTGTCCTTCACATGCTCTCCTGATGATCTGTGACCCCTTTCCAGGGTCTGGGCATCTATTGCTGGCATTGGCATCAGACTGGCAGGAGTTGGATGGATTGAGGTTCTCCTCAATTTCAAAATCCAGTTTCCTTCCAGAGAGGTTTAAATTTAGCTACCAATCCACCGTGTTGCTTGAGTTAATATAGTCCTCCAGAATCTATAAGAGATTGCTCTACCAAATACATGTGGAGGATACAGCACAGATTTGCCCAGTCTGAGCAAGGAGATGCCTGGCCATTGGAGTTAGGATAGGATATCAGGGCTGCTCCATTATATGTATATAGCATTTAGGCTAGGATTTAGGTTGTAGCATGTTTTAGAAGTTCATTATTTATCCAGGCTATAAGTTCTGTCTGTAGTCATGGGACAGAAGTAAGTACTTTCAGGAGGTACTTAACATCACCTTAGCATAGATGTCTCCAGTACCATACTTGGCTCTGGACATCTTTCTCTTATTCTCTTTCCCCCTGTTCCTCTCTCCATTAACTTCCGGGGTAACTACAAAACTAGCTAAGCCCAGGTTCCTAAATTTCAGTCAAATTAACTTATGTGACATGTAGCTTTAGAGAACTTAGAATTTGGTATGCATATCATCAATCACTTCTTAAATTATAGTGTCTTGGGACCAACTGAACAGAAATCTTTACTTTTCCTGAAGTGATGTCAGATTTTTGCCATAACTTTTAAGAATTCTTTCCTCCCTTGAGCATTTCCTTTTATTTAAGATTGCCCCCCAAACTACTAATTGGACTATATTTCATTTGTTTAGCTTATTCTTGTTGATGTCAATATGTCCATACAACATTTGCTCCACTATTCGAATTTGCATAATGATGCATGCATGAGATTTGTAAGGCTATTATGCAATAATAAGCTTTGTATTTCCATAATTATGTCATAAGCAATTCTGCCATGAGTAGTGTCAGTGAAGTCAAATAGGAATGACATTACAGTCATAAAACATGAGAGAAACACTTGTCTGCAATAATATTAGTAATGACCTTACAACTTCTGGTGCTCCAAGTGAAACTGGGTTATTGCAAACTGCATAGTTTTATGTGTGGTATAAGTGCGTTTATTAAAATGAGTTTTTAATTGCAAGTTTTCCATAGATACCATTGTAAAAAAAAAAATAAAAGTTCATCCTTTTATTGAAACCTATGGACAAAATTGGAGGAAGCTGGAAGTTTTTGTGATGAACTTCAGGAGGCCAGATCAGGTATCCTGAGCTGTTGTGCAGAAGATGGGATGAAATTTAGAAGTGTTTGGGGTTTTTTTAAGATGAATCTCCTCTCTCTAACTGATACATAAAACACTAGCTGTATCCCTTTTTCCTCCCCTTTTTCAATTTTGCTGCTTTACAGAAGGCTAGCTGGAGAACAGGGTTTGAATTCTTTGGGGTAGACACATTTGTAATTGAAGAAGTTGTACAGGCAGTACTGCCAGGCTTGTATGCGTTTTTCTTTTCTTGGATTATGAGAATGCTTTCTTCTTTTGCTCAAAGGCTGGCTTAAATGAAACAAATCAGAATGCCAGTTTTACTGTTTTTTTTTTCTTTTATTGTTTTCTTTTTAGCCTTTTTTATAAACAGCAGAAAAATAGAAATGGGGAGTCTCTGCCAGTAGTCAACAGGTTTTAGAGAGAGAAGGTGAAGGCAGCAGGAAATGTTTAATAAGAGTTAGCTGAATAATCAGCTGACCTGCACATCTGAGTGCTCCTTTCACACATAATGCAGGCAGTTTATTTTAAATATTGTTACCATATCAGATCATTACATACACAAGCATGTTTTGTTATTTAATTTTTCTCTAGCATTTTGATTATACTTCTGTACTTTAGTGTTTACCCAGAATAATAATTTGTAGTCATGAATCAGTAGTATTTGAAGGTCATTTTAAGATACTAATATATATGCAATGCAAAAAATAGGAACTAATTTGTAGTCAAGCTTATCTTAATTGTATGTGTTCATTTGCTTGTCTGTAAATCATTATCCTGGTCTTGAATCTTGTGCTGTATTTTTGTCCTTAATAAACCATCTTTCATTATCAAATAACCATTTGAATATTATAACAACAACATTCCCAGAATTTTTAATGAAAAAAGGTGTGATAGAACACACACTAGCCTGATGTTGAAAAAGTCAGTAATATTGATGCTATTTGGTTTAAGAGATGTTCCTGTTCAAAGAATTTAAAAAGTCTCAGAGAAATCTTCTGAGCTTTATTGTCAACCACTCTTAATTTACGGTAAACAAATAATACAATAAAAGGACCTGTCCCTTTGAGATTGTAGACAAATGTGGCTAGACATGTCTATGTTGGACAAACACGAAAATTAACAACTGTGTTCACACGTGCATTTAATCTCAACAGATACCAAATCGTTCAGGCAACTGATCATGTAGATTTTTATTGTGTTATGGTAATTTATTTCTACATATGAAATTGGTTATACTGACTGAAAAAATGCCATTCATCCACACACTTATGTCTATTGTCTGGTTTTGCCTGTAAGGAACAAACTACGTATATAAAGAACTGACAAATTGGAACTAAGTGCACATTTCTCTCAATGTTCCAATAAAAGCTTTTTGAACCAAGGGCACAGACTGCCTGACCAGTGAGCCGTGTGATAAAGCACAAACAGTGCAGGAAATGAAAACCCTGGGAGTAGCAGATGATGTGGGCAGGAGGCACAGGTATTTCACTCAACTCTATCTGGTTCACTCCCCAGGCTCTCAAAGAAAACTTAAACATTATTTACTCAACCATGTGCTAGTTAAAACCAATATCTCTAGACCATCTGTTCAGGAAGATGACCTCATGCAACTTTCTGCCCCAACATTACGTCAATGTAATTCTGACTAATCAATCTCTGCTTGATCACATTGTCTTACCTGTAGAGAAGAAAAAGGTTGACTTAGATTTAGCTGGATATTTCAGCATCATTTTGTGAAAAATGGTAAGACCTTTAGTTGTGATAAAGTAGCTTGGGCTCCCCTGGATGATGGGAGCTTCTCTGATATATGCCAGATGAAGGGCTTGGCCAGGTATATTCAATACATCAAACTATAATTTTGCAATTTTTCACTATGAAATGTGTTCCTTCTCAAAACACTCTTCAGAGATATCAACATTGTTTGGATCTTCAGGCTTTTCTCAGATCTAACTATCTATTATATTCCAATTATGCATTCATATTAAAATGGGGTTGTTTTTACAATAAAATATTGTGGTGCAGTAAAATGGCTAAAATACTTCTGCATAGTACCAACTTTTCAGTGTGAAGTGCAGTTGTGCATCACGGACCTTGTATGTCAAAGTGGCTGTTGGTCATAACCAAAGAATCTTGCAAATAAATAAATTACAAACTAGCAAAACAGTTCAGTATGTCAGTGTAAGACTTTCCAAATGGAAAGAAGTGCAAATAATGAACAATGGTCTTTCAAATCTAGTGTCTGAGTGCTTGGGTTTCCAGGAGTTTAGCACCAAAATGGATGCCTGATGAACATGTAGAATTGAGCCACTAGTTTTGATCAATTCTACTTCATTTAATCAGGTTAGTGTTGGGTATTTAATCTGTGAATGTACTCAGTATCCAAACTGATGAGAATACATTCATTAATTTGCCTTTTCTCCAGATTTTATATTCTCCTTGTTTTGTCAGATCCAGTTTAAATGTACATGCATTAATCTTACTTTAATGGTGAGCAGGATTTGATTCATTGTTCCCCTTGAAATGTTGTGAAAGCCTGGTTAGACATTCTAGCACTGAACATGGTTTTACTGAGCATTTTCACATGTCCCTGTCGCTTCTGTTTATTCATTCACACCTTTGCTCCTTTCTGATATAGTTCCTGTTTGTTGCCAGGCAACTCTGGCTGTATTATGCAGGTTCTGCAGTACACCCAGAACTAAATTACAGTGCACTGTAAAGCAATAACTGATGGTAGGCTGTACTTTTTTCTTAATCACACCACACCTTTGTTTTCCAACTGTTTGTTTTTAATTCAGTGTTGCTCATCTGAAGGCTGAAAACTTTCCAGGGCTATACTCAACAGAAAAAGATTGATCAGGAACACAATGAAATGTGGAAAAAAATTGAAAGGCATATTTATGTTTAATGCTGAATCTTCTAAAATACCTTTGGGATGTGCCATTGTCTTTTGAGGCATCGCTGTTTTGATGTGTTTTTTTCACACTTCTCAGCTTAACTGAGTTACATCAGATTGTTAGTGAGCATCAGCACTACCTAGAGACAGGCAGAGATACCAGGGAGTTGAATAATCTCCTTTTATTTACATTGTTGTAAAACTTCAGGCACAGAGATTGTGTGTATGTGTTTTTATAGCACTGTGATATGTGGAGCTGGTGGTTGGGGTTGTTCTATCCATTAGAGCTATAAACTTCTTTAATTAATCTGGACAGGGCATCGAAGGGAAAACATTTTGTATAGGATCCTGGAAAGTCTTTTTAGAAAAGACAAATAAGAAAGGAAATTTAGAGTTGCTGTCAATGAATACACATCTAATGGTGAGGAGAATAAATCTCACACGTGGGAATTCATTTCATACTATTAAAGTTGACATGTTAATATCAAAGCATTAAAATATGTAAATAGCATAAGCATGCACAAAATCCTAATTACTGCTTTACATTATCAACTCATTTACTCTCTGATATTTTATGACTATTCAGCTGTGTCAGCAAGCAATTATAAAAATCTACTACAACTTGATGGTAATGTATTTCAGTGCTTTTCCTTTTCTTTCCAAAAACGTTCTTCTAGTCCTGAAAGAGAACAGCATGGAAAAGACTCATATTGCTGAGTGTCCTTTTTGCATGAACAACATATGCTTTGAGTTTCTAGCGGTTCAGTGGTCTTTCTTTTATACCACTTACCAAAAAAGACAGATTTATATGCAGGCTAATGAGAACTGACATTTCTTACGCTCTCTGCTACAGTTACAGTGCAAATTTAATCCATTGCAGGTGTTATATCATTACAAAATAAGCTGGAGGCATATGAGCACTGAGGAAAAACTTAACAGTTATTATCATGGAAAAAGATGCTTCGTTTTTTAAAGCATTGTACCTTCTCAGTCATAAAGTCTTTAGAGCAGGGAAGAAATTTGTCAGAAAATCTGTACTGCCAACCTGTAATAAGACAGTCTCTTTTTTTCTCCCAATAACTTCAAACAGCTATTGAAGGCAAACAGCAGTGATGTGATATTTCTTGATTTCACTAAAAGTGTCTGATTTTTGATCATGCCTTAAATTAAATGGAAATTGCTTTGGCAATTTAATATTGCTATTGTGATGAGCCTCTTGATTTATAAAAAGAAACATTTCATGTCACAGCAACTTGAGATATACCTGATTCTGTTATGTCAGTTCTTCAGTGGTTTTAAAGAGCTGTTGCATAGAAAAAACCCTAAATCACAGAATTATAGCATGGCTTTTGTTGGAAGGGACCTCAAAATCATCTTGTTCCAGACCCCCTGCCATGTGCAGGGACACCTTCCACTAGACCAGGTTGCTCAGAGCCCTGTCCAACCTGGTCTTGGACACTTCCAGGGATAGGGTAGCCACAGCATCTCTGGGCAACCTGTGCTGGGGCCTCCCCACCCTCACAGGGAAGGGCTTCTACCTAGCACCTAATCCAAACCTATTCTCTGTCAGTGGGAAGTCATTTTAGCTTGTCCTGTCAGTACATGCCCTTGCAAAAAGTCCCCCTCCATCTTTCCTGTCCTGCTCCCTTCACATGTACTGGAAAACTGCAATTAGGTCACTCCAAAAGTTCTCTTTCCAGGTTAAGCAATCCTAATTCCCTCAGCCTTTACTTGTAGGAGGGAAGCTCCTCCCTCTGATCATCTTGGTAGTTTCCTCTAAACTTGCTACAACAGTTCTTTCCTGCAGTTCCTAGACTCTGTATAGAACATATTACTGTTATCATTAGAGTTCTATATGTGTTAGAAAACTGAGCTGAACCCTTAGTTTGAAAAATTTACTTTTACTTTAATTGGGAAAAATACTTTTTTTAAAAAAAGAAGTGTTCTGAAATTATTTTAATTATTACTTGGTCATAGAGGGTTTCTGTAAACTGGTCAGTTCTTTTTGCTTTATTCTGAGAAAATATTAAGGGAGTCAAATTGTGGAGGATTAGAGCTGTAATCTGAACCTACGGTGTTGCTGTGGACCTGATGTGGTAAAGAAAATAAAGGGGGCAAAGAGCAGAAACAACTATTAAAGAGAAAGTTGAAGACAAAAGGCTCACACAAAACTATTTTAAGCCAAGGGCAGATGACACAAGACTCAGAATTTAATGAGCCTTAAATGCCATAGAATGTGCCACATGTACAATTATAGCACGAAGTGTGTACAGTTGCATATTTCCATTTTCTAAAAGCCCTCAAAACTCACACACTCATAAATTTAGTCATAAGGAGCTCAGAAATGAAGCCCAAACCGTTCCAGGTTGTAGCCATCATCTCTTCCAGGTTAGATTTCATTTAACTGTGGCAGTTTCAAGCTCAGTTTTCCTAACACCACAGATCACTTCCAAGGAATATCATTTTGCATCTCCTCACTGGCAGGGTACAGGTGGGGGTGACTCCCAGGTGGCCCCAGCAGTAGCTGAGTCTCTGGGAGCTGTGCAAACATCTCCACGCTGTGCCTTGGAAATTTCCTCTCCAGCCTGCAACTGCCTCTTGCCAATGCTCCCTTTCTTTGTTCTTCCTCACTTGTTGGCTTCCTCTGCAGAGATTTTGATCAGCCACAGTTTCCACTGATGTGTTATTTTGGTTCCTCTGTGTTTTTGTGTTAGGGCTGTATTCAGGTCTCCAAGTAACAGTTCTGTGCCATTTTTGTGCTTAAGTGCCAGAGAGTTGAGACAGATTTAGATGCTTGCTCTCAGTTTTGGTAGACCTTGTGTGCCAGTGCAGATGATGGAGAGAGAAAGGTACTTTATATTCAGACCCCTGGAATGCAATCATGCCCTATGATCTTAGGTAAGTGTCTCCATGGTTCTTTTAAATTTCTGTTGTGTTGGAGACACTAACATCCATCCTGTTTCTGACATCAGTATTCCAAACAAAGCTTATTCCTATTTTAGATCATCTGAAAATACTGACTTTGAGGTATATAATAATCTATTAGTACAATACATTTATTTTATCAACAATAATTTTTCAAAGAATGCTATTTCAATGGGATGAAATTCTCTAATTCTCATTACAGGCTGAGCTTGACAAGCCATTACAGCTGCAATGAGAAAGAAAACAAAATTCAGAAACACTGAAATTTTCTTGCGCTACTTTTCAAACCTTTTGATTTTAAAATTCAAAATTACTTTTTCAATTCCAAGTTGATACAATTTACAGAATGCATGTAGAAAAAAAAAAAAAAAAATTTTAAAAAGCCATTTCACTTCAGGACAAAGAAAACATTTCTGATAATCAGAATTTATTTTCCATTTTGTGATTCAACTGCTAAGCCAAAATGTACATCAGCTGCTCTGCTTCTTTATGCTTCTAATTTTTACATTTTGCCTTGAAGTAATACTCTGATCTGATGTAGTCTGAAATGCATCTTGTACCCAAGCTAAATGATTGCAAACCTTTGTAACAGAACAGAAATAACAGAGATATTCAAGGTTCTGCTTTTACTGGCTGTAGACTGAGGGCTTCCTAATTACATCACAGTACTTTACAAAAATACCTACTAGTCCGAGTGGTCAGTGCTGCTGGGGCAGCTCCTGGGCTGGCCCTGCCTGGGCTGCAGGGAAGATCCGTGGCTGCTCCTCGGAGCCATCTGGCAGCGAGTGCCTGCCCGGGACCGGCCCGGTGCCAGCACGGGACCACTGCTGCTCCTCCTGGCCCCAGATCCTGTGCTTTCCTTTGACGTGGGCAGCAGGGAGGGAACGCTTGCCATCCGTGCCTCTCTCTGCTCTGCCACTGTGCATTCTGGAGAGCGAGCAGAGTGTAGCCTCTGGATATCAGCTATTGTAATGGAAATAATTGTGGGCGGGTTTTGGTGTGGATTAAATGATAATTTTTCCTTATGTCCTTCAGAAGTGGAATAGAAGCTCATCAGTAAATTAAGAGGAATATGTGTTTCAGCACACAAAATGAGGGAGAATCGTTGCAAACATGTAGAAATCTATTTGGGAGGAAGGTATAGATTATTTGCTATACATGAAGTGCTTTATATATGCGCTGGTCTTCTGCACAGGTCTCAGTTCATGTTTCAGACTAACAAAAATACAGTACTGGTGTGGGGATGATGGGGGACAAACAGTGATGATGAGGTTGAAGGATGGGTCATTTTATGCTCTAAATGCATGTTGCCAGCTCTACATACATGAAAAAGAATGAAGCATAAGACTGTAACTTAACTTTGTACTTCCCACATATTTGAAACATACTGGTCAGAACTGAGGAAGGGAAGAGAAATGAGAAGTCCTTTATTTGTTTGCTGTAAAATGGGGAGCAGGAAGGTTAGTCCAGTACTTGTATTTTTTTCCTTTGCCAGCTTATTTTCTTCAATGTACATATAAGAATAGTGATTTGGGGTTTTGATTTTTGTTTGTTTATTTTACACACAGACCTTTCTTCTCTCCCTTTAAAAACCCCACGTATTCTTAAATGGAAAGCTACTTTTGCCCGTGTGCATTCTGCCATTTTTTTTGTGGGGGTCTTGTTTTTCTGTATTAGTAGCCAGATGGAAAGTGTGTGACTTCTGCAAGAAATAATACAAATGAGATGTTACCAAATGAAAAAACCCTGGAAACTGGGGAAAAAAGACAGCTTGCAATCTCCCCTGAAGTCATGCAGTTATGAAAACAAATATTCTCCACAAATATATGAATTATAGATAAGAGTTTGAATCTTTGCTGGAGTGGTTTTGGCTTTTCTTACCTCATCTCAAGATCTCATATTAACAACTACAAATCTATGTATGGTTAGGTGTGTGAATGTTAGATGTGTATCTGGACTGGAAGAATTATCATGGGGAGATGGAATTTGTCATGTAATCTTGTATACATCTCACATTCCACTCATGTCACCCATTCCAAACTAGATACCATTTTTCTAGGAGGGCAGTTTTTTCTCTCTCATTTTGTCCTATAATACAACCCTGAAATTTTGTATATCTGTTTAATGGGACATCACCTGAGTTAGTAGAAAGGGAAACAGGTGCTCCTAACTTTTGTAGTGTATAATCTTTGCAATGCACTTTGCTGATAGCAACTAATTAATTACCTGCTTTTGAGATTAATTGGGGAATATTATTTACCTGCAATGTATATGGGCCATGGAGAAATAGAGAGCTGAGTGAAGCTACACAATAGTTCTATGATACAAAAAAGATTAGATTTTCAAGGCCTTTGTCTCCAGTTTTGTAAGAAACTTGTGCACAGTCTAAACTTTAGGTATCTATTTATGTCCTTACCTGTTCAGTAGGCCATGAAGTCCTGTACTGTGAGCAGCGTGTATCTCATCATACTCACTGTCTGCTATAAAAAAATAAATTTAAAATATCACTTCTGAAAGCAAACCAAGGTAAAATCTTCGGAATTGTTGTACTGGGAGTATGAGGAACAAATCCCCTCTGATGGTGCTTCATTGACCTTGCTAAAGTTTTTGCCTACAATTCAAAAATAGGTGCACTGTGAACAGCATTTTGGCCTTTATCTCACAGAATTTCTCTATGGATTTACCTGAATTCAGCTCAAAGTCTTGTTCTGAGTCAATTGTACCACAGATAAATGCAATTTAATGAAAGGAAGTTCATTTAGATCATTTAGTAATAAATTAGCAACTTGTCTTGATATTAGAGGATCAAGTTTTGCATGTAAGTTAGTACATGTTGCTTACTAGGAGAAATTTAAATCACTTGTGTATTACACAGCTAAATGGTGTCCAGCTGGGTGTTTCTTCCCATGGCTGGGTTAGTGCTCCATTTTTTTTTAGCAGGTAAAATAGAAGACCAGATTATGAAATTAATTTAACTGAAATTGAATGAAGGAGCAAAATATGTCTTTTTAAGCTCTAGACTATCAAAAATACATTATTGTTTTTAATGTGTGTTTGTGTTGTTTCAAGAAGGGAATTCAAATTGTAATTCTTAGTTCTGCCACCGTATACCCTGAGATTTTGAAGGGAATTCTCCATTGGTTTCCTGCTATTTGTTTAGTGATATTACCATGTGCTAGAGAAGAGTGACAAACAAAGAAGACTTTTAATATTTGTATGACTTAGGCTTACTATGTGGTGTTTATCTTTTTAACTTAACCTCAAGGGACTGAAAAATACTTTTGCTGTTGTGGTTGGAAGTCCTGCCAGGGCTCGGGGGCTGGTGGTAGGATATTGTCTTGGCTACCTCCAAATGGCTGTTGACATTAATCTGTTGCCAAATGCATAAAAAAACCTCCTTATGTATAAAATCAGATTAGGTGATATGAACAAGGATGCAGATAAAAGATAGCCAGGTGTAAAGATTAATAAAAAATTAGGTGGGCTGAGTTACTGTCCTCAGCTGAGTTATTTATTCTCTGCTTTTTCTGCAGACAATTTGTCATTTTTTAATATGGGAGCAGATATGGGAGGAGCTCTTGTTGCTCTTCAGTATGAGAGAAATTGTAGTACAGAACTCAAAGTTTTGATGCAAAGGGTTTTTTCACTGACAAAATTCAAAAGTTTTCCATAACTGTGGGCTTGAAACTTGTCTTTGTCTAACAGTCATCTTCTCAGTGTAGTTAAAATTTGATGGAGAAATAACTGGGAAAAACCAGTTCAAATCCCTTTATGGATTTTTCTGGGGTTTGTTTGTTTTGTTGTGTTTTGTTTTGTTTTCTTTTTTTTTTAAGTATAGTCTAACTTTGTATTTGAGAGGTCTGTGCATACTTGGATCCTGATCAGACTTCCAATGAGCTTCTGAAATTTTGGTCATTCAGTTGTATTTTGATTTCACTTGTAATTTGTGTGAGAAGAATAGACTAATTCTGTCTAAAATATATGTAATAAACCTGGGGAAAAAAATCAGTATAAGATATTGTATCGCACTGTTTCATGTCTGTTTTCAGTGGTAAGACTCTCTCCTTGATATATGGAAATTTTTAGCTAAAATCAGAAGACATTCAGGTCTGCCAGTGCAGCAAGCGTGTATGAGGCCCAGTTGTGTTCAGTTCCTAAAGCTCACTGAAATTCTTCAAAGAGGTGAAGTGAACATAGAATTTTAGATATTTTGTAAAACGTCACTGAAATATAATTTGGAATGTATTTCTTCATTTTGCTGTAAGAGTGTAAAACTTTGTGATGATTTATAATCATAAAATCATGATCAGCATTCATGAAAATTCACACAGACCTACTGTGTGATGATTTGATCCTGTTCTAAATTGCTTTCTCCCATAACTCATTTATTTCAGTTCAAAGACAAATTACAATTAATATCCTCTCTCTGCCCTAAAGTGTAGAGTTTTTATGCCCCCAAGCAGCAGAATCCTGAATGTTGAATTCCATTTGTGCTCAGGAGCAGGATTTCTGGTTTACTGATGGTGTATCAATATTAGCTATTGTTTAAGATGAGATTCAAAACCATACTAAACTTGGCTTTTATTTTTTTAACAGTGTACTAAACCTTTAGTCATGTACAGACTATAAATAATACCTCTTTTTCTTAGTTAATGCAATGAAAATGCTCAAATACCATCTTTTTTTCAAAACCCCTGGGGCTTGACTGCTCCTAGCCTGTACCTCGCTGGATTGTTTGATGCATAAGCATCACACTAGATGGCCTTGGGAGCAAAGGCAGCAGCTTCCCTCTTTCCCTGTGTGCTCCCATCTTGGGGCCATATAGTGCAGGCCTGAGGTTTTAACCAGCATGGCAAAGAGCTTTCTGTTTCTGGGAACCTGAAAATATTTTCATCAATTTAGAAGCAGTCAGAAACATCTATTTTTGATTATCCATGACTTTAACTAGATATGAGGGTGCTCAGATCTTTTTATAAACAAATTTTGTGTTTTGTGTGTCAGCTTTAGTTTAATGGGGGACATTGGTTGCAGTATTGCTGAAAAGGCAATGTTTTTTAAGGGACTGATGCTAGCAGACCAACATTTAAATAAACGCAGTCAGATGTGATCATTGTTAACTTGTCTCTTTTGCTGTTGGTCTTAGAACAACATTCTGTATGAAAACTCAGCCTTTGCTACTGATACATGAACTTTTATAGGGTGAAAAGACAAAGTATCTATAAAAGACTTTCATACCAATCAAACTATGATGAATCCTGACAAGTGCTGTGAGGACTTCTTACAAACTCTGCCATGTGATCTTTGAATTCTGTATCTGAATATTTACATTCAACATTATTATTGCTTGTCACATGCTAGTAGACCAAATTAAGTTTGTGAGTATGGACTGGGTCTATTATCTAAATGTGCAAGTAATCCTTTTGTGACAGAAACTGTTATTTAAGATCACACAAGGAAAAATGAAATCAAAGATTGTTTTTACTCACAGTCCATCCTTGCTGACTTTGTAAATCTCTGCTCCATATTTCTTTCTGCTTTTCCACAGTTTCAACAGGTCTTTATTATTTGCAGATTAAGTTAGAACAGCCTCTCTGATCACAAATCCATATACCACTAAACAAGTTGTAAATGCAAGTAACCCTCCTTGTAAATGCAAGGAGGGAAAAAGCCTGGAACTCCAGAAGTAGTTGTGTTTTAATACTCTGTTGGCGTGCTGCCTATTGACTTGTGCTGCAAGCAGATTGCCAGGAATTGAAGGTGCTGATCTTTTGCTAATTTGTAGAAAATTTTTTCATACAACTCATCTCAAATTATTAGTAAAAAAAGAAAAATTGTTAAGAATTAAATAAGTCATGAGAAATTGGGTGACATAAACAAAGTTAGAAAACATTAAAATTGTTCAAAGAGAAGAAAAATGTTTTCTGTTGATTTATTACAGCAGCGTGAGCAGATGTGGTAGTCCTAATGGCCTTCTGTAGAATATAAAAACTAAAATGCCTTTTGTTCTGACAATTTTTAAAGTACTGTGAACTGTGGTTAGGGATACCAAGTAGATGAAAGAACTTCAGCTGGAGGTGGTTTAGAGAACAATTCCAATACAACTGCGTGCACTATCTTACCTTAGGGTAGAGACACAGAATACATAACCAGAGCTCTCAATATTCTGAAGAATTGGGGCTTCAACATCTGATTACTGCTTTCTTTATCTGCAACTTCTGCTATGAAAGTGGTGATCATTAACCCTGTTTCAATTAACTAAAAATGGTCACCTGACTTGAGTGCAACTCAAATGCATCTGCCAGCCCTTTTAACCAGGCAAGTGCTCAATCACATCACAACAGCTTTGCTCTGAAAGATACTGAGCTGCTCTGCTTTTCACATCCATGGCTTGCATGGTTCTAGGAAACAAGAAGTGGTTTTGACACAACTTTCTCTGAAACATTTTCTGACTCCTCTACCTGATTCCACTTTGTGGAAATGACAAATGGTTTTGGAAACCAAACCGATTCTTTCAGATTATTCAGTAGCTTAAACACAGCTTCTCTCAGGTACCTGACTGTGTGGACACGGAGCTCTATTTGTCTTCTCGAGGGCATCTGATGGCAACGTGCCACATTTCATATTTCTCTCTCTTGGGTTTCATTTTCTCTTAGGTTCTCCAGATAAAGTGTCATTTGTGTGCAGATTGTGCAGCAGAAGCTGAGTACTGTTTGCTTTGGGAGTTTAGAATACATGCAGACATGGGCAATAGCTGTAAAGACCTTAAAAAGCATCTGGGGAAATGTTATTGCTCTGGGGTGTTCCCTGGACTTTGGTGGCAAAATCCTCCAAGAGATGTGTTTCTGGGAGGTAGCTTGTGTCCAAAAATTATATTGTACACAGCTCCAACTTTCCTCTAAGCCTGCTTTGAGCATGAATTACATCCTCCTATCCCTTCTTCCTGCCTATTATCTCATTCCCCACTGACGTTTGCTTTTGGCAGGATGCCCTGCCCAATAAGCCACTGACCTGTGCAATCTCTTTTGCTTTAAAGGCCATGATCAAGACAGTCTGAAGATGTCTGTCTTCAGAACTAAAAAAAAATTCTATTTCCTGAAGTGCCAAAGAAACTCACCAGCTCTATAGCTTTTGTTGCCTTGTAAATGAAACTAAAAATTGTGGGTATGTGGTAATACCTTACCTTATGAATTTTGTGAGACTTACTGAGATGTGGAACTGGTGATTTTTTTTTTTTTTTTTTTTTTTTTTTTTTGAATGAAGAGTTCATTTCACAGGGTTGATTTTCAGTTCATGGATTTTTCTGGCCAGAATGTAGCCACACTTTCAGATATGAATTTCTGTTTTTGTGAGCATTGTTAACTTTGGCTTGAAAGTTATACCAGAATGATCCTTAGTTCAGACACAGTTTAGTAAAAGTTTCATTAAGGGAAAAAAAAAAAAAGAGAATGAAAGAAATAGAGAGAAGAAAGTCCTGGCTGGTGTCCTTATAATCACGCAGTGTCCATGGCTGGGAGCAGTGGTTCAGCCGCAGCTTGGCAGCTGAACTGCAGAGCCTTGTTGGACTGAGGCTGCCTTTGCTTCACTACAAAAGACCAGACTTAATTTATTTCTTCATATTCCAAAGCAAATTCTTTGTCTTCAGTGGTGTCCCAGGAATGCGTGCGTTTGTTCACAAACTATAGCAGTGACACATTTTTCTAGTTAGGTGAATGGAGTAATACAAAACTGAAACAGAATAATTTTCAATTTTATTTATTTTACACTGTATGATATCCCTGTAGTTGTTCTTTCTATTCCACTACTACAATAAAACTGTAGACAATACACTACAGGAAACTTTTATATATTGAGAAAGGGCTTTTATTTTTAGAAGACTATAGTTCTCCACTTGGTGGTCTGCCTGTTAAAAGCAAACAGTTTAGAACACAGTTCAAATCAAATATTGAATACTGGCTATGCCACTCTTGATTCAGGGGCAATTGGTCTCTGCAGTTTAATCTGCTACATTGCACAGGAAAAATTTGTTTTCATGTTATATATATATATAATGTATTTTTCAATAGTTATTTTCCTGAACATAATGGTAAATAAAACATTTCCTTACAGGAATTGAACAATAGGTATGTGGCTGGGTCTGAGCATAAAATCAGACTGCGTGTCTTTTGCAGGCAGTTAACAACTTGGTCTGCCAATGTTCTTACCTTGGTACCCACTTGGGGTACCTCGGGGTATCTTACCTTGGTACCCATTCTTACCTGAGTGGGTGCAATGGAGGGAGCTGGGATAGCAGCAAATCCAGAATAAACACTTCTCCAGAGGTGGGGGGTACAGTTTCATCCTGGTGTTAACTTGGTTTTATCAACGTGGCTCAGATTAAATGGGAGAGAACATTTTATGTGTATGAAATACTGCACTGGTATATTATTTGGAGATGCAGTGATGAGGGAAAGAGTGAAAGCCTTGAAACTTAAACCAGGGAAAGAGACATTAGGAAAGAGATTGCAGAGTGGTTGCACATCCCCTGCAGGCAAAGCACTGCTGCTGTTCTAAACACATGTTGAGAACGTAGTACCTTGGGTCTGTGTTGGGGCCCTCCCCCTGCCGTGGGGTCCTGGGAGAGGGGCCCTGGGGGGTTTCCCTGCCCCTGGTCAGCCTCGTTCCCCATTGTTTGTTTTGTGTTCCCCTGCACGGGGCAAGGACCCTCGGGTCCTGTGATTGCAGCAGTTCCTCAGCAGATCCTCAGCCATGAGGCTGGAGAAATGAACATCTCTGAAACATCTAGCAAGGATCAGTCCATATATATTTCTTTTCCACGGGCCTCGTTGTTTGATACTCATGTTGCAGTTTCCCCACTGTAACCGGTCTGGGTCTCAAAAGTTTTTAATTAAAAAAAATTTTTGTTTATCAGTCATGTGCTTTGGGGAAGTGTGTAGTGCTTCCTGCTAGAGAGCCAGCTAGCAGTACTAGGAGTTTTATATGCCAGGTACTTTGGGGAATTATCTGTCCTCTTAAAAGAAATAAACATGGAAAAAACATGGGCTGCTCTGACCACTAAAATTCCAATTTTCCTACACCTTATTGCAGACTATAATTTCATGTGGTCTCTTAATCCAGTAAAATACAATCTATGCCATCATAAGACAATTTCTGTTCTGACAAGATAAGAAATGTAGATATTTAAGTTGGATGCAAGAACTCAAAAAGGCCACGTTTCCTTAATTAAAAAAAATCATTACAGTATTTTTTTTCCAAGGAAACACAATTTACAAATTCTTAAGTTTACAATTTATAGGTTATTTCTGAAAGCTTTTTAATTTACTACATATGTCTATATGCATATACATTTTATACAGAAAAATGTTCATACATATAAAAGATGAAAGGCTGCTTAATAAAAGATTTATATTTACATATTTTTATTATATTTAATTACCAAATTTTTGGTATGTATGATTCTATTATGACTATAAACTATAGATTAATTTAGCCAAGCAAATGCAGTATATTTAAACTCTGTACATTGTACATTTTTTTCATGCATCAGACTATTATATAATATATGATTATTAGATACTTACAATACATGACATTTTATTTTTCACTACATCTACAAATTTCTAAATTCGTGGGTCATGGTGCTTTAGACTATCTTTACATCTATAAATTTAAGAATTTGGAGACATAATGATACTATGTTATGACAGGAATGTTTCTGTTTACTTCTCCCATCTCAAAACAGAAATCCAAATCCAGGATTCCTAGTCTCATGTTTAGGTGTCTAGTCATTGAGAGACAGTATGTCATGGATTCAGGATGAGCTTTTTGGTAGTTTGAAATTATAGATTTAAGCAATGCCTTCCTCTGTAAAAGGATGATATCCCTTGATATGGGGGTATAATCTTGCTTTAAATAAGCAGTTAACAAAACATGTTTTTGATGTTCAAAAGGAGATAGTGTAGGTATTTTTACAGCACATCTGTAAAGTGAAGTACAAGACAAAATACTTGGGTGTATTTTCCAGTGCCTTTTTTTGTTTCTCCTTGTTTTTTTCTGTTGTGTATCACATGGTTATATAGGATTCCTCCATTTCTTCCGTGACACCTATGGCATCCAGTCTCATGCTTCCCCTACGTGGTGTGCAAAGCAGAGCAGCTCACTGGGAATCTTGTTTTAAATATTTGCTTACGGCAGTGATAGAGGGCTAGATGTAGATCTAGGTCTGAAAAAATGAGGCACTGTTTTGTGGTATTGATTGTGGAGAAAGGAGGTGAAGACCACAGGAAACTGAACTTAAAAACACTTTGGATCTAGAACAGTCCATTGCAGGGCACAGCCCTCCCAGTGGAAAGCTGGACTTCTGGACATTGCCATTTGGGATTGCAAAATAATTCATAAACACCTACTAACTACAGGAGGAAAAAGGGAATTTTCCAAGCATTTGTCCTCCTTTGCGGCATTTTACTTTGTCATAATGTCCATACTTTAAGTTGCAATGGTACTGTTAAAAATATGTTGGAGCTATTCTGGTGGATGCCTTTACTGATGTCCTGAATTTTGCTAAATCAAATATATGAATATTTAATATTCCTAAATGTTTCTACAAAGCCTATAGCCACTTTCAGGGTAAAATTCAATTGCCTCTGGCTCACACCGAAGACAAGCTTCCTTTTGAAACAGCTATTCTTAGAAAACAGTGCTATAGAGTACAGAGCAGTGGAATTGCTATGCATAAGGTTAGGGCAATTTCTTTTTGCCTTTAGGTGATATGACCAGCTGACATTTCAGCACAAGGATCCTTCAGAGCAATATAGAGAATTTGATGTGACAGTGTCTCTGAGTTAAGCACTGAACTTAGAAAAGTATTCATTATATATACAACATATGTACTGCCTCTCATGTAATCAAGGAGTTTCTCTGGCTTGTTTCCACATGTAGTTGTCTCTTTTTTTGTCCTCATTTTTATTTTGACTGATGCATACTTAAAGGATCACACTTCCCATACACACACCACCCCCTGTGCCTGCACTTTGCAGGAGATGCCTTGTGCATTGCCATTTCTGCTTCCCCACCTCTCGTGTTTGTCGGATTGATTCTCTTGCCAGAAGTGTCAGCTGAGGCAGTATTGTAAGTGCAGGGGAGCTAGAAGCTCCTTGCTTCTGAGAGGATGATAGCAGGAAATGTCACAGTCTGTCCTCATCAGCTTGGATTAAAGCTGGATGGAATATTTGGCCAATGCACTAAAGACAAAGCAGAGCATGTTGGAAACTGGCAGTTTCAACAGTTACATCAGCAAAGGAACTAGCAAAGAAGTCTTTATGAAGAAAATAGTTAGACAACCTGTGTTGACTCCCCCTAAATAAAAATAAATTTTGCTTTGGTGGGTGGTTGGTTGGCTGTTTTTTTCTTTTTTCTTTTTCTCTGAATATGCTCTTCACCTATTTTTCCTGACAACAGATAATGAAAGGAAGTAATCTTTAGGATGTTGGATTTCAAAGTTTCTTTCATGAATGCGATTGAGATACATCATTTCTCCACAGCAAAATCTTACCCTATTGCTCGCTTGAGTTCATGGTTTGTTATTTCCAAGCCCCTCTTTGGTTTATTTGAGAAACTTGGTGGGTTCTTCTGCTTTCCCAGAGCAACAAACATTTTTTCTGATAGTGGATGGCAGAAAAGATGCAAACCTAGAGAAGTTACTTAAAAGTATGGATTTCATCTTTGTGGTTTGGAAATCTTCATTCTGGTCAACCCTGCAGTATCTGGGTGAGAAAGGGTCCTTCAGTGGTGGGAGATGGTTTCCCTTTGCTTCTGTGAACACCAGAATAGCACCTGGATGACTCCAAGTGACAATCCCTGTAGGAGAGCACACCACTGCTGCTACCTTCTAATCAGCTCCAACTGGGTCACTGGTTCACTTTGATTACAGTGTTATCCATTTTCCATGTTAAATAATTTATGTGTTATTTATGTATTGCATTGTGACAAAGTCATTGCTTTTTGATCTCTAAGGTGGATGTTGCTGCTTTTCATAGAAGCAGAAAGTCTGAAAGTCATAAATGATCATGAGCTGTAACAATGCTCTACTGTACAGATGTTTTACAATAAACCAGTGGGACAGAGCATTCTGTAAATTTAATGGCACATCACTTCAAACATCATAATTACAAGGTGTAAGTTGGAATAAAAATTACACCTTTGCAGGTTAAGTAAAGAATGGCTAATAAAATTGTAACAGACATACATTATACAGCATGGGGTTCATAATGAATAATTGCTAGGTTATTAGTGCTTAACAGATTAAGGGTACTTCCATTTATTACTGTGCTCCACTAAGGATGAGCATTAATTTTTTTTCAAAGCAAATTCACTGGAAACAGACAGTTTAAAATTTATGCTTGTAATGATTGCTACATGGTCCATTAAGACCACCTCTAAGTGAGCTTAATTTGTAGCAGATAAATGTACACGTCTACATATTTTTCAACGTAGTTTATGGTGCATCCTGCACAGCTGTGCCCAACTGATTAAATCCTCACAAAATTTAAATAGGAAACCCATTACACAGACAGTATTATATCCATTTATCATACACACATTTTCAATTTAACTCTCTAAGTCTTTGTGCAGGATATTTTCACTGTTTCATTAAATATGTATAGCAAGGCCATTTTCTCTTCTGATTTGTTTTGTGCTTTTGTTTTCTGGGTTTGTTTGGATCCTATTTTTCTGTTCTATCATTGAGTAATTAAGAACTTCAGCAAACTGAACATCATCTACAACAATTATCTCAGTAATGATCCTAGATGTGACAGTCACTTAAAATCCTAGATCTAGAGAGCTCTGACCTAGGGAAAAGAAGCAGGGGGCTATAACCACTATGTAGGGAAAGGTGATTGCTACTAATACCCTCACTTCTCTCTCTGAATGGACACTGGATTTTGGATTTGTCTGAAGAGATAGACATGCTAGATGCTGATAAATGTTGGCATTAGAGATGTTTCTCTCCTTTCTTCAGCATTTCCCATTACTGAACTCTGGACACCTCCTGATTTTGTTAAAATCCTTTCTAGAATCCAATTCTGAGCTGTCCATCTTTATCTTTGCTTTAGGTGTTCTGAGTCTCATATAAACCACAGTCCTGGCTTATAGAAATAGGATTAGAAGAATTTGTCCAATTTTAGAGACAATTTTACAGATCAAATTTAGCTGCTCTGAGTTATTTGAAATCCCTCTTATCGTCATTGACTATAGAGTAATTTAAAGGTGTTAACTTCACTTGCCCTGAGCCCTATGTAAAATAGATGGTATGAAATGTCAGACAAATACTGCTCTACTTGGTTCAGACCCAAGAAGAATTTTCTCTGGATCTGGTAAAAATCTTGTTCATCATATTCTGTGGTCTGCTAAGGTGAGCCTCTGCAACAGGGCACAGGTTTATTAAGGTTGATAGAGCCTGCACTGACAGAACACTGCAAAATAAGTGACAACTTTTGTTTAAGGTGTAGGACAAGCTTTGTTTTTCTGAGAGTAACAGTAGGGAAACAAGATTTTAAAAGAACAAGAATAAATAATTCTTGTTCATTCATGTCTGCAATCCCCTAATTAAATGCCAGAGACAGATTCTGTGCTCTTCTACAAACTGAACAAACAAACAGAGCCACAAGGAACTGTTGACCTCCAAAATCTTCAAGAATTGACAATTTACTATGAAAAGAAATGGCTGTTTAAATACAGCCTTTTTGGTAGGTGGCTGTTTCCTTGATATGTGTATAAAATCAAATCATATGGGCATATTTTAGCAAACCATGGGTATTTTAGAGAGAAATTTAAAGGATTCAGTAATTTTGCTTTTCTCAGTGGTGCAAATAGTGACAATGATTTATTACCATCTTCTTTTTACCATCTATCTTTGAAGCAATTGAAGGATTTTTTTCCCCAAAGTTCAGTGTCAGTCCCTTTTCCACAGAAACCCCAAAACTGGTGGGCATGTGAATTAGTTTAAAAACCTTTCAGAAGACAGAAACTATTTTATATCCCAGTATTCTGAAATTTGTTTCAGTATATTAGAATTTTGATGATATACTAACAAAGGAAATGATTGAGATCTTTTCTGATTAAGATGAAAATTCTGGTGTAACACTTTGTCAACTTGCATGATTTTTCCATAGGATTTTAATGTGGGCTAGAGCTAGTCCTGATGTTTTTCAGAGCTTTTCACACATTTGTTCTGCTCAAGCCCCTTGTTTTGACTTCTCATTTCATTTATTTTCCTTTTAAAAAGCCAAGTCGTCTGTGGGAAGGAAATAGGCTTCCCAACTAAGAGCACTCAGACAGTGCCCATCTGTTCTTCCAAACATCAGCTTCAGCATAAATACAAGGACAGACAGTGCTACATCATCCTTGGAATGTAGTGGGGAATGAACTTCCCAAATCTTGGAGAGAGAGTGGAAATGTCTTAGTAGATTTTAAGGGAAAAGATGTCCCTCCTGTGAGAATGGGGGCTAAGAAGCAAACACTGTTCAAATGCTGTGGAATTATTTCCTTATTGCAAATACTCAGGTGCTGTGGGAGCAGACCCCACACCTACAACCAGTGCTGCTGCCTTGGGGTGGGACTGAAAACACTTGGGGGAACCAATTGCCTCTTGTAAAATAGGAAAGTGCATCTCTGAATAAGCCCCATGAATGTGATATTTTCAACTTACTATCTTAGAAGATTAGATAAATGCTTAGGAACAGAGAAGTCAATCCATGGAAAAAATGTCCTAGATATTCGTTTCTGTTCAAACATCACACAGATAAAGAAGCTGGCTGAGCTGGACAGCTCTTGAACAAACCCTAGGCGAGGTCAGTCTGTAAAGACCTCTGTGAGGATTTGAGCATCAAGACCTATGTCCCAGTTCATTCAGAGACATCTGTTACAGTGATCATTATTTTCAGTAAGAATCAGTTGTGACCAGTAAAGTGCCATCTCCATGGTCTGGACAGTAGGTGGATTCTTCAAAATGTGAAAACAATTTTGTCATCACAGGTGTGAAAATAATTTTTCAACTGTATCTGGCATTATTTTTAGATTCCAGGGAGAGAATGTTTTAAAGGATAACGAATTCTAGGTAATGAGTTGCTTGCAGATGAAGTCTAAAAGAGGAAACCTATTAACCAGGAATATTAGTGGCTATCCAGTGTCTGATGATAGTTTTTTTCATGGAAGCACAAAATTTTGTCTTTTGGCTCTGCCCGAGTTTTTTGGGCCCTTGCTTGTGATATCAAGGAATTGCTGTCTGTGATATTCTGGTGTATATATACCCACTTCATCTACATAAAAAAGATATTTGTGCTTGTGATGAAACTGTTCTTTGCATGGTTAATGGATAAACATTTCAACAGAAGTGTTTATTCAAAAAGGCAAACAGTGCAACTGTATGAACCCGAGGAGGTTTTTGTCACAATCTGTTATCTTGAAACCCTACCAAGACAAACTTACTTCAGGGGAGTCTGTTTTATTTTGCTGCTGGCAGCAAAATGGTTAGTTGCAAAATAATCTTATAGAGACCTGGTTGCTGATTAAAAAAAAAAATTAGAATGCTCCCTGTGTCATACTTTCAGAGTAAACTTCCTCACATATTTAAATTTTTGAGGAATAGCTAGTGCATTAATACAATATTGTTAAATAATCATCACACTTGAAATTATTAATGTAGCTAATTATAGGTATCTAAGAATCTGCCAGCCCTTCAGTCTAAGGTCAACATTTTTTCAATAAATAGATGTATGAAAAAGACAAACTAGCTGCCTCTCAGAACACAGAGGACTTTATAATGATTTCTGGAATATTTCCAGAGCAATGGAAGAATAATTGGTAACCAGTTTACAGGCAGGAAAATGACCCTTAATCTACTGAGGATGTTGAAAGCAATAACATTTTGGATCCAAATTATATTAAGATCTTAAACATTTCAATTCTTGGGTGCTCAGCTGAACCATAGCCCCTATTCCATCTTAGCTCAACCTTTATCATTTACATAAATTTACTGAAGTATGGCCTATTCAGAATGCAGTTTCAGGTGAGTGTAGCCACAGCAGAGTCAGAGGTAGGATCTTGCCTTAAAGCTGAGCTAAACAGTTCAAGCAAATTCAGTGAACAAGAAAAAACTTATGTGTCAATTAAAATAAATACAGAAAATATTTTCTGCATGAGAAAGGGAAAAATGAGTTAGCAGTAGTTCTTAACATGTTTTTTCCACTGGGGATATTTTTTATCCTCCAAATGATAACCAATTAAAATATCTTCATGACAGAAGCTGACCTTCGTGAAAATACATTTTGTCCTCAGAAGCAGGAGGTTTGATTATCATATAGTTACCACAGCACACATAAAATACCTGGCTTGGAAAGTTGAATGAATCATGTTTAATTAAACTTTGTTTCAACTCAGTTGACTTGCAGTCAAATTGGAAAGGACTTTCACGTTTTAACCAAAAAAATAAATCTTCAAACTACAGAAATATGCAAATATTGCTCTAGAGAAGTCTTGTGAAGCTGTAATTAGGACTATTTAGGATTTTGGTGCCTTTGTAGTGCTTTATGGTGCATGATAATGTTTGTGGTTTATACGATATTGCATTAACTGGTGGTGTCATGAGCTGTATTCTTTGGGCTCCCCTGTGTGTCACATGACTTCTGATTATTTTTTTTACAGTTTTTCTTTTCCTTTCAAAGTATATTGTGGTTTTTTAAAACTATAATTATTGCATTATGTGCCAAAACATTTCTGCGCCCATATGGGGAAAATACGAAATGTTTTCACATAACTCTGCAATGTGATATTAAACAGATTTAACACAAATTTAATACAAACATAATAAAACCAAGGTCCTCTAAATTTAAGTCTCCTTAGAACATGAATTATTTTTATTTAGATTGAAAACTGAAAATAACCACCATCATTTTTCTGTATTGCTCAGCTGATCTTCTCTGTTTGTTTCCAAATCCTTCTTTAGAAGCCTTTTTTATTCTCTGAAACCTTTTTCTCTGAAATCCTCTGAAACTGATTGTCTCTCCTTTTTATTTCTTTCTGAATCATTGTCCCAGATCATGTGTGCCTGCAAGGGTTAGTGAGCTGCTTGGAGTGGATCCCTGTGTCTGTCTCTTTTAGGGGCTCTTTACCATTGTGTGCCAAATGTTTTGCCCTCTGTTTTGACCGTGTGTAAAAAGCACAATGCAGAAAGTATTTTAGATATGCACTGTGCATAAATACAGTGTATGAGCAGGGCTGAAGAAGGTGATCATTAATACCCCACTTCCTTAGCAGGGAGCTGTCCAGCTGGGAACAATTTTGTGATGTTGCCATGCTCTGGAGTATGTTTCTCTTTTCTTGCAAGTTCTTGGGTCACCAAAAAATGCACAGAGCTGATGAATCTCTGTGCAAGAGAAAGCAGAAGGGAGAAGAATGAAGTGTTGGCTGGGTGGTAGTGGAAGGAAAATGCTTTCAGGTCCTAAACTTGTAAATTATTTACATTTGGACAAAAAATACAACTTAGTGTGAAAGGTTTGGATCCAATATTGTCCTTTGAATTTATCAGCTTCCATTTCCTAATTCCTAGTGCCTGTGAGCCGTGGAAGTTTATGGACTTACATGCTGGTACTTATATACCTCAGCAGCTTCTGGACAATTGCTGGCTGCTGAGTATTCTGAATAACGAAATCCCTGCAATGGAGCAGGGCAGAGGGGCTGGTTCTGGCTGTTCCACTGGTGCATGCACATCTGGACACATCCAGTCAAAAAATGGTCACTGCTCAAGTCCCTTGTGACCAGTGTCATCTTCTAAAAGCTTCTCGGGAGAAGCATATTCTTACCAAGTTCCCTTTGGCAAGATGAGCAATTTTTTCTGCTGTATTTTGTGGCTCATCCTTTGAAATATCCTTTAAGGATATGCTCTGGGCTGAAATCCTATTTGCACTATTAACTTTTATTCTGTAATAACTCATTTAAAAACATCAGATAGTCTCTAAATAGGTGTTTTATTAATGTTTTGTTAAAAAAAAAAATAAATTTTGTTCCTATTAAGTCAGGATTCTGCAGCCTCTGCAATGTAACCTTGACATTTCAAAACTCTTTTAAGACCTTGCAGAGCCTTCCTGATAGATTGAAGAGTTTATTGTTTTATCAGAGAATACACTCAGAGGAACTGCTGATTTTTTTATTCAAGTGCTAATGTCTTAACCCTACTTGGACCTCAGATCTGAGTTCTGCATAAATGTATAATAAATATATAGTGTATATAACTATATTTATATTCTTCAGAAACAAAAATGGCTTACAAAATCTAATTAGCTTTTTCTTTTCATTCTGCCTGATTAGTTTCAGTTATTTGATTTTGAATCCATTGTTTTCTCCAACTGATTTTGCAGTATAAGTATTGAAGCTAATGTAGTTGTCGGAATAAATGTTCTGTTCAGAAGTGGGAGGTCACTGATACTCTCCTTAGCCAGGCTATTTTCTGTATGCAGTTCAGATGGCACCCAGGGTAGTGAAAAGTTAATGAAATCACCTAAAATCTTATGAGAAGAGTTCGAATGAATTTGCGCTGATACATAAGAACTTGTTAGCCCATGGACAGACTCAGTCCTTCAGCTCAGTATTTATTTAATCCAGACAGAAATCATACTGCCTGTGGAACTTTGTGAGGAGGAGGCATTTTTCTCAATTCCCTTCTACCTAGGTATATGGCATTTCTATCTTTGCTACCAAACACAAATTTAGCTTGTTATAACACCCTCCTTGAGCAGTGATGGAGTCCCACTAAAATATATCTTCTGACTCAAAGTTTAACACTGTGCTTCTACTGCTGTAGCCAATATGTTGCTGTGAAAAATCGTGGTGAGTATTTATCTGGAATTATTGAAGGACTCGACTTTCTTCTGTGAAGTATTAGCAACACTATTGAGTTCTTTTTTAATAGTGTTTTTGTTATCTCTGCCCTTGTAAGTCGCTTCTTCCAAATGTTATAGCTTATTAGTTTATATGTTATTTCCATTGCAATTATAGCCAGAACAAGAATGGTTTTTCACCTTTTTAGCACATTGTTACCATGCATCATTTTTAGATCCTCATTGCTCCTTATTAGAGGTTTTTTAAGCCCTCAGCTCTCACTGGATATCAAAGCATGCTTATGATATAAATGAGCTAAAGTTTATGGAAGGATGTTGTTGCATTGGTGACAGTCTGTGGTGTTTTACTGGGGTTTGTGTGTGTTTGATCTCTTAGGTTAGTTAAGTGTAATATAAGTGTACATAAATATCAGACATCTGGTACAGCCTCTGCTGGAATGGCTTCATGACTGTGCCAGAACTCTGCAAGTTCCCCCTCACCTCCAGTATGGTGCCATCTTCTTCTGATGTTTTCTTCCACTGGCATAGATCAAATAGGATATGATGGAATGTGTGAGATGAGTAGCTTTGTCTGAGGAGAACTCAGGGATCTTTAAAAAACCCCCAAACTATTGGAAGATAAAGTGAAGCAGATGAAAACTATTGATGGGGTCCTGAGAAGATTATTCTAAAGAAAACGGTGATATGCCTCATTTATTTGTTTTCATTTTGCTTATGTTCTGCTCAGTGGCTGTGTGGCCTCTGTGTGTATTACCCAAGCATGTCATAATCACAGTAATTCCCAGCCTATGCAAAGCTTTTACAAGAAGCTGGTCCATACAGGAAGTCATGTGGCTTCAGTGTTCTTGGAACTCATGTGGCATGAGTTCTTTTCATCTGAGAGAAGGACATTTGGATTAAAATTGTAAACTCAAATATTAGGAGAGACTGGACAGAATGTATGGTTTCAGAGCCCTCTAGAGCAATCTGGGATACAAAATTTGTGTACTATTCAATCATATTTAGCTTTTTAAAAATGCTATAGTAGTGGTTTATTTACATTTTAGGACATTTAAAATGTTTTGAAAATACTGTAAAACTTAAATTTTAAAATAAATCTAATAAAAGCTGGTTACTGTCACTATGAACCAATTCTGTCTGATTTCCTTGAGAAATAGTGACTATAGGCCATATATATATAGCTTTTCTAACATTGTCAGTGGGTTTCCTGGTATATAATTAAAAGCAAAATGTGGCCATTGAATTCCCTAAACAGCAATAAAAATGAACTCTGAAAAGTATGTATTTGGGGTATAAATAGTTGATTTTTCTTTTAAATTGGGTTTATAAGACTATTGTTAGTAGTATCATTTCCTTTTTCACTGCATCCTTGAGAGTGGGTGTTTGCAGATGCACTATTACGAGAGCTACTTATTGTAATATCCTTTCTGAGTAAAGGCAGGCAGCCTGTGCTAATTGCTTTAGAGACACTCTGCAATGTAATATAAAATGTCACTTCAGCCCTGTTCATAAAGACCTGAGTTTCCAAATGTTCAGTGCATTACAATAAGTTTTGGGTTGGGCTAAATTGGACTATTGATTTTTTTGCAATTAGGTTTTAATGAATTGTATCCACTGAAGTTTACATTTGTCGAGGGACTTCAAAGATTGGATTGTGATAATTTAATTCACTTCATTTATTTTTTTTGTGTATATCTAACAGTAGAGACCTCCTGGAAATATTTTCCAGGTATCAGTATTTTTGTGTTAGCTTCCAGCATCTACTTTTCTCCAATATAATATTAATAAAATATGTAAGATTATAGGAATTTGGCTTGCTCAAGAGCTGTTGCGGTATTCCACATCTTAGAAATTTATATTTTCTTGCTGTTTGCTCCCCTGCATCTTTTGGATTAAACTGCTTGACTGAAACTGGTCAATAAAGGTTTTGTTGGACATTTTTTCTTTTATGGTAGCTTCTATTTGTATTAATCTTTATCACTGGGCACTGAAAAGCTTGTTTTTCCTTGTTAATGCTTAATCAAATAGCATGGCAGCAGATAATCCCCTGTTCTGATTTAGTAACACACAATGTTCCAGGAGATTTTCTTATGCTGTTTTATTAAATTATGTGCTTTTGTAAGAGAAACAAGTGTTCTACACCAGTCCCAAAATGCTGATTCAATGATGCTTATACAGCTTAGTTTATTCTTGAAGGGTCAGGGTTTCTGCTGCAACTTTGTATTTATGATCCATTTCACTCTCCTAATGGAAAATCACATCTTTTTTTTTTTTTTTTTTTTTTTTTTTTTCTGAAATAGATAGTTTAAAAGTCCCTAAGTGATTAAGGATTAGGAAATTAGTGATTCTATATTTATGTGTGAGAGTTTCCTTTCTCTTCCCTATGCTAATATACTGGATTTCCCCGGTGCTGGACAGTGGTCATGAATAACTTTTTCTGCGTGTAGTCATGCGTCAGGAGGGTTTTCCTGTGGGCTGAGGTGAGGCTGGATGGGTTAGTGAGCCCTTCAGGGTAGGACAGCATCACTTCTGCTCTGGGCAGCCATCACCTCTGCTCTGGGCTCTTTGTCGGGGGTGTTCAGTACTTCACTGCACTTGACTGGGTCTTCTCTCTCTTAATGTGATTACAGCTAATCCCAACAGCAGGTTAACTCATTCTTCCAGCTGCAGCAGCATCTCTCTGCCTATGAAATAGCGTTTTTCAGCCATCCATGTGTCCCGTTTGCCAGCTCCAAGCAGAGGTGCTGCTCTCAGAGTCTGCCCAGCCCAGGAGCAGCCTCACAGTGTTAGGGATAAACCAAAGCTAAAGCATCCCAGAGGGATGTGACATATTAGCTTGACTTAGCTCCATAGCTTTTGTACTGGAATTTTGGGATATAAAACTGGTTTGCAATACAGAGAATTTGATCTGCAAGTGGCTGCAAGTGGCTGGATAGAGGGACCTTCATGACTTCTTTGATGCTGACCCGCTCCATGACATTGAGTAAATAAGTCACTGAATCTTGCTGTGCTTTTGTTCTTTCTATATACCCTTACTCTACCTTTTACATTCAATCTGCAATGTTTCAATCTTTCATACCAAAAAAGCAAATATTTCTTGAAAGAAAAAGATTCCAGGTTTTGTTTTATGCTGCATGATTTGCACTTGCTTAGGTAAGAATCACTCAAATTAGACTCAAAAACATTCACAATAATTCTAGCTTGCCATATTTTGCCATTTAATTTCAAAAAACATGTTCATCTACAGGTTTTTTTCTTTCAAACTAAATATTAGACATCCCTTCAGTTTCTTTTTAGATTTAGCCAACCCCCTGGTGAATTTATGCAGCTCTCCTTAGCTGGGAATCTCTTGTCTCTTCCAGAACTATTTGGGCATGAGACTCTGAATTAGGCAATTAAAAAAGACACAGAGCTTTTACAACTGTGCCTAAATACTACTTTTAAATTTGTACTCAGCCATTTCCAAATAGAAATGTGCACTTTGCACACGCGACTGTGCAGATTAAAGCCAACAATTTAGGTTTATGGTGTGAGTGCACCTGCATGTAAACCTTTATTTTAAAATTTGGTCATGCACAACTTTGCTTTTTAATTAGGTTTTCCTTTTTCTCTTTGAAAAAAATTTGCATATGCATATATTTGCATAATTTGTGTCTATTTTTAGAAAGTGTGACTGTAAATTGAACTTACAGAATGGTAGGGTACAATTTGGATTTATCCAAGTATGTAACTTACATAAATAAAAACAAGGATCTGTATCCCAAAGTGAAAACTTAGGTCTGGTTAAAATGTGGAAAATTTCTTTGTCCTTTGGCTAAGTAAGAAAAGAAATTTCACATCATAAAAATGTGTTCTTTGTGCTTCCTCATGTTTTCCTCTGGAATACCTTTTCTTTAAAATACAACTGATCTTGTTATCACTATCAGAATGTCTAATACTGATGTTAATTTCCTCTCTGTCTATGAAATAGTTTACCAGTAATATTGGTTGCAATCATGGCGTAAGAGACATTTGTGCAAAATAGTGACAGACTTTTTATTTGTTGAGATATTAGCAGTGGTTTACAAGCAGTGCTGGTAGCAATGATTTTTGTTCTCTAGAGCATTTTAGTAAAATGTTAGTAAGGGTATTTAGGAGTCTCTGGGGCAGGACATGGAGAGAAGAGGAAATATTTGGAGACAAAAGCACATATTTCCAGATGAGTAGCTTTCCTCTTCTTTCTTCTTTGAAATATGTCTCTCTTTTTTAATAAATTTTGTTTGAAGATTCCTTTCCCCATGACAGCCTCCTTCAGTTTAAATCCATATGGCCTAGCAGGACAATACCAATTAGCTAAAGTGAATGAGCTATTTAGTGAAAAGAAAAATAAATATTACAGATAAACAACTCATTCTGCTCAGCTGCTGAATGAATTTCTAAACAGGCTAACCTTGAGTTTGTATACATATAACTTTTAACCTCCTGAAAGCTATAAAAGTCTAGTGTCTCCATATGAAGTGAAACATGTCAGAATGAAATTGAAGAAAGGATGGAAGTGAGAGGAAAACAATGCAACAACAACAAAAAAGAAAAAAACCATAATTCCCCAGCAAATAAAATCTAGAAATCATAGAATTAAAAAAGTACTACATAAACAAAGTTTACTTACATCATTACCTTGTCTGTTCCTGTGTCAATACAGAAGAGATCTTCACAGCAAATTTCCAAGTGTTTAATCCATTTTAAAATACCCTAAATGACAGTGTTTCACAAGGATACTTAGAAGATTATTACATGGTCAGATATATCTAATTATCAGTATTTCCTTTCCAAATTCAGCCTTTGCTCTGTTGCATCCTATTATTCCTACCCCATGAGCCCCACTAAATAGGTTTTTTTGTCTTCCTTGTAATGTTTGTGCTTCAGACACTTAAGGATACCTATCATTGATCCCTTAGCTTAGAAATAGTTAAGAAGAGAAAAAACTGCTCTAACAGTACAAGATGCAGAGATAAAGCATTTTTAAACTGCTGGATATTTTTTTCTTACACTGAAATGTATGCTTTTGAATAATATGCAGTATTAAAGTATGCATCATTTTCCTCCTTAATTCTTGCTTTAAACTGGATTTTTTTTATTTGATCTTTTCAATTAGCTTGTGTTACAATGGTTGGATCAGGCTGGGGATTTTCAAAATGTAAAAGTTGGCCTGCTTTGTAGGTTAAATACCCTCTTAACTGCATGGTTATTTCTGCTTGATCCAGTGTCTCCAGGGGACCAGGTCCACCTCATTTCCAAACAGCAGATACTGAAATGGTTTTCTGTGAGAAGTGCTGCAGTTATTTACAGCACACACACACTGCTTTGTTGAGGGTATAATTATTTCCTGCCATCAATGATTTTTCTTTTTCTCTAGCTCTACCTTCTAGTTATCAATGTTGCTGTTCATCTTGGAACTTCAGTTTTCCATGAAAGAAGTCTGTTTTAGTCAAGATAAGTGACCAAAACCATACTGGATTGCCAGCATTCTTGAGGTAAGAAGGTTGCTTTTATCTTTGACATTTGCTGATGCTGTCTGCTTGTGTGTTTATGCTCAATGGTGAATTGTCCTTGAAGCTGTCTCCTGTTTGAGGACAAGTTCTGCAACTGAAGGCAAACAGCTTCTGCATCACACACATGTCCAGGGGTTCCACCTCCCTGACACAGCAAATTGTCATGTGTGAATCAAGAGATTTTGAAAGTGACCTTTGCAGGTTTCCCAGAGAGGTTTTGGAGTCTCCCTCCCTGGAGATATTCAGAAGCCAACCTGACACAGTCCTGAGTAATGTGCTCTACAGGACCCTGCCCAAGCAGGGAGGTTGGACCAGAGGACCTCCAGTGATATCTTCCAACCTCACCCATTTTGTGATTCTGTCCTTCAGTAAGAAAGAACCAATCTCCCTTTTGATATTATTTATTATATTATTATTAATCATAATCAGAAACATTGCCTACTTTTAGAGAGTAATTTCACAGAGTATTTAGAAAATACAGTCCAAGGGAGTTGTATAGATATTATTGGCGTTATATCTACAAACATGAAGCAATTTAGTAATTACTGCCCCAGCATGTTTTATATTTAATATATTAACTATATTTGCATACATCAGGTGTATACATGGAGACCTCAAAGTCATCTCTGTCAGATTTCATGAATCTGTGAGTCAGGTAAACATCTGCAGCCAGTACAAAAAGTGTGCTTAGTCAGGCGATCTATCAGGACCAGGATAAAACTGCTTCTTGCAACCCTTCCCTGCTAATTGAACCAGGACATAAAATAGCATCTGCAAATGTTTGACTCTTGATCCCAAACCAAGGGATCATTGTCAGGCTGTTTGCAGAGTATACCTCAAATACGATACGTTAAAAAAGCAGTAGAGCAGACAATTAAATACAACTGTCTTGAATACTAGAGGTAAGGCTGACTGATTAAAGTCTGTATTAAATGTTGTCATTGCTAAATCCAGCTTTATCCTCAGTAACATATATAGGGCTGTTGCAAAAAACAATGTTATCCTGGCAGTAAAAACCAGTGTCTGTCCAAGGTTGTCTGCAAAAGACTTCTCTTTTCACATTGATTGTTTTTTGTCTTGATAAAATTAGTGGTGATTGTTAATGATTTTCATAGTCACTATGGAAGCCAGAGCTAAAATTCTATGAAGATAAGGAAGTTTGTAAAGGTCTCCACCTGGGCCTAAGCACATTCCCTCTTTTTTTTTTATTGTTCTCAAGCTGCTTGTGCCCCAACCACTCTTTGCTGTTTGCCAGTTACCTCCCTGGGCAGTGACACAAAGCTTTAAAAACTTCCCTGTAGTTGCAAGAAGCCACAGAGATCTGAGCAGACAAAAACACGTGGTGCATGGCTTTTTCACTTTATTCAAAACCTGAAATACTCCACAGCTAAAAACTGAACATTTGTCAGGATGAGAGTTTTGCCTAAACAAAGTGCATTTCTACTAACAAATAAGTTCTAGAAGCTGCGTATTTAACTGTAGGAAAGATTGGTGCAGGCAAATAATTTGAACATTATACTGGGTGAAAGTTGCTCATGTTTTGCTAGATCTTTAGACAAACTAACATGAACTGCTTGTGTAGGCTTGCTGGGCTTCATCCAGTAGATACAAGGACAGTGATCTCTAGACAGTATATTCATAACATAATTAAAACATCCATTTCAGGGATCCTCAGCAAGTCCCAACAGGCATATCATTATCACTTGAACTATCTTCGCTGTTTAATAAGTTTTATGTGAAGAGCTCATGGTCATGTGCATGTCTAATTGGCTGAACGTCTATAAGCACTTCACATGAAAATGGTCTTGAACTTACTTGTAGAATGTAATTGTGACAAATATTAAACCTGTAATGGTAATCAGGCAGTAAACTAAAGAGAAGGGTTTAAAGACTCATTTTTAGATACAGAATATAGATGATGGAAGAAGCATCTGTTTTTGCAGGTCACATTCTTTATATGTGAACACAACTGCTGTAGCTATTTTCTAATGGGGTTTCTGAATTATAAAATATATCTGTTTTTCCTGTTTCATTGATCAGCAAAGATAGTCAGCATCCTTCCTCTCATCTTCTCATCATCTATCTCTTCTTGTTTATCAGATTTTATGTACTACACTTCTAGCACTTCTTTTCTTCTCTATAAGAGGTCAAAAGACAGATTCAAATGAGTCTGGAGATGAGTAGTCAAGTAATCTGGTTTATCTTTACACTGAATTTTGTTCATCAGTTGAGTTGCTGCTTCATAGACAAGACATTCAAATTAGGTACAGAGAACATCATCCAGGAGTAAGGTACTGTTCTTCAATTTTAATGAAGTATTATGGGAGTCTTAGTTTTAAACACTTCATTTGCCATTGTTATGACAAACAAACTAGGGCAAAATATGGTTCATCTGGATCAGCATTTTAGGAAGTTTCTTTTTGAGAAAGAAAATTCTTTTTGAATTTGCAAAAGCAGCATTTACAGCAAAATAAAATTCATTTTTTATGGTAAAATATCTCTTGAAAAAACAAAAAATATCCAAGAACATTTCAAAAGTAGCTATGTCTAATCAATAGATATTATTTCTTAAAACTGGAGACACTTCTATCTCATTCCAGCTAGATGGGGCTCTACATGAACTACTGGAGCTGTTTGTGTTTTCTTTCCATAAAACCAGTTAAATATTAAATGTTATTCATTGGTCTTAGTTCTTTTTCCTCTCCTGTTTCCCATAATATCTGCAAAGGGAAAAGCACTGACAGTATTAATGAAGGGAAGCCAGTTGATGTAATCTTTTTGGATTTCAGTAAAGCGTTCAGTACTGTCTCCCACAGAATTCTTCTGGACCAAATGTCCAGCATTCAGCTGAATAAACACATTGTGTGAGCACCTGGCACAAAGGGTTCCAGTGGATGGGGGGCATCAAGCCCAGCACCGCCAAATGGGCCAGGGGAGGGGATTGTCCTGCTCTGCTCTGCACTGGAGCAACCTCACCTTGAAGGCTGGGGGCAGTTTTGGATGCCACAATATAAGAAAGATATTAAACTATTGGAGACCACTAGGATAGTGAAGGGCCTTGAGGGAAAGCCGTGTGAGGAGCAGCTGAGGGCACTTGGTCTGTTCAGCCTGGAGGAGACTGAGAGAGGAGACCTCACTGCAGTTACAACTTCCCTGTGAGGGGGAGAGGAGGGGCAGGTGTTGTAATCGCTGGGTTTAGTTTAGCAGGGTGCGGCTTTCCTGAGAGCTCAGCAGGGCTGCTTAGGGCAGTGCGACCCTTTCACTCTCCCGTAGGCCATTTCGGACGGCCCCGCGGTTTTGCTCTGGTCAGCTATCAGCCTTACAACATGGTGTTGGCAAAGGAGGCAGAGAAGGGTCTCCCATGAGCGTTTAAGAAGACTTTAACCACATCTCGTTGTCGTGACCCCCAGAGGCAGAGAGACCTCATGGTCCGGGCATGGGGGGATTTTGTCAGATTGCAGGGGCGGTACATGGGCAGAGTTGGGGTACAATAGGGAGAACTCGAGGGAGTGGCCAGGGCTAGGGGCAGGGGAAAGTGGGGGAACAATGTGAAATAGGAAAAGCAATGGGTAACACATTGGCACAGGCTGGCACTGACCTCTGCTCTGTGTGACCAGTGGCAGAACCCAAGGCAATGGCATGAAACTGTGTCAGGGGAGGTTTAGGCTGGATCCTAGGGAAAGGTTCTTCTCCAAGAGGGTGGTTGGGCACTGGAACAGGCTCCCCAGGGAGGTGAACCCTCAGCACCAGCCTGACAAGAGCTCAAGAAGCACAGGCAGATGGTGGGATTCTTGGGGATGTCCCATGAGGGACCAAGAGCTGAACTTCAAAGATCCTTGTGGGTTCCTTCCAACTCAGGATATTCTATGAATACCTGTGATGTTCTATAACTAAATACAGGATATCTTAATTATATAGACTGAAATTTATGCTTATATTTTTTTAGGAAATCGTATGAATGAGAAACTGACTATTTTGTGTGCCTTAAAAATCTGTACCTTCCTTCTTCTGACTTTGTGGTGTTTTTTAAATTGCTACTTGAAAAGCTCTGGTTTAGATCTGCAAAATTCACTCAAAGGGAAAAAATGCAAATTCAGATCTCCACTAAAATTAGTGTGTGACCTTTGGCTTCACCTGAAGCTCACTAAGTACTTGGGATGAATTGATTTACCCTATCCCAAATAAAGATGTTACTGTATGCCTGAGAAATTTCCCTCTAGAAATGCCCATTTCTTTCCATTCCCTATAAAGTGATTTCAGGGAACTACGTAGATACAGATGTCTGTGCAGATTCAGACACTTAGCAGACAAGTGGAAATCCCTATTTTCTGCTACTCTTCCAATGTTTTCTTTTGACTTCAATGACTGAGCTCTAATCTTTTATCCCCAATTAATGCAGGAATGAAAACATGATTTTCATTTGCTTTCCCCTTCTATTTTAAGAAAGGAAACAATGGTTTTGAGGGAAATCTGGAGTTGGTTTATGTTAGTGCTCAATTACACATTATTTAGACAAAGGTAAATATTAGGATTTCACACTTCAGCACAAGAATAATAGATTTTTCTTTCTTTAAGGAAAATAGCCTATTTGCTTTACTGCCAAGCATTGACTCTTTCAGTATGTTCAAGCCTAGAAGGCTGAAAACAATGACACAGATGTGATTCACATAGGGCTCACCAGCATGGTGCTTCAGTGTTCTGGCTTGTTGGAAAGCTGCCAAGGAATTTAGGAAAAGAACATACTGAAGAAAAGCAAACCATTATTTTGCCAATTAGTTGGAAAGATGTGTTTTTTCAGCATGATTTGAATTCGCTTTGTTAATTTTTGTTTATTCTCAATGAAATTTCCCCACACAGAACAAAATATTTAGTCACAGAACTGTTATCTATAGTTAAAATGGTTATGTATCAATCCAAAGAATTTTTGAATACCCTGTTTATTAAAGGGCTTATGTGTCTCCTAGGTGATTGTAGGAATGAAGTGGCAGCATACTGTATAACAACAAGGCAAATCTGTTCTTACTTTAGGAATGTAGTTGTTGGAGCCTAGTTCGTGTTTTGTACAGGGAACTTTTTTGACTATTTTTATCCTGTAAATCCTAATTACAAGACTATATGTAATAGATTCTTCTTTCCTGGAACATGATTACTAATGTATTGGCTTTGTGGGGAGGTGAAAAGACTATAAGAAAATACTAATCAGTGATGGTGTTCTCCTTGCCTTGTGTCCTTAAGAACTGGTGTCACTGAAACACAGACAAATGTGGAGGCATTTTAAAGAGCATAGTTAAGTCATCCTGGTTTATGTAAGATTAAGGCATATTAAAGTTTTCTCAATCTTTAGATGAATCTACTACAGATGCAAAAATTTCCAGATCAAAATCAAGAGCGGTTTTACAGGGAGCACCTTCAAGGCTTTGCACATAGTAATAAAATATGATACAAAGCAGCACGGTGTCAATAAATTTACAGGATAAAGGTCAGGTTTACATCGATGGACAGAGCCAGCAAATACATTTGTTCCTGCAATGTCTCTGTTTTAAATGCCACCCTCTGATGAACCTGGTGCAGAAATACACTTTTGGGTTTGATGAGATGTCAGTTTTGTTCAGTGCTGATCAAATAAGATGAATGAAAGTGAAACAAGAACAAAAATATTACTTCTCTCATTTTTATTTTTTATGCATTACAGGAAGTGGGTCAGTCAGTGAGATTTCTCTTAAACAAATAGCAATCACTGCACAATATCACCCATTGATCTATTTCACAGCAGGCAATAGCCTTTTTGTCAGAAAGGACAAACAATTCAAATACCACAGAAGATGTAGAAATGTCCATGACAGGTTTAAAAAGTGTCTTCCCCTCCTTTCACTTGCCAAGCCATTCTCCACGAATCAATCTTGGTTGTAGAGGCAGGGCGTTGCAAAAATAATTCCACATCTATAGGGAACACAGATATTCTAAAAAAAAAAAAAAAAAAAAAAAAGTGTAATGTAAATATTTTCTAAGGCAAAGGAAATCACCATTCAGCAAAAAAATTTGTTTTCTGTGATACAGACATTAAAAAAAAAGACCCTGGCAAATTGCAATTGCATGAGTCATTTTGTGTAACTGTAGCAATTTAAAGAACTAATACTCAGGATGAGTGATGTATCCCTATCATTAATTCATCTTCAGAAAGTGTTATCAAATGTGAGAATCTATATATCCCATAGGACTGTAAATATTTGTTCAAAAAGAATAATTTGTGGATAGACTGTTCTGAAAATGTGATACTTCTCTTAACACTTAATTTGCTTGTGAAATTCTTTTAAATCACTTAAGTGCAATATCCTGCTTTGAGTGCTTCCAAGCAACTTTCATGTATCTGAAATGAGGCAACTGAAGTCCAATATCACCATCTAAATTAATAAATGCCTTGAGTTCCAAAGAATTTATAACCTGCATGGAGGTAAATATTATTTCCAGTTTATCACCTGTGTGTCAGCACAGCTCAAAGGCAAGACAAGAAATTCTCTAATAGTATTTTACAGTCAAATGTCGAAGGTCTGCTTTATAGGAGTTATTTATTCAAATAACTGAATAATTTCACTTTGCTTGACAAGTTGCCTTGGTTGACCATAAAATTCATAGATTATATCTTCTTCTGAAGATGTGTATTTTAATGCCCTTGTACCCATAAGCAGAATTGTTTTGATTTAATTCTAAAGACTTTTATCTATTGCTTTGGTGTAATACTTATGGGGGGCAAATAAAAAATCTGTAAAACATAATGACTGTCTGAAATAACATTCCTCTACTAATGAATCAAAATGTGTGTGAAATACCAAGAACTTCTCACATACAACCGAAATCTGGGTTTACAGATAGCTCATAATCTTCACTTTATCATTTTTCTCTTTAGAGGCAAAAGTGACCCTCACTTTTCTCTTCAAAAGAGGGGAGAAAGATAACTGCACTAAAGAAAGGAAAAGATGGTTATAGAAGCATGTTAAAATTAGGAGAAAGAAGCCTACATTCATGTGGCTGATTTGTTCCTGCTCTGCCTACTTGTTGGAGCATATACAGATATTTAGCTATTTACCAATCTATACAAAAAGTCTGCAGACCTGAACCGTGGTAGCCATTCTGTCACTTGCTGTTTAATATAACTGCCTTATCCTTGCAATTTCCAGAAAGGCAATTAAAAGCATATGTTCATATCTTCAAAAGTGTGATTATACTGTATAAGGTTTTCAGGAAAAAAAAGATCCAGATATAATACATTTTACATTCTCAATAGTTCTGCAGCTTTTCAGAATCTTTTTAGAACTTGAAGCAACCATAACAAGAGAAAATCTGAGAATGACTCTCATTGTGGCAAATCTTGAACCCATAAGAATGGGCTCTTTTATATTTTACTTTCTCTCTGCTGTATTGTAAGAACATAGTATCATTTTTATTATATCCTAATCAATAAAAATTAAATAATACTGGTATTTAAGGATTTTTGCTGTACTTTCCATTATGACTCTTTATATGGCACCAGATAGTATCTTTACTTAAGTGATATACTGTTATAAAATGGAATTGTTAATGAATATAAATTCATAACATTCTAGGGCAGTAGTACAGGATACATATTGCTATACACACTTGCATTAAGTAATGATAACAGAAGAGTAAGACAAAACCAGGACTCTTTTAATGACTAACTAGAGATCCCCTGAACACATACCAGATATTCGAATGTGAAATCTTTCCTGTGGAAGGAGGATCACTCCTTTTCCCTCACTAACTCCGTTTTTATCTCAGATCTCTGAGATTATTGCTCTCTCTAAAACACCTTCCTTACCATTGTTACCATATTTAATTGACCTTTTAACAGTGAGGGGGAACAGAGAGGGTGTATTAAGGGAACTTTGTGTATCCACACAGTGAGACTTTTGGCTGTGTCCTCTTTTATCTTTGCAGAGAAAGTGGCTGGGAGTGTTGCAGTGACAACGAACTTGGTGGCTGTCCTCAGGGCATGTCAATAGCTTTGACTATTTTGAAGGCAGCCAATATTTGATAAGCATGCAGTGGGCTATCCCATGGATTTCTTCTTGCAGTGGCAAATAATTTAACTCACCTTTGCTGACTAAGCAGTTGGTTTTATATATGGTTTCCAGTAGTACCTTATAAATGACTTTAATTTACAGTGCATTACATGTGTATGCCTCTAAATCCCCATGCAATAATTTGTATCCTTTCCCTTGATAGTTTAATTGTTTGTAATTTTTTTAAGGTAACTTCTTGATAATCCAACAACTTATTTCCATTGCTTTTGAATAATAAATCTTCAGGCATTTTTTATTCAAATTATCATAGGTACTTATGATTAGGTACTTAACTCTTTTTAATCTAGGTAACACAAACAGTATTATTCTTACACTTCCTTGGGGAAAAAAACCACCACAAAAATGTATTTCTTTACATAAATACAAAATAGAACATCTAATTAGATTTGCTAGTGTAGCTGACAAATGATCTGCATGTACTATAAATGGGGCACATATATCAGATTCTTGCACTTTAGTTGGAGCTTTACAGTGCCTTAATACTGTATAAACTTCAGTGTAAAAAGGTTTTAGTTCAAAATAATAGAGCTTAATCTTAATCAAGTCTTTACATGGGTTTTTAGTATTCAAAACTCCGCAATATGTTCCCTGAAATTTAGATTCATGAGGGAATATTTATGTAAAGAAAACTGTACAAAACCCCAAAAGGAACACATCTAAATTAATCTGCCTTAATGTCCCTCCAGTTTGTTCACGATGGATAACTGAGCATGTGAAACAGGATCTGAACCTTCCTTCCCTGTCAATGGGACAGAAAAAAGCTCCTTAGTGAGACAATCTCAGTGGTTTTTGGGACAGTGAGGTTTGGATTTGGATACTGCTATTTCCTACTCATCAGTTGAAAGAGGTGCATCGAAGTGAAAGGTTAGAACAGGATAAACCCTATGATGGTCATGTTGTAAGAAGGAACTTTGTCTTCACAATGTCAGAACTCACAGTAAAGCATGTCATGTAATGGGCATGGAAATTCAAATATATTTATAATATAATAAAATATATTTGAAGGATAAGTCAATCCTGCCAATTTGTTAATGGAGTATTTTACATCTAATTTTCCACACCTGACTCTAATGTCATTTCCTTTCACCTCAAAGATGAAAAATAGTTGCTTTGCCCTCACTACTTGATGAAAAGGATTTAAAAAAAATTACAATATTCACTAACACATACTAAATGCTTTCTAGTTGTTAGTGTGATAGGGAGGTTTTGAAAGATCTGCTTTGTTTGAGAATTATAAAAATTATGTATGTATGTATCCAACTGGAGGCCAACTTTGTTATAGTCTTTTAAGCCTTGTGAAATGAATCTACTGTCATGCACAGTTGCTAAATACCAAATATTTTAAGCTCATGCCACATCTTAAATCTTCTATTAAAATCTTCACAAAGCTATAAAATGAAACTAATGAAACAAATTAATGGGCATAATTCAGTCCATTAAATTTGCCCTTTTAGCCTGTGTAAATAGAAATTTGCAGATTTTTATGGCAGTAGTTTCTAAACTCTAATGGGTGGATGTAACCTTTTTGTAATGTTTGACATTTTATGTATTCAACTGTTTTACCCTTCTTTCTTTTATTGCTCTAGTGACTTTTTCCCATGTTCAAGCTATCATTGGAATATGAAATTTCTTTCTGAATTACCCTACTATCTTCAAAGCATGTAATTCTGAGTGTAGAAAGTTCTTCCTTTATCTATGCAAGCAGAAATTGAGCAGAAATTTATGGCTGCTCCTGTAAGAAGGTCATCAGCACACTAAAGTTCAAAGTATGGGAGCAGGCATCCTAATAAACATGGAAGGTTTAAATAAGGAAACAGTTTTTGTAGGATGTTCGTAGTGCCTTAGAGGCAGATTTTGTTCAATTTTTTTTCCATCCCAAAGCAATGCCTGGCATCCAGAAATTCGTTTAAGGCCTCTCAATTCTCTGAATACTTGGCATTTTTCCATGTTTAGATTCAGATTTTAGGATGTGAAAAAGGTAGGCCTATTATGATCACCAATAAGTGTCAACTTCTGTGACCTTGGCTTTTGTATATTGTGGATAGTAAAAAATTCAGGAGTAATTATGGGAAAATTTGACTCATCATTTATAGTCCTTACATGCCCAGTCATCATAAACAAGTAGGGAGAGGAAAGACAAATATGCAGAAGGTCAATTAAAACATCATTGTGTCAGTTAGAATCAAATATGATCATAAAGAATTCTATTAAAAGAAATTTTAGGATAGAAGTGTTTCCTAAATTTCTGGTAATATATTTTTCTGATTTTTTTGCCTCTGTTCTTTTGGTGTCCCAGGTCTTGAGTAACATTTCCTTATGTGCTGTTTAATTTGTTCTTACTTTCTTAAAAAACTGTCCTGATTCAGTATAAATGGATATAAGTCATGGGTGATAATTGAAAATTGACAATAAGTTTGGTGTTTCATCAGCCATCTACCTTCACTTTGGTTTTTTGGATGGCTTTACTCTTTATCCTTCAAAAAAGGACACAGGATCTTACTGGCTGTAATCAAGGTTGTGCAATACACATTGAGACCGTTTTTCCACATTCCTACTGCTTTTTGTATGTCTCAAATACAGAAGCACTTAGGCATATGTGCCTGCAGGATTACTTCTCACTGAGATGTAATAAACAGGGGAAAATTTCTGTTCAGGTAGGACTTGTCGTTTCTCTAGTGATGTCACATCACTTTAAACTAGGTTAGTGACACTGGGAATAGGAAAGGAAAGTTCAGTTTGTGCCTGTTTTCTCTTCTGAGTCTACTAAAAGTGCTCTCCCAGCAATGTGGGTATTCTCTCTGGTCAGTTCGTCAGAAGTAGCTGAGTCAGATATCATAAAATAACTAACCCCACATGCACTTGCTAAAAGCTCATCATACTCGTTGTTTAATTTCTTTAATAGCTACAGGTTTATTGTAGCAATAAAATATACTGTAGCTGTAGCATGTCAATTCAAAAACACTGTTCCTTCTTTGTAAAGAGGCTGTTCAGAGATTATCAAACTACCACTCAAGAAATTAGATGACTCTGTGTTAGTGAAAAGACTGAGAGTTTTCATCTACAGCTGCAGAATTTATCCTGGAGAAAATTGTGGTTCAGAGAGCTGAATGTACGTATCTAAATTTTAATTAAAAGTTAAGAAGTTAGAGTCCTGGCTCCACTGAAATTTCACTGAATTGCTATTTGAACTGATACAGCTGATGTCAATAGTAATTTTCAAACTGCTGAATCTGAAGGAGGGCAAGAGATCAGTGTTAAGTGGGAAGTTACTAATGTAACCCTCATGGGCATAGCTGACAATGTTAGCACTGAAGGAGTGGATCACAAAAGAAAATGGTTCTCAGACAAAGTGTTTATGATTACTGAGGACAGAAATGGAGCCCAAAGAAAATGCTAAATGAAAAAACTGGGAAGTGGTCACACAAAATCAAGAGAGCAAGTCAGAGTAGAGGATGGCACCAGAGAGAGTAGTAGCTCAGGAGAGAAGTCTGAGAAAGAATCTTATTGATGGGAGATTTTGCACTCCAGCTAAGGTTATTAAATCAGAAACTAGAGAAATCCTGAGAGAAGAAAAGCATGTGATTGATGTGAGTAAAAATATTTTGAAGAAAATAAAACATTGTTGAATAATATTGATTGGCAGGGGAAATAAACCATATCCATGAAAAGCTGAAGTAACATTTCCCACAGAAAGGGTTAAAATACGTATTTCAAAAGTGGATGATATGCTAAAAGAACTTCACATTGAGGAGGGTACAGGGAAGAAAACTGGACAGTGACCATCCAGTTGGATGAGACTGACATAGTGCAAAGGCAAGATGGCTGGCAGGAGTGTAGGAATTACCCAACAGTTTCTCTAGTGTTGCATGTCAGCTTGTTAAGGGCTGGCAAGGATTTAAAAGAAAACAGTCAGTAGAGAGGGTAAGGCATGAAAGCCTCATAAATGAGTGGAGGGCAAATTGTATGACTGGGGTTTATAACACTGAGAATTTGAGTGACTCCCTTGTTGTTCTCAGAGATATTTATTGTGGTGGGAAAGATTGAGTATGAATATATAAAGAAGGTGTTGAAGATGAAACCAATACCAGAAAAAGAGGTTAAATAGTAGTTTAATTATCACAATCAGAAGCCATTAATAGATTTTCATGAGTAATGCTTGAGTGATTTGTCTAATAGATGAGTGATGGTTTGGAAAATATTTTAAGATTAAGATATTCAGAATGATTTGGTTTTCCTTAACATTGATAACCTAGCTGTAACATAGTTACTTCTCTTTCAACAGTGCTTGAGTAATTTCTGCTTAAAATCCTTTGTTAGCCCTGCCCAAACACCACTTTAATCTCATTTCTTGCCTTAAATCTCACTTCATCTTTTCCCTCTTTTTCTTCCCACAACTGCACGACTCTGTACCCTTCTTTCCACCCACATATTGCCTGCTAAGTTTGCAACATTTTAATTTCATCAAGTACTTGATCTTCCCAACCCACTGCCACTCCCTGTTTCCTTGGGACTCACTGTTGTGCAACACCAACTAGAAAGGGAATGGAAGGTAAAGGGTGTCAGTGGTGCAGCTCTGCTTTGAGTGGTGTGGTTCTGCTCCCATATGGATGAGTTTCTCTTAAGGACTCTTACAGGAAAGTCTAATAGGGTGAAAGGTTAAAAGGCAGTGATACCCAGTAGTTTGTTGTATGCCAGTTCTTCAGTGCTGCATTAAGTTTTGGGGCATCATTTCAGTGCTGAGATGCTGCCCTGGAAAAGACTACAGCCACCCCTGACGCCAACATTCATGTGTCTGGTACCTTCCCCAAATCTGTTTTCTGAAAGTTATGTGCCGTGTTTTTGCTCAAAATGCTGAGTTTACATTTGCACAGCATGTTTGGCCAGCAAATGCTTGTTTTTTGAGATTTTCCAAAGCCTGCATTTTCAGTTGTGCTGTGGAATCAGCTGAACATATGTTCCGCAGCTGAAGCTCTCTGTGGCAGGGCCATGTGGGACTGTGCAAGAGGGAGCAGGCAGAGCTCATGGCAGAGCTCGTTCCAGGCGATGAGAGGAAAGTGTCCGATCTCAGGTGATGTTCAGGAACCATGTCCTGGGAGGTGGCTGCAGAACAGCTCTCTGTGGCTCTCAGCTTTTACTTTGTTGCGAAGGTTCACATCTGCCAGGAGTGTGTTCAGCGACCCCCTCTGTTCTGACAGTCCTGCCACGCAGGCGGTATTACAGCTGGTGAAGGGGGTCCGAGGCTGTGACCTAGGAAGAGATGACCAGTCCGGGGAGATGGTGCCAAAGGGAATCGCCTTCCCGAGGCCCAGTGTCTTCCCCCAGCTGCTGGCAGGGGGGCCCTTGCAGAGGCTGTCAGCTCTTTAGTGATTATCAGCTCGTGATTCCAGCTCAGCTCTGCAGGGCAGCCTCCAGGCCAAGCCAGACCAGAGAGAGACGAGAGGCTCATGTGGCTGGTTCCACACAAAGGTAGCTTTATTGTGGGTCCCCTCCGACGAAGGGGGGAGCCAGGGACAGTAGCCCTCTCTCGGAGGGGCCCGAGGGAGCTTGCCTTTATAGGGATACAGGGGATCAGTAGGGGACCAATGGATTACAGAGGATCTGGGATGGGAGCAGACCAATGGGTTACAGAAAGATCTGCATAGTGTCTTCCAAAGGATTGTGGGTCTGCCTTTCCTCACCGTGACCAAGAAGTGTCATTTCCAGGGAGTCCTGCTGGGCGATTGCAAATCTCTTGTCTCAGCAGAGATCCCTGCAGGGCAAGGGCTGGGCATACCCCACGGGCAGCCTTTCCTTGTGCTGCACGGTAGAACGCAGACCTTACCGTTCTGCAAAGCAGAGCAGTGGAATTAACAGAACAGACCTGTCTGAGCCTTCAGCTGCCACTGGAGAGCCAGTGTCCCATTAAGGGAAGAGCAGGGAGGACTCTTCATGACTTAGTATGATCCTTTTTGCTTCATACATTTTTTAAATTAATTGTGTTTCTTCTCCATCTAATTTTCCCATCTGATCATATTGCACATTTGATGACCTTTTGAATTTATTCCGTGATTACAGTTCCTTTCCATCTGAAATACATTCTCTTCCTTTCATAGGGTATTCCTCATTTTATGAAAAATGATAACAATATGTATTTTCTATGTGCTGTTATTTCTGTTGAATTCAGTTTGCTAATCATACTAATCACTGGCCACACAGACACCTCAAAGAAATGGATAAAAAGTGGCAAAATGGCAATTTATGCTATGAATGTGTCAGCTGCTATAATCTAGGCGATACTACACAAGCACCAAGAAGCTTCAGCCATCTTTAAACCTGGACTTTACAAAAACTTCTTTTGCTAAAGTTTTGAAATTTTAAGATTTGTTGTTGTTGTTGTAATATTTTTTTGTTTGTTGATTTGTTGGGGTTTTTTTTTAATTTGACAGTAGAACTGAAATATCATAAAAAAAATCTATCCCTGCAAGATTTCGGTCCCAGTCTTAAAATTGTGTATTTTACCATGTATGTTATAAATTTAATGGACCTTGCAGTTCCACCATCTCATTTTAGGCACATTTTCCCTAACTTCCACTAATAACTCACATTTCCTTCTACTTCTTTATAGAGGATGTGCATAAAAACATGTCTCAACCAGACTCTGAAGCCCTGGGCCCATAAATACTGAGAACTTTTTAGAAGGCTAATTCCTTCATTTCTCCCATGTCATAATTGCTTTGCTCATTAAGAGATTGCTGCATTAAATTTGTATTTGTATTTTTTTACACCTTATATTTGAAAACATGAATGTATAATGTCTCCGTGGAACTCTGCACCATTATGATGAAAGATACAAGTGCAGTTTAAGACAGACATGTTTAATTAGTGAGAAAACTTGGCATTTTCAGTGTTTAGATTAGACAGGGAAAAAGCCAAGAGCAAAAAAAGTGATTTGGGGTGATTTTTTTTTTCAGATTGCTGACAGAAAATAATTGTTTTAACACGAATCAAAATGAAACTTTTCAACTTTTGTAGTGTATAAAAGGCCATCAGAGTTAGAGATTCAATGCTTAATCACAAATCTAAATTCCAATTCCTAAGTAGGAGGAAATATTATATCATTTTTGAGTGATAACCACTCAAATTCTGTAAGTGGCAATGGAAGACCTATATTTTCATTAATAAAAATATCACTTGGCAGATCATTAGGGTGGGTGGTCAAGTTTTGGGTTCAACTGCTGGGGTCATTTTTTTTCTCAGCTGGCAACAGAATTTTCAGTCTTTGGAAGTCAGTTATTCTTGGATGAATAATGAGTGATTCAGTAGAAAGAAGCAGGAATTGTTCAGTTTCACACAGCCTTCTAATTCAGGGTTAGAGGATGAAACAGAAGAACCTACAGAATCTGGAAGCTAGGGCCCTTAGGATTTAGCTGGGGCCAACTTTCTCATCTGTGAAGTTGTGTTTTTCATTATATCTGACATTTTTTGAGGGTGAGTTTTGTTACAGATTATTAGCCTATGGCACTGGGCTGGGAAGATGAGACTTCACTGAGATACAGAACACATAAAAAAAAGTGAACAATTGAAATTACAGGGTTATTGTTATCTTGTTGTCAAGGTAGCTTGAGGTTGGTTTTCACTGAGAGGAATTCAGCTTGCTTTTATGTGTGATACTATGAAATGAATTCAGTGCCCAGTATGCCCCAATACTAATTATAAAACTTTCTAAAACAAAGAGTAAACCGAAACCAACTCTTTCTAGCTTTCTTTCACTGTTTAACTCTTCTCATGCATCTCTGAAACCACTGTATTGATTTACACAATGGAGGGCTTTAAATGTGATTGATTACCTGCATCCTCTTCTGTCCTGGGTTATGTATATTCATGGAAGGAGCAGAAGAGATTACTTTGCATCAGAGCATTACCTCAGGGATGTTATTTAGGATGTTTAGGAGTAAATCCTGAATTCATTGCTATTAGCTTAGAAGGGAATAAGACCATGTCAGCAAGGAACTAATAACTTTCTGGGTAGCTGCTGTGCAACTAATCAGGTAAGAAACATATCACAGTCATCAAATATTACCAGCTTATTAAATGAAGAGGAAGAAAGGAAATTTTCTTGGTGAATTTAGGGAGAACCTTCTGAGAAGCCTGGAGACATCTTTGTTCAGCCTTCCTTGGTACATGCAGGGGATTAAGCCAGTGAGCAGATGTTCTCTGAAGAACACATACAGTCAACAGACACAGAAATTATCAAAATTATCTTGGCAAATTATGTTTGGAAAAAAAATAGAATGTAGTCCAGCTTGTATATATTCAAGGCACTGTGTTTAGGCAGGATTACAGGATGGGGGCAAATGGCTGGGTAGAAGTTTGCATCCAAAGGTTGGATAATGTGAGTTACCAGAAGTCATGAGTGCAGCAGGTGTCCTGTGACAAGGAGTAGCAGATGCAGAACGAGGACTCAAACCCCAATATTCTGCTGTGCTTGTAGTTATTAAGACCTCACCTTCAGTAATATGCCTACTTTTAGTTCCTACAGGTTGAGTAAATAAGTATGAGCCACCAGAAGTATTTTTTACATATTTAAAGGTATGTCTCAAACATCTGTTCTTCCTGTAAAGTTGAATAACTCAACTCTCTCAGCTCCCTCACAGTTGTGTTTATTGGATCTCTAATCTGCTTTTATACTCTGAACTAAGTCTTTAAATACATATTTTTAAAAGATCTGTAAGAGGAAGGAAGCAATCTAGGTTCATTGTCAATAACAATTGAACAAGCAGTTTTGGATTCAACCTGCAGTAAGGAAAATTAAGATTCATTAGTATGAAAAAAACCTTTTAGAAGTAATGATAGCAATACATTGGAATAGATTGCCTGGAGAGATTTTGGAGTCCTTGTAATTGGAAGTTTTTAAAAAGACAGTCTAGACAAATATCTGTCAAGATTAATATGTTTGATCTTGCCTTGGAACAGAGGATGGATGAAATGACCTCTTGAGGTCCCTTCCAGCCCTGTTATGAATCTATAAAATAATGTTTTAGCTCCCAGGGGAGAAAAGAACTATCCAAGCACTGAGAATCTGCTACAAATGACCTTTGATATTTTTATTGACAAAAATTCAGAAGCTATCTCAGTATATAGCCAGTAATGAAATAAAATTATCCAAACTAATATTAATCTCTAGTTTCTTCAATTGGAATCCTATATGAACACATTTCTTGGTTAAATCTGTATCCCCTATCACTTAAGACTTCTTGTAGAAAATAAAATTGGGAGTGAAGATCTTAATTTGAAAAATTAAATAACATATTTGTTATGCCACTGCCATAGACTTCTGTTCTCTCCAAGGCAAGCTTGTCAAGGAAGTACACTGATAAACCTGACTCAGTCTGGAAAATGGCCTTGTGCAGAACACCATATGACTTATTTGTGAAAAGATCAGTGTCCTCACTTCCTGTCTTCAGACACAGCTGGAATTTAACTTTAAAAAGAGTTTGCTTATAAGGCTCTGCTCACTAAGAAAGCTAATTTCTTTCTGGAGTTCTCTAGAGCAAGGCTTTTCAACCTTTTTCAGTTTTAAAAATTCCTTGGAAGACATTGACTATAGGATAGTAATGCTAAGGTTATAAATCAAAAGTCTGGTGGTAAGAGATCTGCAACAATAATGGGCAGAAACCCCAGCCTGAGTTCACAGATATCTGCAGCCACAGACCAAACCCCCTACTGCAGATCTGTAGTGGAAGAGGCAAAACTGTAACTCAGTACAGGAAAAGGGCAAGATCTTCTGGCAACAGCCTTAAAGACATCTTTTTATTTACCTTGTAGATGAGTCTTCTATGGGAAATATTATTACAATATAAGGGAAAATAATAAAAGTGAAGAGTTTCTATAGAAGAAGAAGACATTTCAAATTGGAAGAGACCCCTGGTGATCTCTAGTTCAGCCTCCTCCTCAAATCAGTGTTAACCCTGACAGACCAGGTTTCCCAGGGCTTTACCCACAGGTGTCTTCAAAATTTCTGAGGGCATGAGATTGCCCAACCCCTCTGGGCCAGCTCTTCCCCCATTTGACTTTGCTCTTGTTTTTGTGGGTCTTTGCCATCTTTAGACCCCCTCACCCTTTTAAGGGTGAAGGAAGATTTTTTTCCTGGTAATTATAGTGTCTGTACAACACCAACAAGAGGAGTTCTCAGTGTACTTTGGAATCATTAATCTTTGTTAACAAAATATAATGCTTAGTTGCCTTTGAGTATTTGAGAACCTTTGGTGAAAACTGTATTTATATTAATTAAGATGTTTCTCACACAAATAAAGATATTTTACTCTTGCATAAGCAAACAAAAAAAAAGTCCTATCCCTTTTTACATCTGAAATATTCGAAACAAAAAATATTAGCTCAAGGATTAATTTAATAAGAAAATGCAAGTACAATTATCTCTCACTGAATTAAAGAACATTGAGATTATCAAAAAGATTAATCTACTATATTGAAAAAAGCCTTATGCATTCATTCCATTGAAAAGAGTTGTGTAATTGATTTCATTGCTTTCAAATAAGTTGGTTCTGGAAATACAATTAGGTATCAGAATGCAGAAAAAAATTAGCTTATTTTATATCATCAAAATAAAAAACAACAAAGAATTGAGTAAACTCCCCATACATGTGAAAAGCTTTTTCTAAATGACTAAATTAATTCATCTTTACCAGGAAGTAACAGAGATAAATAGTTCTTCTATCTTCAAAGAAGACAACTTTTCAATAACTAATATTCTTGAAAGAAAATTGATTAGAATTATTTTTCAAATAATATAATTTTGGAGAATGTTCCTTTTTCTGAGTAATTTGCATAAAATATTAAATTAAAGCAAATTAATAAGAAAATCTCTCTTAAATTCTGATCCAGTGTTCTTATCAGACAATAGTTTAAATGAAGATGCAGTGAATAAACACATGCAAATCATACACAAGCTGCAAAAGAGCAAAACAGTTACAGAATGGGATAGGGAGGGAAGTGGAGAAGGATGCAGGAACTGTAGTGTAAGTGTAAGATGATGCCCAGTGCTCAATTCTGCTTTGACTATTATTGTTACAACTATATGGTAACACAGAAAAGTATGAAATGCACATAAAAGGAAGTTTGCTGTTTAAGAATCAAGCCTGAAAAATTGCAGGACATGACAGTTCACCAGGTGGGGCTGAGGACAAGCTGTTCCAAGGGAGCTCTTCGTTTGTCTAAGGGTCAAGGTCTCTCACTGAAGATGATTAAGGCTTTTAACTGCAGATATACAGGGCCTGATGAGTGACTTCTCTCAACTGCTCACATTGTTTTATAAATATTTTCAGGTTTGGTAGAATTCTTCCAATGTTTTTGTAAATCACTTGATTGAACTTGTGTCTTCCTATATCAGTGGGAGAAGTGTCCTGTTTGCTGCCAACTCAGAGCTGACAGTGTGTTCACTGCTGCACAAATGGTAAAGGACTTTTGTCCTTATTTATTCATTGGCAACAGTTTGAAGCAAAACTGTAACCCCCCTTGGGACACTTGACAGGGTTTTTCCATCACATAAAACATGTTCTGAAAGCAGCAAAATGTTTTCTTGCCAGCTGAAACCGATGTAATGTGCTGCTCTCAATTTGTTTTGCCCTAATTCTTAAACCATGTAAAATTTGTTACGTTTGATAGCAGTCTCAGTTAGCTCTTTAAGAATATCTTAGAACAGGGCTTAACATGTTCATTTTCTCTGTGCTACTCCTTCAGTTTATATCCTCTGTAATACAGATGAGCTTTTGAATTATTTATTATGGGCAATGTTACTTAGAATAATATGAATCAAAATGGCAGATTCTGGTAAATAGAGAGACCATTTTTCTGTCTCTTAGGAATCACATGAATGCATGTTATCTGGCTTATTTTGACAGAGAGGGAAGAAGGAGAGGTTAAATGACTTTGCTATGGAGATCAATGAGACTGTTGAGGTGCACTCACCTCACAAGGCTTCAGGTGCACTCACATATGTGATTAACTCTCACAACAAAATAGGGCATTTGGAAGAATATTCAGTGCCCTTAAAAATTAAATCTGCTTTGATCGTGGTTCTAGTAACAACTTGAACAATAATATCAAGTAGAAGAGGAGAACCTGCAGAAATTCTCTCAATTTACACTTTTATTTTCCTCTCTATTTTTGTCTATGTCCTCAGGCTGAGTGTGAGAAAATGGCCAGTTCTCAGGAGCTCTGAGGGATTTTTCCATTTGATAAACAGACAAATCGATGGGTCAGCACTCTTACATCTTGCAGTTCTTTGTCTTTACACAATAACAGTTTTTAATTTCTGTGTAAATAACTTTTGAGATAAACAAATCTGTACGTGTATGTGTCCCCACTTTTTTTTTTTCCTCCGCTTCTCTAAAAATCTGGAAATGGGGAGATTTATTTGGAGAATATGATAGTATAAATCATTATCAAATGTAATGATATCAATGAATATCAAGCAGCATTAGGAGGCTGCAGCCAAATGAGGCTGCAGAGTAGGATTGCAAAGTCAAAAGCTGATTTCATAATTAACAAAAAGAAGTTCAAGGAACAAGGAGTCTTTATTTCTTCTCTTTGCCCTCGAAGTGGACTCTTGCTCCAGTTACTCATGATAGACAAAAGAATGCCAAAACATTCCTCATTCAGGATCTCTGCTCATCTGACAGAAGCTGACATATGTAGGGTAAGGATTTCCTCCTCTGTGACATTTCTAGGCGTGTAGGACACAAGAGATAAGCGTGAGCTAAGACAGCTTTTGCAATCAAACCCTGTAGCTTGATGAATGCATGGCATTTGGGTCTATTGATCAGTGACACAAGAACAAGGAGAAAAGGCATTAAGATACATTGTTGTCAAAGTTGTACAGAGGTTTCTATTTTCCTTCTGATAGTGCTATTTAAGCAGAAAATTTATACAATGAAATGGAGAAAATGCTTGTAAAGGTATAGCTTATTAAAAAGAAAATTTAAAAAAATTGTGCTCTTGAGTTGCTCTATGAAAAAAGTTTTAAAAACTTTTAAAATACCAACAACCCAAAATGTCAATACTGAGCCAGGATGAGGAAAAAACCTGTTTTTGATAAACTTCATATTTGGGCTACTTGCATTTTGGAACACAAGAATACTTGTTAGCTCAGGTAAATATTTCAGTCATTTGCCATAAATTCTGAAATGTTGTTTGCGAAGTTAACCTATAGCTGCTGAGACCCTCAGTATTAATTAGTGTACACTGAGATCTACATCTGGAGCAGTTATTCTTTGGCACTTATTGTTATACACATGGTAGGTGGTTTTCCTCTTAAAAAGATTACCCTGTAGCATGTAAGTACAGTATAATCTCTATATATACTGCTAAGTATTTCTGCTTCCTGGCAGAAAGATTTTTAAGTGTTTCAGTTGTATGCTTATGATTTTCTTATCATTCCCAGCCAAAGCCTGGGAAATGAGAGAGAGGAGCAAAATGAGGGAGATTTTATGTGCTTTTTCTCTATAGTTCACTGTTTTTTTGCTGACATAGATGAGATCAACTAAACTGAATAAAACATCTTGCTCTCAGCAGCATAGAAAACTGATGTTTTCTCCTCTCTTTATCAAAGTTGAAACCTTTTATGCACTTGTGTGTGGAACAAGAAATGTTTATTATAGAACAGGTATGTATTATAGTAGCACTTCATATTAATGGATAGTTCACCTGCTGTTCCTTAGAACTGCAGAGGTGCAACAACTTATTTATAACTGTTCAAATGTTCACAATTTGGGATTTTCTTTTCCGTCTGTAATTAACTAAAAGAAGAAAATTTCTTATAACTTTGGAAAAATTAGAAAAAAGGTTGCCATGTTCTAAGGTTTGCAGCAAACATAGTAATGAAACTTGATATTGAAATATTCCTTGGAGAAGACTAGATTTTTGCTTAGTTTGAAAAAGGAAATATTGAAGGAATGGTTTTGTGTTTTTTAGTGACTGCAAAAAAACCCTGCTAAAATAAGCACAAACATCTTTCCCACATTCTGGAATTTTGGCACTTTCCAGCTAAAATTAGAATTGGGTTTGGTTTTTGTTTGTTTGAGGTAGTAGTATACTAAGCAATAATTAAGATTAGGTAACTCAGCAACTCAGAATATGAGAGAAACACACATGAGAGAAAGAGGTATCAATTTTTCTAATCCTTAATTGTAGCCCATGCTTTGATTGATGACATAAGAAATTAGTGCCTTACAGGGTATAATTTCTGAACACCTAAGAGGTTATACATTTATTTGATTTAAAATGAAGTCTCTTGAGTTGGTTTATTTGATATCGCAAAAAATATGAAATAAATAGGAATGTTTTTTGCTCTTTACTCCAAAACAGGTAACATAAAAATCTTTAAATATAACTATGTGCTTTGGGTTTGAAATACTGGTACCTGAATATACAAACACACACGTGAAACCATGGCAGTGATGAATGAGCAGCCGTGCACTGTCTTGAAGCTCAGAAAAGGGAAAATATACTTATTGAATAAAAAGATTACAGTGTTAGTGTGAGCTACACATGGGAATCAACTCCTGGAAAAGGAATGTTATACTCTTACATAGTTCTGTTTTCCTTTGTAACCTAAAGGAATGAACTTTGGTTCAGTGTAAGTACATTTTCAGTTGAAAATATGCTAGAGAGTTTAAAGCTCTGTGCAACTTCCATTTGAAGTAAATCATATAATGTGCTAAAGTTGTTCAAATTACACACTGAACATAAAATGAGGCTAAATTCTAATGCTTACTGTAATCCATAAATGATACTGTGTAATTATTTCACCACATTACTGAGGATAAATTTAGTCCTATGCACGTGCATACGAAGTGTATACATCCATGACTTTAGTGGATATATTTAGTGTTTGTCTTAATTATTGAGGGAAATATTGCAGTCTCAATCCTTTTGAACAGTACCTTAACTCTTCCTCATACTTTTCTGTCCTTCCATTAGTTTGACCATTTTCTTGTTAGTATGCTGTGTTTGCCACAGTGCTGGATTTATGTACCAAAGACAAGAGGTGCCCATGCATTGCTCAAGGCAAGGCTCTCGATTCATATTGTTCTGGAACTTCAGTTTTATCCTTCCTGATTTGGGGAATTCGCAGAAAATATTTAGGTAAGAAATGAATGTACTGCTGACAGACTGTAGATCTGCTAGTTGTGGAGAATGGCTTGCCTGTGTCCTGCTTTATGAAAGGAATCTTAATGTAAGTAGAAATGAAGTTTTCAATTCTAAAATGCATCATAGATTTTAAAATATTGTTTCCCTAGTTAATTTTTCCTGTAACAAAACTCATGTAGAATTAAGCATTTTTCCAGATACTTTTTCACTGTGGAAAATATTTTCTCTGTGTTTTATATGTATATCACAGAGTCGTGGAATGGCTGGGGTTGGATAGGACCTTAAAGCTCATCCAGTTCCAACCCCCTGCTGTGGACAGGGACACCTTCCACTAGACCAGGTTACTCAAATCCATCCCAGTCTTGAGCACTTCCAGGGACAGGGCAGCCACAGCATCTCTGGGCACTCTGTGCCAGGACCTCACCACCCTCCCAGTGTTTCTGTGGGGGTGTTGTCTAAGAAGCTTATTCAAAATGCAGTAACTCAGCATCTCACTTCTACACAGTGTTGCCTCCTGCACTCCCTTTGGAGCGTATGGCTCCTGCAACAATATTGACTCTGTGTCTACAAATCACACAACAAAGGCAGAACTGTGAAGAACTGCAGATGATGAAAAACTAGAATTCCCATTTTGCAATTCAGCCTGTGTCCTATTTTCTCTTTTTATTTCACCCTGCTTGAATAATTAATGTGGAACTATTTAGGAGATATCTATGGAAGCATATTCAACACAATATAATTACAGAAAAATTATGATTCAAATATCATATATCTGCTATACAAAACAGAATAATTGGCAATGTTGTACTAATCTCAACTTATTGGTCATGATGATGGGTTTGTGGAAGTTCTTCTGGGAGTTCTTTTTTGTGGGGGGAGTTGAATTTTCAATTTTTTTATCGAATAATATGAAATTTCTCCAGTGCTCTGGGAAATTGTTGCTTGATTCTGAAGTTCCAAAGTGATATAAAGATTAATAAGTTTGTCATTAACAGAGTTTTATTGGCTTGAGGACGAGCAGACTTCTATTCTCATGTGGAAGGGGCACTGCTGACAGCAGGGCAGATTGAGAGCCCACAACACACAAAGATACCTTCTGGAGCAAAGCATATAAATGGTTGTTATGAGAGCTGAGCTATAAAAAGGCTGAGTGAAATATGGCATCACTAAAATGCATAGCAAAACCCAGTGTGATTTCCATGCTACCAGAATTTCATTCTAATTCAGCAGAAGTTTCTAGAATGAGAGAAAAGGTCAGACACACAAACATGCATAAAGCATGAATATAATAGATTTTAGTCAAAACTTACTTTTATTGACCTGGTATTTCCTAAATTTTAATGTGGAAATGACTGTTATCCTCAGAAACTCTTGTTTGAAATAAGATTTAGAAAGTGTTTATACCTTTCTATAACTAATCAGAAATAAGTTATGAATCTGTGGAAAATTAAACTGAAAACTGTAAGACAAATTTGAAAGATTTCTAAATGAATGCCTAAATTTGGAGGCAATACTGTTACCTTAAGAGCAGCAGTTCGGATCTTCTGATGTCAAAACAAACAAGAAAAACCCCTAAATATACATTGCTGCAAGTCATTTTACCAGTTGGTCCTTCTAGCACACAACATGAGAAAGAATAGTCAAGGAACAGATAGCTCCTGGATTAATTATATCTAACATTTTGAAAATTAACCTGTGTGCTAATGTATGTTTTAAGAGTTCACTAATATAAACCTGATGATATCCAGAATGCTGCAGTTGGCTTAATATCATTGTTCCCTTTCCAATCAAAGGGAGAACAACAGAAAATAAAAGTTGGTCTTTTGCTTTATAACAGGCAAACCGTTTTTATAGAATATACTGGTGTTTCTGAAATGTTGACTTCTAATTTTTTCAGTATCTACAAATACCTAACAAAATTAACATCATCCAAAAAAGCAGTTGCTTGGGAGTAGAATAAAATACCTTCACCATTTGAGGCACTACAAAATTTCTAGGGAGTTATCAGAAAGTTATGGGACAATTCAGTCTTTGTATCTTTACTGGACTAATTCAGATGTATCTGCACACAGAGGTCGTATTGATTCCCCTGGGATTTGCCATTTTGTTCTGTATTATTGCTGACACCAAAGTTAAAGCTACATAAGCTCTTCAAAGCAGACAAGGCTTTTGCTTGTGTGCTTCTTGCCATTTATTTGATCTTCTGATGAATCTTCTGATCATAAACCTAAGTGTTCCCATCAGGCACACAGTTATAAGTGAGTCTAAAATGATTCTCGCAAACAATTGCAATAGCATGCCAGTGACTTACTTGCCCACAGGAAAGTCAAAGTCAAATTGTTCCTTAGATGTAATCCAACAGAGCTGAAGGAATTGAAATGTTCAGAGTGAGATCTACAAATCCCCATTTCATTTTCATGAGTATTATGAAGATTCCTTTGACCCTTATTGAGGTATTTCTGAGAGTACTTTATCCTGCAGAACACTTTGTGGGTCTCACCTGCTCTGACACACAGAGCATGCTGGAAAGAACCAGCCTTCAGAAGGCTTAGGCTGTTTTGTAGATGTACCTTACAGAACACTTGCCTTGCTGCCACAAGGAATACCACCAGGCCATATTAGTTACCCCTTTCCATAGGTGTTTATCCTGTCTGTTCATGATTTTGATTTATGTAAAGGTAAGGGGAAAATAAATAAGCAAACTTGAACAAACATTTTTTAAAATTATTGAATTCTTAAAAATTATCCCAATCTTTTATTCAACAGACGGCTTCCAAACCTGCTTGTCTCTTCCTTGAGCTTTGCTTACTGAAGCCCTGCCAGGGTCAATGTGACATCTTCCTATGAGAAGCTTTCTTCTTTATATGTGAAAGAAGAAAGACTTCTTAGTACTTTTCTTGCTTATTTTATGATAATCACCACCAGCACAGAAAAAAAAAAAAAAAAAGAGTAAAATTATGGATTTGTAAATGTACATCTTCCAGTAAAGTAGAGATAGCAGTGATGATTGTGAGAACAGAGATGGGAACAAACACTCACCAGGTTCCAAAGAAAGAAAACACACAAATGAGTCACTTCATTCTAGACTTGCGTCAGGCAACACAGGAGGTACTGAATCTCTCTATTTCTCTTCTTTTAAAAATTTTTTCCCTAAAGTCATTATAAAACACAACTGATGACTACAGGCAATTTTTATTCCACATGCTGGTTTCCCAAGAAGGCTCAGATTTAGCTCTCTGAATCTTATTTTTTTATGGAATAAAATATTGCTACTGTTTCCTACTTACAAAATAGAGAAACATGCCAGGATTTTAAAGCGTTTAGTCAGTTGAAACAGAGTAATAATAGGCTCTGTTTGCTGAAATCTTCTTAGATGCAAACACTAGTGATAGAAATAAAGTCACTTCCAACCTCTCTTTTTGTCTAATATAATCTTCACTTTTATTTGATCACTATTGCCATGGTTTCTGAGAAACAAAATTAGAAATAAGACTACTCCAGAATCTACCCCTCTACTGACCTTCTCTGTGTTTATATTGCTAAATTAAATTTCTGAAGAGTTTTCTGGGAGGAGTGACAAGAGCCATATGGAGAGAAAGGCAAGCTGTAGAGGAAATCCTGTGCTTAGTTCTGAGCTGAAGTGTTTTCACTTCCAAAGAGCTCCTACAAAGTTGGATTTTTCCAGCAAGCGAGAGGTGTGTCCCTCAGATCCTCACTTCTCAAGAAACAGCATTGTTGCACTCTGTTTTTTTCATCTTTTATTTTAAAGATAGGCAGAATTTCCCTCCCTTGTTGTCATCATCTGAATATTTAGTACAGAGCTTCCTGTGTAAATAGTGCCCTGACTATATCTTTGAATTCCTAAATTGTGCTGTTCTTTCATTATTAACACTTACCTACACTTATTTACAGCTTCAGATTATAAAGTTTATTATGAAAGACTGCAGACAGTAAGGGCTGTCTACAGAAAATTATATAAACACTGCTGCAGAAATCCTCTTCAGGCACCATAACATTTTAGTACTTCACATCACTTGAACATGGATTGGAAGTAGGTCAGGCTTTTGTAATCTCATTTCTTTCAATTTGATTTGATCACAATAGAATGTCAAAAGAGGAGGGTCTCTGCAGGAGCAGGTTTTGATGAAGACTCAGGTAACATAGAGAACTTGGGCTTTGCAAGTTGATTTCACACTAAATGCTTTGTGTATGGGGACTTCAGGACTCCTGTGCTGCTACAAAAGTCAAACTTGTTTTTGCTGAGGTTGTCACGTGCTGACAATATTTGTAAGATATTTGGATAAATTACTTGAACAGGATATTGTACAGGGTTTCTTAGCTACCTACGAGGTGCCGATGGTTCTGTCCACATTCTTGAGCTTTAACATTTTTATTACACTTTTCCTCTCAAAATACCTTGGTTTTGGTTACATTAGCCATGCCAAGTTACCATCACAGGGCTCATTTCATAGACAAGAAAACCAATGCAGCAAAGCATGTTTAGTCTGACACCACACATTCTGTAATAAGGCAGCTCTACTGAAAATTAAAGAGTGATAGTTTGTTAACCTTAAGAAAGTGATGTCAATTTTGTGAAGACAGAATAAACTTGGGTTTTGTTAGGATTAGCAGAAATTCAATAGCAGGGCCAAATAAAGCTTTGTGAATTGTAAGCTCTGCTGAGATTCAGAGAAGGATTTGCTGGATGATTACTGACATGAATTGCCCTTCATTCTGCTACCAGTGTAGTCTATAATGACCTGTGGGTGCTCTGTCTGGATAGGTAGAACAAATTCATGAGGCATCTTGCAGCATCTCAAAAGACAGAAACCTTCCAAGCTGCCTTGCAGAACGTGAAATCAAAAAGACAGAAATGTGGAAGGTTTTGAGCTGGTTTCTTTTCTTTGCTGACCAAAGATGACATCAGCATCAGGACTTCAAAGCAGTTTGTTTAGTTGGTGCTGGTGACACTACCCTGTGCAGTACCTGAATGGTACTTTTCATTTCATGCTCCTCCATACTTGCAGCAGCAGAAGGAGACTATAATCTGTTAAGGCTAAACTCTTTTTTATTGCTTTCTTTTCACAATCAAATGATTTTATGTAGTAATTAAGGTCTTTTGAAAAAATCATAAACATTAGCATATTGCTAATTTAAAAAGCAGCTCCTAAATTAATGCCTGTCATGCAGTGCACATGTTCCACCGTGCACTTTGGTTATGTTGGTACTGCTATTTCCATTTTTATTTCAGCTGAGTAGGAGAAGCCTACCCAAAAACTTACTTTGTGTCAGGTAGATGGGAAAGGATATTTATGCACATAAATTGCAGAATTGATTAAGGTGGATTTGCAGCAATCCACCTTCAATCCCTAGGGGTTTTACTGTGTCAACCTCCTGGTCATTGCACACATAAAGGCCTAGAGAGTTAGGTAGCTATTCACAGGCAGAGAGAGCTAATTTTCATTACTACCATTGGTACATTTCTAGGAATGTATTGCACCTGAGGCTTTCAGAAATGTGGGCCTTTATGATTTTAGGGTTCATGTTTTTAAAGGTAATCAGGGGATATTGATGTCAAATTCTCTTTTAAATCCATTTACTTGTTTTGAAAAAGCTCATCTTCAACTATTGACTTTAATAGCTGAAATAAACAGGGCAAAACAAGCACTCAAAAGTTTTCATGGAAGTTCTAACTTTTCTATATAAATAGGACAGTATTGCTGTGACAAACCAATGGTATGCAACTTGCTATAGATAGAAAAAAAATCTTACCTCTCAGAACCCTGTATTGTCATATTTTATTGCTTACTTCCTAGTGTGGTTATCACTTTAAGACAGACCTTGCTAACATTAAAGCTAATATTATTTCAAAGATCCCTGGTTTCTTGATAACAGTCTGTGACCTTCCTGACCTCTGTGATAAATAAGACTCCTGAGCATCTCTTTTAATTTCATGTACTGAAAGGTAGAATCTCAAGTTAAATAGGGCAAAATTATTAATAAATTCCTTCAGAAATGTTAAAAGTAATAGAATCAAAGTAAATTCTAGAACCAGTTGGGCTTTACTATTGGAATAAAGGTCTGCATAATAATGTGCAAGCTTAGGGGAACCTGTGTGCATGTCCTTTGTTGGACAGACTCAGAATGGCCCTTGAATTCTCCCCTGTGATTATTTTGATTTAACAGAAAAAAATTACCCCAATTCTAAAGCAATTTCTCACATTAAAATCTTTTAATTCCTAAATAAAATAGATTGTCAGGTTTTTTTCAGGATGGTACCATTGCTAGCACAGATCTCACTGCTTATTGAAGACACTTCTTTTTAGTTATTCCTTTATGTCTAAAAGCATGCAGGTTTTACTAAATGTGAAGTATTGAAAGGAACACAGAATTCATATTACATAGCATGTCCTGCTGTGGCCTTGCTTTGCCAAAGAAATGTAGCAAAAATGTGCTGGTAATATCCTTTGTCTTCATTATAAGGATCTGTGTTACTACATTCTTTCTGATGTAAGGCCATTTACCTTGACTCCCAACTACATTTAATCTCATTACATTCACTGTCATTATAGCAACATCTTTATTCCACTTGAAAGACTTTAAAGCTCTGGAGGATGATATTACAGTAAGGGCAGAATATGCTTTATTGAGTAGGGTCCTGTGTAAATTCCAGATATGATCACACCATCCATTTTTATGAGCCAGTTCACATGATTCTGGGTTAATGCATCAACTGTGATTCTTCCAGTTAAATATAGGGTTCGAAAATCAGACCATGAATAAGCATCTTAAATATTTTGTTATTGAGAGAACCAAAAAAAGATGTATTACGAGATCTTAATATAGATCTTGACTTAAAAAAGAACTCCTGTACTTTTCCTGCAAAAGCTTCTACTAAATGAAAACATGTATAAATACAAATGCTAGTGAAATACAAATGCTGATGTTAGAAATAAAAGTAAATTAATTCTGAGACAGAAAATGACTTCACTGTA